>NC_143013.1:225963940-226268662 GCF_055824585.1 Amblyomma mixtum
TTCGTATAGCAGAGCCCTCACGTCTTCCCTAAAGATCGAAAAGTTTTTTGAAAGTGAGGACAGGGGTTCTTCTTACCATAGAGAAATTTAGAGCTTGAGGGATGGCATAATAGCTTTAATATACGACTGAGAAGCAAACCGTGCAGCCTGGTTACTTTTGACAAAGACTGTACGTGTGTGACCCTCTTTCTTCAGAAAGGTGCAGTTTTTAACGGCACGAACGCGCAGCAACTCTACCACTTTGAAGCTTTGTTTCAAATAATTCCAGTGCATGGTAACACAGTTCACAAAATCGTTGATACAGTTTATGCCAGTAGAAAGTTCCAAATGAGACACAGGCGCCGGCACTCTCATTCGCTATATGCTTATAATATTCTATGTAGCACAAAGTATAAAATGAAACGGGGGCCCTTGTAGGTCCGATGTCGGCAGCGCATCCGTGCTTTATGGCATAAATGTGGGTTTTGCACAGAGC
Organism: Amblyomma mixtum; assembly: GCF_055824585.1. Lineage (NCBI taxonomy): Eukaryota > Metazoa > Arthropoda > Arachnida > Ixodida > Ixodidae > Amblyomma > Amblyomma mixtum. The sequence continues at coordinate 225,964,416 of NC_143013.1, forward strand.
CCACATTGGAATCAAGAGGGCAGGCCACAAAGATCCCGATCGGTCCCATTTCGGGCCGATGTAGGAAGCCCACATTGGGGATAATTTCCTGCCGTCCCCGCATCACGCTAACCAAATAGGAAAAAGCCAGCTGAAGAGGAAGGCAGGAAATTTTAATAAACTGGATAACTGCAAAAGCGCCGTGGGGCAAACATGCATGGGACAAAATATGACGCCTTTCCAAATCCAAGGTGTTGCTGATTTCTTGCTTTGAATACACAGGAAGTTGCCTGCATGGACATTTACACAATCTTCGGGAGTCGATTCGAATGACAACACAAACAGTGTTCCCAGACCGATCCCATCAGCGTAACACAAAACCATTTCCGGAAGGCGCACTAAAGCAGACGTGGCCTAGGATGCAACCACTTGAACCACCTGACATGACGTCACTTCCGGCAGCAGTAGAGCTGCCTAGCGTTTTTGAAGTTACTGGGGAGAAATTTCGGTCTAGTTTACACTCACAACTCGTTTTGAATGTGCTGGTTTGGGCCCTCTAATGTGATAACAGTGGTTACGCATGCTGACGTCATGTCTACGTATTCATGGCATATTTGGGGCGCTTCACCTTAGCCGCACCTTAGCCGAGCTCTCCTCGCGGGCGGCTATTATGCACGCACGCGTTGGTTGATATTCAAACAAGGTAAAACAACGAAGGGCACGGACGAACCGATGAGAAACAAGGCTGGTCGCTAGCAGTAGCGTTTTGTTTTCTTTTCAAGTTGATAAATCAAAATGAACAGGAAGGATAAAGGTGTGTTAAAACCGTGGAAACTACATACTTTCCTCAAGCACTCGATCTACTGCCGGCGCAACCAAGAGGAACAGGTAGAAGATAGGGAAGCTGGTGACACAGAGATAGTAAGGTAGGAGTACGGTAGGGTGTTACCAAACACACACACACACACGCAGAGAGAGAGAAAGAAAAAACGGCTACCGCGTATGTGCGCTCCCAAACTTCTGCAAAAGCAAAAAGGAACACGAAGGACAACAGCGCAGGCGTAAGGCGGCCCGCAGGACTCTGTCGCTTGCCGAAAGACGTGATGTGCCTATACTCCAAAGAACCGATTCATTGGAGCATGATTAAAAAAAAACAGCGCTTACAGTGGGAGACTTTATTAAAGGTCAAATCACAGCTTTTACGTGCTCTTCAGCAGCGCAGCCACTAGCCAGCCGGTTGACGTTCGCTGACGAAGCCAGCCACGCCTGTCAGTGGGTTGGAATGGGGGTAAGGTAACGTAAATAATGGATGGACATCTCCTTTTTGCTGGCGCTGCGAAGCTGAACATAACAAGCGAGGCGACACAGCAGAGGACAGCAACAACTGAACGCTTATTGTGCATGGAGAATCGCAGCGGTGGGCTAATGGTTTAACATCCGCCTCGCATGCGGAGGTGCGGGGTTCGATCCCTAGTGCCGCCAGGTACCCTCCGGTGATACAATATATTAAGGGACCCGTGGCCATAGATGCCCTTCCGCTAATAATTATGATAATTGAACATACAGCGAAATTAAAGGAAATGGTTTAAACATGATTTTTTGGAACTTCGTTGAAACATTTTCGACCTTCGGCAGTCATTTGAGGCGCATAGTATATTATCATGAATGCACCTAACTAATGGAAGCCAGCCTGTTTTTTTTTCTACAATATTTAATGCTCCATCCCATGTGAGCACAATAAAAATGCTGTGGACTTCAAAGCATGTACCCTTGTTCCTACTTCATTATCACTGCACCTGGCAAACACATCACTTAGAGCTGGTGAATCGTTTCTTGTTTTTTCAGGACACAAGAGACCCGTTTTTGCGTACCGTATGCCAAGTTACGCTGCGGCGCCTGCTGCCGGAGTACGTAGTCGGAACTGCTGAGGTTTACAGTAGGGTCAGCGGTTTTTACCGGGAAATCGTTTCCTGTGTAAGGTTTCTTTCCGCGCGGTTTTCGAATGACTTTCCGTGCACTGTGAAACGAAAGAAACTGTACCGTGCTTTGTGTGATGCAGTTTTCCCCGTGCCTTGTACAGGGCCTTGTACAGTGGAGGCCCAGGCAAAGATGTTTTAAAGAGAGTGAAAAAAATGCAGGTGCCGCCAGGAACAAAAACCTCCTTTTTTAAGCTGCACACCGGAACCTTACCGGTTAAAAAATTTTTAGAGGGAAAGGAATTATTTTTACCCTGGGGAACTCACTGTTTGATTTGCAGGAAGCCGGAAACAATAGACCATGTTTTTTTACACTGTTGGGAAGGGGTTTATTTTTGGGATGTGTTGCAGCGAACCTTAAAGAAAGAATTTCCACTAGACCCGTACGGCATTCGGTACTTATCTGTTGAAAATGAGCATGGGGTGCCTTTCGACTTAATAATGCTGACAGGCCTCCACTCTATATGGCGCTCCAGAATGGCAGGCTACCATTGTGACCGAGACGCAAGACCTGCCAGGATTTACTTTCGCGAAAATATGGACATGTTTCTGGCCATTCAGAAGGCCGCTGCGGACCCTCCGGAGTGGCTCTCAAAACTAGAGCCCCTCTGTACATTGCCTGAATTTTAATTAGACGAAGCCAGATTCATGCTGGCTGACCACGAGTCGTATGTACATAGCGTTTATTGTGTTTTGTTGATTGTTTGTTTTGTCCAATTTTCTTTGCAAAAGCCAGGCAATAAAGAAAAAAAAACTTAGATACCAATTTACGTAAGAAATACAAAAAAATTGATTGTGGCGCCATCTCGCGAGTCCATTATGAACTTCTGCTTGGTTGCCGTATATCGCGGATGCGTTTGCAAAACGAGAGGATGTTTTCGTAATAAAGGCTCCATTACGCGACTTCGAGAAACTCGCTAGAAAAAGTGTACATCCGCTGGGCCAACCTGCTCAAGCCAAGTTTGACGCAACCAAAGGTCGCATCATTTGAGAAGTCGACTCAGTGTTGACACTTGAGTAGCTGAGAGAGGATAGAAAAGAAAATTCGCTCGGCTGATTCGCTCGCTTGTTCAGGCTCAAATTGAGGACGAGTTGGCATTTGGTGGTGAATTTCGTTTTATACTACGTTTTTCGTGGCATACTTGCCTCATTTGGTCAGAATCACCCATTAAATCGTCATCTGCGCCAAAAAACCAAACAACCAGCTCATCATTGGTGCAGGTAGCGCCATCTTGCACCCATTGCAGAAACGAATGTTCGATCAATTCACCGTTCATAATGTCTAGATGGCGCCAGAGGTATCGTTGCTGTGAAAGTTAGTTTTGTTTTTTGTCACCGCGAACGAGTATTTAACAATTAAACGTTACCAGGGATGGAAAGTATCCTGCTAAAACAGTACAAAGCATAACTGCCCGCCATATGGCACCACTGTCAGAATCATCCATTAAATCGTCATCTGCACCAAAAAAAAAAAACAAGCTTGGCATCATTAGTTCAGGTAGCGCCATCTTGCACCCATTGCAGAAACGAATGTTCGATCGGATCGCCGTTCATAACGTCTAGATGGCGCCAGAAGTATCGTTGCTGTGAAAGTTATTTTTGGTTTTTGTCGCCGCAAACGAGTATTTAACAATTAAATGTTACCATGTACGGAACGTATCCTGCTCAAAAAGTACAAAGCAAGATTGCCCGCCATATGGCACCACTGAGCGAAATTTGAGCGCTCGATAATGTTATGACGAGTTACTATTTTTTTCTTTTTTTTCTGAGCGAAGCAACACTCCTGGGAACAAAACGCGCGCGCCAATATTTTTCTAAAGTGCGTTGCGATCGCAAGTGAGCTGATGAATCCTCCACCGAAGGGTCTATCTCGTGGCTGCGACCCGCGAGGTAGCAGCCACAAGGTAGCATGGAGGCCGTCATCGCCATAGGAATCGTTCAGGAAGGTGCTAAAACAATTCTTAGGGATTCCAAGGCGGCCCTTCGCAGCGTTGCTGGGGGCAGATCTGCTCTAATTCCTGGAAAATTTTATAAACGTTACCTGAAGACAGGATCGAAGTGGACCTGGTCTGGGTCCCAGCCCACGTGGGCGATCCAGTAATGAAGCCGCGCACCGCTATGCTCCAGGTTTTGTCAGCCGAGTGGGTGGGGAGGCTTCTGACACGGGGGCGCCCCGAAGTGAGGCCGTGGACTCGAATCAGGCCATAACGCGATACTAACAGAGGGCTACGAGTGCGCCTGCCTCCTCTGCACGATTCGCTCAGCAGAGAACAGGCTACCACGTGGCGACGGCTGCAGACGCGGCCGCAGCCGAACCCGAGCACATACTCTAACATATTCCCCGATCTTTCAAACCCGTTCTGTGAACTGTCCGGGGAGCCTGCCACTTCGGACCACACAATCTGGGCCTCCTCGGAGGATCGGCCTCCTGTAGATCTAGTTACATCTCCCTCTCCTGAGCAATGGGAAGCTGTTCTCGTTATTTCTGACCCCGGCGTTCAGCCCAGGGCGTCGCCGAGACCACTACAGGTCGCCGAGAGACTACAACTGCCGGCCACCTGGAGCTCACTGGCCATTTGATTTGCTGACAAAGTTGTTTCTCTCTCTCTCCATCGAAGGGCCGTGGTCGAGCAAACATTGAGAAATTACACAACACAATCCGTACGACCAGCCAGGTGAGATGCGAGCACAGGCGTGACCGACAACTCACTTTCTGCGTCCAGCGGCGCGTATCGAGCATTCAACAGCTGGGGTTGCATAGATCCTTGGAACCACTTTACAACGGCGTGAAGATGCAGTTGCGCATGCAAAGGCATTTTTCGCTGTCCACAGCCTCCATTCCTGCATCAAACTGCCGGTGGAAGTGACATCATGGATGTCATTGTTCGCAATTTCGGGCGTTATCTTCTTCAGTATGCCTACGGGATATAATTTAGCTATACGCAACACAAGCCCTGTTTTGTTCCATGGCCCACTAAAGTCTACACACTACTACAGCCGGGCTGTGAGTAGATCCTGGCTACACGATGTTGTTGAATTTCCTGCCTTTGTGCTAACCTATTTCAGTTTTGATTTCTAAGTTTTTCCTGTACTGCTCAGCGTGCCAAACTTTACCCCGTGTGGCGCTAATTTGTCCCAGTCTCCGCTACACACCACGCCCGAAGCGTGACGCGCGGTTTTGACTGACAGCAGAACGTGGCCCAAACTGCACAACGGTGCGGACTGTGACGGAGGCCGCAGCAGTAGTAACAGCATGGGCCATCCAAGGACGAATGAAAAGTCGGGAGAGGACGTGATGTCGCGCGGTCAGCCTTCGCAAGCAAATCGCTCGTGAAGCCTGTGCCTCCGGTTTTTGCTCTCCGAGTCAGTTCCTAATGTTTTGGTGTCGGTATATTGTAGTGTGTGCATCTGCGCGGCTTATTTTTTATTTATCTACAATACCCCTAAGGGCCCTCTTGCGAGGGTATTACATTGGGGGGGGGGGGGGGGGGGGGGCGATACAAGCATAAAAATAAGGAACAGGCACTTGAAACAAAATACACGTAATAATGAATTAAAGCTAGTAATGTACACAAATAACACAATAAACAACTCAGAATAAAATAGTAACTGCACATAATACAACAAAAATACCAAATCTGTTAGTCCATGGTTTGCTTTAACGAATCCTGAAACGATTGTAGGTTAGCCTCAGTAGCTATGTGTGATGGCAAGTTATTCCAATCTATTATAGTGCGAGGAATGAATGATTTCGCGTAGAGCGATGAATGGCATGTTATGTGTTTTATTTTGTTATCGTGATCCCGGCGAGGAAAGACTGCAGGGTGTGGCAAAAAAAAAGTCGTCGTGGAGGGTATGGTGGTGATACAGTTTGTGAAGTAAGGTTAGGCGAGCGAAATGGTGTCGACATGATAGTGGTTCCAACTCGGCACGTTGTTTTAATGCTGTGACACTGGTGATGCGTGAATAATCTGAAAAGATGAAGCGAACAGCACGGTTTTGCAGGGATTCAATGTTGTTTATGATGTATGCTTGTTGAGGGTCCCATATGGCAGAAGCATACTCAACTTTCGGGCGGATTAGCGTGATGTAAGCAAGTTTTTTTAAGTGTGAAGGCGCATGTTTGAGATTACGCCTAAGAAGGCCGAGTGCGCGATTTGCTGATGCTAAGATTGTGTTAATATGGTAATGCCAAGTTAGGTCACACTGAAAGTGAACTCCTAGGTACTTGTAAGTTGTTGTAAGTTATACTCTATCGTTATTGAGGAAGTACGCTGTAGGAATTCGAGTGGAACGGTTAGTAAACGACATTAACTTTGTTTTAGATGCATTTAGAGACATTAGCCAGGAGGAACACCAAGCCGTTACAGCGTCAAGATCAGTTTGAAGTGAATGGCGGTCGGCTTCATTAGTAATATTACGATATATTACACAATCATCCGCGAATAACCTAATTTGAGACGATACACACCTGGATAGATCGTTAATAAAAATTAAGAAAAGCAGAGGGCCAAGTACACTTCCCTGGGGGACTCCAGATGTTATGGGGACAGAACACGAGTTAAAGCCGTTGACATAGGTGAATTGCTTTCTGCTATAGAGGAATTGTTTTATCCATGAAATAACGTTGGGATGGAGATTTAAGTATGTAAATTTGGTTAGGAGCCTGTGATAGGGAACGCGATCAAAAGCTTTAGAATAGTCTAAAAATACTGCGTACACCTGTAAGCCAGCGTCTACTGCGGAAAATATGTCGTTAGTAAATCCAGCGAGTTGTGTGTCGCGTGAATAACCCCTGCGAAAACCGTGCTGGTATTTTAAAATGATATCGTGCTCCTCTAGATAATTAATTACTTGAGTATGAATTATGTGTTCCAGGAGTTTAAAGATGTTGCTGGTTAATGAGTAGTGGCCAGATTTTTAGGCACTAAAACGCACGTTTTAGGCGCCATAAATAGGCGGCTAAAATTGCATTTTAGGCACCCAACGGAGAAAAATAGGCACTATAAACTTTATCAAAAGTGCACACAGTTCCGAACTTCAGCGCGCAATGTCTGCCGTAAAATAAAACAAAAACACAGCAGGAATGATTTGGGACCTTAAGCAAGGTGCGAACATTGGAAGCCGTTTTTTTAAGGCTGTCGTGCAACTTTTCGAACGATACACAAGCTTCGGCAGAGCAAAAGAGACGGTTACCAACCCTTTTAAAACACTTTGGTATACCTCGAAACAAACAATTGGCTTGTCGTGTACAAAAGTAGACACAATGAACACCTTAACAGGAGGCCATGTATTTAGAAATTGATAGGAACATTGTCAATTCAAAGCATCTGACAAATGAGTTCAGTCTTCGCTCACACAGGAATTGAACTTAATTAGTGCAGGTATTCACGAATGCCTGCAATAAATGCGAATAAATGCGAATAAAGTGCGCGCATACGAATGCGTTTTCGTATGCACGCACGACTGTCAGCTGTCTAGTGTGCCCTTCTCCAAGAAGATTACCGCCAAATGCCGTTTGGTGAAAATGGCATGCGGCCGGGGCACAAGGAACGAAAATAAAGCAGGTTACCCAGGTGGAAATTTTAATCAGATAAACTGTTTTCAGCAGGTTTATCGAACATTTTACAGTTGGTTTCAATTGGAGCCAACAGGGAATTATTTGGACGAACCTATATCTTACTCCGTATACTTTCCGAAATGTGGTGCCATGTGGTCAACTACCGCTTTAACAGCCAGTCATCAACAAGCGGCCACGATAAAATGGCAGAAAATAGGAAAAAAGTTGCTTCGATATTTTCGCCTGACGTGGTTGGTATTGTGTACACAGCCGGTGTAGGTGCAGTGTTCCCCACAGCCAACTGACGAGGTCATCTAATGTTGTCACGTGTGTGTTCTACTCAAAACCAAAATACATTCGAAAGCAAACAGAATCTGAAAGCAGAACCACAGCGTATTTCAGGACCCTTTTCTGTAAAATAGGACATGTTTAGGCACCGACGTCGGAAATAGGCACTTATAGGCACTGACACCCAAAATAGGCATTTATAAACACTATAAGAAGAGCATTAAACATATTGTCAACACCTAATTCGTGCTCATATGTAAAAATGGTGCGCCTAAGAAACGTTCAACAAAATAGGCATTTGCCTAAAATCCGGTCTCTATTAATGAGATAGTGCGATAGTAAAGTGGAATTGTGGGGTCTCCGGATTTGAAAATGGGTATTACTTTCGCTGTACGCCAGTCATCAGGAATTGTACCGGATGATAATGATTGTGAAAAAAGTGATGTCAATACTTGATAGAGGTTTAGAGAGGCATTCTTTAGTATTTTGTTATTAAATCCAAGGTGATCAGAGCTAGTAGTAACTTTGAGGTTATTCAAAAGGGCAAGAATGCCTGATTCACCAATGATAATTTCTGGCATGGAAGTGACTGAAGATGGCTGTAACATGGGCGAGGAAGTGGTGTCTTCATGGGTGAACACTGAAACGAATGCGTCGTTAAAGGTGCACTGAAGAGGAATCTGAACTTGTCTTTTTGCCGCGGGAACTCGATTTACACGTTCCGAGCTTTCTTAGAAACTGCGATTTATTGCCCTGTGTGGCCGATTTCCGTAATTAAATCAAATTAACGTCCGGCTCCCGCCTTTTTTTTTAATTCTCCCGCGTACGGTGTGCAGAGTCGACCAACGCGTGGAGCGCCTTTCACCCAGTTCCGTGGCGGCTTGCCGCTCTGCCATTGGCGGAGTAATACGTAGTAGACCGTAATAGCAAATAGTCCGCGCGTATTTTTATTTCTGCGGGCTTATTTCGTGACTATATTATCTGCTAATGAAACTATTTATTCATGGAAACCTAAAAAAAACAAAATAAAGCTAAAGCAAAGCCTCCACGTAGCTGGCTGAAAAGCACTTCACGCGTTGGTCGACTCCGCCCACCGCACGCGGCGAATTCAAAAAATAAAGGTGGGAGCCGGACGTTAATTCGATTTAATTAGGGAAATCGGCCACAGAGGGCAATAAGTCGCAGTTTCTAAGAATGCTAGGAACGTGTAGATCTAGTTCCCGCGGCAAAAAGACAAGTTCAGAAACCTCTTCAGTGCACCTTTAAGAAGCTGTGCACCCTCAGTTTCAGTTACTGGATCACCGTCAGGATTAATTAGTACGATTTCGGGGTCGGAAATCGGATTGATGACGCGCCAGAATCTATGAGAGTTATTGGTTAACATGGTGGACAGGTCGGGACTGAAGAAATGATGACGAGTTGCTTTAAGCAGTGACTGATTCTCGTGATCGCAATGCCTGTACTTTGTCCATGACGATGGAAGACCTGTTTTGACTGCTTGGCGGTACAAGCGTTTTTTCTTATTATTAAGACGACGAAGGCGATTTCTGAACCATGCTGCATTTTTATCATATGTGATGGCGATGACTGGCACAAACTTGTCCACATGATTAGTCAATGTGTCTTTAAGCGATTTCCAATTTGTTTCGACTGAGCGAGATGAATAGTGAGCTAGGAAGTCCTCTGAAAATGACTGCAGTGCAGAGTTAATCCCATCGAAATTAGCGCGGTTGTAGCAATGAATTCGCTTAGTGGATGTTTTCTTTCTATCGAATGGACGAGTGATGTACCCGATGATGATGTCATGATCGGATAGGCCTTGTAAATGCAAGATATCGGAACAAGCCTCAGGGTTATTTCTTAGGACAAGATCAAGAATATTTGCCGTTGTGGCGGAGCGGCGGGTAGGATCAGTGATAAGTTGAACAAGCGAAAAATCTAAGCAGGTATGAAGGAACATGTGGGCTTCCTGATCACTGGGGTTAACCGTAAGATTAGGCCAATCAATTTTTGGGAAGTTAAAATCACCAAATACAAAGAAAATAGAGTTAGGAAAACGCACATATAAGTCACTCATTAATCTATGAAATTCACCTGAAATGTGGCAGTCATATCTGGCGGTCGGTAGAAGGCAGCAATAACAACATCAGCAATACCGATTTTGCACCGTATCCAAACACATTCAAGAAAAGAAGCGACAGTGATGGGGACAGCAGATACTTGTTTCTTTGTAGCAATAAGGACGCCACCCCCTTTCCTATTTTTCCTATCAAAACGAAAAAAGCAAATTTCGGATTCACTGAGAAGAATGTTAGCATCCCGAATAGAAACGTCCAAGCAAGTTTCAGTTAATATCAGAAGTGAAGCGCACGTTGAATCGACGAGGGAAGAAAGGATGAAGAAGGATGGATAGCTGGGCGAGTTTGTAATAATACATCGTGCGAGGGAACAGCGCGAACAAGACGACAGACGAAGCAAGAGGACACAAAGACGAGCGCTGTCTTAGTGTCCTCTTGCTTCGTCTGTCGTCTTGTTCGCGCTGTTCCCTCCCACGAGGGAAGAAAGGGCAACAGATTTTGAAAGTACACTTCGGATATTAGTGAAGAGGAATCTACTGCTATTCTGTGAATTAAGACGAGTGTTCAACGAGGATGATGAAGAGGCTGGAAAAGATGAGGTGGCTGTTGGAACCGGTCAGTCGGTCGTGGAAAAACTGGCACCGCTCGGCCACTGGCGACAACCCACAGATACGTATCCTTATTGATATGCAATTTATCGAAAGCCAAGCGCACGCGGTCACCATCTTTTATGCGAAGCATATAACTAGAGCTACACTACAGCCCGTCGAGCGCGGCGGTGGAGCTACCATTGACCTTTAGCGTGACCACGTGACACCACGTGACAACATGACGTCACAGCAGAGGAGTGATGGGCTGCCGGCTCGCGCGGTCGGCCGCGGCGGTGGAGGCTCCACATCAGAGGCGCGGCGGATGACCACGTGACAACATGACGTCACAGCAGAGGAGAGATGGGCTGCCGGCTCGCGCGGCCGGCCGCGGCGGTGGAGGCTCCACATCAGAGGCGCTGCAGCTGACCACGTGACGCTACAGCAGCGGTATAAAGCTGAGCTTGCCTCGCTGTCCGGGCACTTACGAGGCGGCCAGGTGTTGGGATGCCGCCTAGAAGCAGGGCTGATTTGAACGAGAAGCGAAAGCTTCAGCGTGCCACAGAGACCGATGAAGAGCTGGATGAACGTCAACCAAAGAAAGCCATGTATTACCATGCCTAGCCATCAATATGCTTCGCATCTGACTAGGCTTAACCTTAGCTAAGCCTCAGCCATTTTTTTAAATCGTTTTCGAGAACTGCAGCAGCTGGCGGCGTTTGTTACGGACAGCAAGCGAATAATCACGTCCGATCCTAAAATCTCTTTCTTTTAGCTTGCGGCCGTTACTTAGAATGGCTTCAATTTCTTTATCGTTGATGAACTTCGCTATAATTGGCCGTGCCTTCTCGGTCGAGAAACGGCCCACACGATGCGACCTAGCAATGGAAGTAACAGTGACGCCAAGCTTATCGCGGCAGAAGTCGTTGACAAGTTGCTCTGACGTCTCCCAACTTTCAGACGAGTCACTATCGGCGATACCATAAAACATTTGAACGTCGCGACCGGTTTGCTAGGTCATCAATTTTATTGGCGATGTTAGATAACCCAGCTTCGAGATTTGCCTAAGTACTAACAGATGAAGCCAATTCAAGTTTTGTTTCAAGTTCTTGAACACGTTTGGTTAGATTTTCAAGGTCTGTTTTCAGTGTGGCATGAATATTTAGTACTTTTGTTACTGCTTCAATAAGAGAGCCGTTGCTTCCTTCAAGTCGCAATACGGTTTCTGCCACGACGTCTAATTTCTCTTCCTGCGCCTTTGGCATGCCGTGGGCCTCTACACACAGTCTGCCGCGCCGGTCCGCGTATGCGCGTGCAATGCGGCGATGGATATCACCGCACTCTATGACGTGATCTGGCCACATGGGAGACCCATTCCCTCCTTTTACTTTTTTATGCATAGGCTTCAATGTAACAGCCGGACGCTCCCTCCAGAATTGTTGTTTCTGTACTGGATCATCGCTTCGAGGGTCGGCGAACGTCAATATGACCAACAAGAGCCATTTAATCCCATGACAACGGAAACTTCCTGCAACAATTCACATGTTGAAAGCGTCGGCGTGATGGCTGTGCAACGATCTTGGCGACCACCTAAATATGCAGAAACTGTGCGGTGGGCCTTATTTGCTCACGCGAAGTTTCTACACGAAGATGTCTTTTGTTCGGCGTATTTATACTCGACAAGGCTGCTTCTTCGTGAACAAACTTGCCTTTTAATCAGTGAATTAAGTCATTACAAGCTTGTTTACCAGAAAGGAAGAAGTCGTCACCATTCAAAATGCATGAAACCACCATGATCCCGCTCACTTTTTCCAGCCCTCAGGTTTTTGATCGATAATGGTGTCTGGCGCGTGGACTGATTTTGCAGGTTGAAAATGGCACAGCGTGTTGTTTCCAGCGGGAACACACGGAATGAAGCGCAGAAAAGTTTAGGCGTTCGCGATTATGTATGATGCCAACCATCCCCACACCGTTTCAAAGGGGACACACACACACACACACACACACGCGCGCGCACACGCACATGCACACACACACACGCACACACGCACACACGCACACACACACACGCACACACGCACGCACGCGCACATGCGCACACGCGCACACGCGCAAAGACGCACACACGCACGCGCACACGCGCACACACACACACGCGCGCACGCACACACACGCGCACGCACATGCGCACGCACACACACACACACACAAGCGCGCGCGCACACGCGCACACGCGCACACACGCGCACACACACTCGTACGCACGTACGTAAATACATACATGCCGACTGTTGCCTCGATCAGCGAAAATTGGAAAAATTTTCTTGGCCTCACGGCTCACTTGTTCGGGCTCCAGTTACGCACCAAAGTGGCATTTGCCAGTCAATTTTGTTTTATGGTTCGTTTGGATGGGGTACTTGCCTGATTCGGTCGTCTGCATTTGCTGCATGAGTAGTGCGAGTGAAGGCTTTTTAAATTCACAACGCTGGAAAGCCGCCTTAACGAGCTTTCAACGCCGCACTTTTCATCTTAAATTTTTCGATCCACAATATCAATTCATAAAATGTAAAGCTGTGTTCGCCCTCTACGTTGACCGCCCTAAATTTCTTTCGCGATTGAATACTATACCGTAAATTATTTATTATTATTATTTATACATACTGCAACCCTGTAGAGGGATTCTAACACTGTGGGAATAGGCTTGGTTTTGGTTTTATGGGGTTTAACGTCCCAAAGCGACTATAATAAGGCGATGAGAGACGCCGTAGTGGAGGGCTCCGGAAATTTCGACCACCTGGGGATCTTTAACATCGCACAGTACACGGGCCCCAAGAATTTCTCCTCCAAAGAAATTCAACCGCCGCGGCCGGGATCGAACCCGCGTCTTTCGGGTGAGCAGCCGAGCACCATAACCACTGAGCCATCGCAGCGGCTTGGGAATATATAAATAAAAAAAACATTTGAAGGGAGGGGCATAAATTAAAACAACGGCATGTTTCAACAGTGCAACCAAGAAAGAAAAAAAGCGTAATAAAACATGTTATTACAAACACCTATCGAAAACCTTCAGATGACATTCAAACAATTTCAAGGATGGCTGAAGAACTTCATCCCCAAGCAGCACAGGTAATAGACCCAGTATTGCGAACGGATGGTTCCTCTGTGGTCTTTTGTATGGCCGGGCTTTGCCAATACGTTTCAAATATTGGGCCGACTATCTCTGCTGCTTGGGTTGTTGGCAAGTAAATTCCAGTCAGTGAGAGTTCTGGGGAAAAATGAGTTCCTAATGATGTTATTGTTTGTACGAAAAGGGGTTATTGTCAGATTATGACGCTGCACTGTGGCATACCCAGTTGAAAAAGAAATAATGTTTGCGAAATCCACTTCATAACCTACGTTTATTATTTAAAACAAAGTTTAAGACACGACACACGATTTCTATTATCTAACGAAACTAAACCTTCTATTGTCAGCAATGCTTTCGCACATGCTTTCCAGAAAAGTATTGTATATAAAGCGAGCGGCTCTTCTTTGCACACTTGCAGTGTTATTCATAAGGGTTTGTTTGTACGGGTCCCAAATGATGGCAGCATGATCTAGTATTGGAAGTACGACGCACCTGCAAGCAAGCAGACGTAACGTAGGAGTTGAAAGTTCAAGTGCGCTCCAACCCTTCCTATTAGAATTTCCTCTTAGAATTAGCCACCACATAATCTACATGTTTATTCCAATTAACATTTCTTAATCCAAAAACCCTTATTGCTTATATTGGCATACCTCTCATAAAATGTTTTGGTTGCAGGGATACTGGAATTCTAAAGGAATTTTTTTCGAGTGATATTGATATAGGCAGTCTTTTCAAAATATAGAGGTGCTTTGCCAAGTGTCAAGCCAAGTGACAACTTTACCGACTGCCTTAATTCAAACTATTTGGCTTGTAGCACCTTCAATTTCATGATAAAGAACACATACATTAGCATACAATTTAATTTCAACAGGAATGTCTTGAACGATATCGTTAATATATAACAGCTAAAAAGGGATGCAAGGGCCGAGCCCTGGGGCATGCCAGAGTCAACCGAAAGTCCTTTAGAGTGTTCATTGTTGAATACAACGAATTTGTGGCGATCGTGAATGTAGGCAGATATCTACTGTATGAGCTGAAAATTTTTGAGCAATCTATTCGATCTTAACAATAGTTTTTTTGTGAGAAATGTTGCCAAATGCTTTGTGTAAATTCATGAAAATACCATCTGTTTGGTTACCGCTATTTATTGATGTAGCGAAGTCGTACACTGTTTCGACTAATTCTGTGCATGTTGAATAGCCTCTCCTTAATTCGTGTTGAAATTTAGTCAACCCATAATGCTTATCTGAATGTTCTGAAATGTATTTACGTAAAATATGCTCAAGTATTTTGCAAACTGTAGAATTTAGTGAAACCGGACGGCAATTAACAATGAGGTTTTTCTTTGTATTTTTATGAGGTGGCTTGACTCTGGCGGTCCTCTAGTCCCTCGGAATTCGAATGTCAAGCAGTGAATTGAAAAACAAAACATATAGATACTGAAAGGGGGTTTCCGCACAGGTAGCTCGGGGACGGAGTTCGCCACGAGCGACACAAAATGGGCGAGCAAGACGGCGGGCAGCGCAGATGATGGCCAGTTCACCCGAACCGATCTCGTGCAGCGCGGCGGCTCTTCGTCTTCCACTGGCGCTTCGTCTTCGTCGGCGAGTCGTCAGTGATCTGCCCTGGCGGTAACAGGCGCGACCGTAGTGTTTCGCTACAATACAATTTCCGCATGAGTATTCAGAAAAGCATTGGTAATTTGATTGGGACCACAAGATTTTCTTGGTATCTGTGTTCAAAATCATACCGAAAATTCCCTGTTCGCAGATTACAATGTACAAGACTATACAATTAAGCTGATCGCTTTCAATAATTAATTGGTTTAATTGTTTATTAGGGTTTCACATCCCAAAGCGACTCAGGCTATGAGGGACGCCGTAGTGAAGGGCCCCGGAAATTTCGACCACGTACGGTTCTTCAACGTGCACTGACATCGCACAATACATGGGTCTAGAATTTCGCCTCCATCCAAATTCGACCGCCGCGGCCGGGATCGAACGCGGGTCTTTCGGGCCAGCAGCCGAGCGCCGTAACCACTGAGCCACCGCGGCGGGTTTTAATAATTAATTAGTCGTCTATTAGTTAGTATCTGCAGCGTACATAATGTCTATTTCGCTGTAAAATCAACTTGCTCAGACCGCATCGAGTATCTTCCTATGTTTTTTAAAATGGAAATGTGCAAAGAGTTTGGAAAATGTCTCGGTAGAAATTATACATCCTGTTCGCACCATTAGCTTGTATAAGGGTGATTGTAACGGATCCTAAGACTGCATATAGTTTTCAAACGATAACAGGTGATACGCGCATGCGCGCTGACGGAGCAGTTGCGCCAAGCTTCAAAGGCTAAGGCCTGACACATAGCCCTGGTTTTTCAGCTTCTAGAGAAGTAGTGCTTCCACACTAAAAAATCATGGCTACCACAACATTCAGCAATGCAAGACCAATCTAACTCCTAAGCGATGAGAATGGACAAACGCTGACGGCACCAAATAGCGAGAGCTGATAACAAATGCTCGTTTTAGGGTACTACACCGTATCTCAGGTGGATATTCGGAAAGCTTAGGCGGCAGCTCTTCAGGGGGCGTGCGCTGCGATTGCTGAGTTTGCGAACTATGCCTGTCCGCTTTCGGTGTTCTTGGACTTCAGCCACACTCATTGGTTGGGTAGGTGCTCCAAAGATGGCGCGCGGCGCCTGCTCTTTTTCTGTCGGTGATCGTGGCAAACGCTAGGAGACGTTGTGTTGGCCTTCAGTTGCACTCATTGTTTGGCTAGATGATCGAAAGATGGCGCGCGGTGCCTTCTCCTGCTAAGTGCGAATTTTCAAGCTAGCTACGGATTGGTAACTTTCTGTACTCTTATTTGCGGAGTCGTTAAAGGGCTTGTTTTGTCATATGTACACAGTGACTACAGCTTATTCCTCAAACGCGAATATACTTCCAGAGAACTTTGCCTTTGGTAATTTCACCCAGTTTTGAAAACAGCTTCAACCTGCAGAATTTAATAACAGAATTACGAGTTCGCGGTCCTAAAGAGTCCCGTGATGCAGCCGTGCTATCAAAAAAAGGAATGAAAAAAAAGCCGCTGACAGTGTTTTATCAACTCAGAATCAAAGGCTTTAAATTCGCATTGTCGGCGACCCTCGGCCAAAAAAAAAACAGTAGCAAACAATTGTTTAGAAAAAATTTTGTATACATATGTACACATGCCAAGGTTACCAGATACATTGGCATTTACAAGAACACATGACACTAAGCATGTAACGCGAGCCAATTAAAGAGGTACCATAAACTTCTTTAAGTAACTAACAGGAATTGCTCGTGGCCGATGTAAAACAGGATAGCATTCCTATAGCCAGAAGGATGAAAAGGCAGTAATTTTACACTCAAACACTGAAAAGGAGACCTTAGCGCCAGTTTTGTCTAAAAACCAGAACAAGACGACCGTTCACTACAAAAAAAAAATGGGCATGACTTTCTCTGACCAGAAACTCAATTAACTCCCTCCGCAGACCTAAAGCGGGATTATCTGGGCACCACTCGAACGAGTATCTAAGTCCACGCACAAAACCGTCATACAAGCACTAGATGCTGCCCGAAACAGTTATAAAAGTCTTTGTTGCTAATTTCTTCTGAATGGTCGTTGAGATTTTGGTCAATCTGTGCGTTAAAATACGCTGGACATTGAATTTGTCATTTGCAATAACGCGTGCAAAGAGCAGATATACGGCGTCATGCTCTTCAGTATCTTCTGGTGGCTGTCAGGGACCTTAGAAGGTGGTTCCAGGGTAATAGGGGAGGGCCAGGGTGGGAGGTGCGCCGCGTGGAACAACGGCTTCGGGGATGGCGCCAAGGTCCCACACACGCACATAAAAGATCGCTCGACGCCGGCGGTCGAGGCGGTAGCAGTTTCAAGCGCGCTCGCGCGTTAGGGCATTTGAAATCAAGTCGGTCACTGCTGTGGCGTAAGCTCATAGCTTTTCTCCTTTTGGCAGGCGGATGTGAAACGCTCGGGGACCACTTGAACGCGATGGTTCTCCTGCATTCTTGTCAGGCCTGCGTCGCGTCTTGGCCGAGGTACGATTCTGCATTGTTCTGCATGTGCTACTCTCGTAACCATTTCATGCTTTCATCTCTTCTCGGTCACGAGATACTAATTCGTTTTATGAAGGTAGCTTTTATCAACGGATAACAGCGAAGCATAGCCGCGTTGATTCGAGGATTCTAGAGGTATAGTTAGGAAACTAACTTATCACTAGTGCCTCTTGAGAGTGCGTCAGCTGTTGTATTAAGGCGGAAGCCTTTAATGCCTCATCGTTGTAAGCAGGAGTTGTCGACAGAAATGTCACGCTTTTCAATTGGTGGAAATGGTCGTTGGTGTCACAGTGCGCGAATTTCAAACAGGGTCAATTGTACTTTGGCTAGTAACAATGCAACCATTTAAAGAGATGGTATATTGATGCTCCAAGTAAGTGGAACTGAGTTTAATTAATTGCTTAATTATCCAATTAGCCTATTTAACCTTTCTAGTCAGACGAGATAAATAAATAAAGCCGAGTAGGAAATTGGTCGAGTTCGGGAATCGAACCCCGGTTTCCGGAGTGCGAGACGAGCATGCTAACCACTCCGCCATACCAGCTCGATGGTTTAGAATGAACAAAGGCACGTCTAGTGAATACGGTGTCTTCGTTCACTCCCATCTTCCTCCCTTCCCGTTAAGGCGAGGTTCAGGTGTCCACCGAGGTATGCGAGACACGCACATTTCCTTTCCTCAAAAACCAGTTTGCCAACAAGCAAGGCGTAGAACCGAACGGGCGATGGCGTTCTATGGAATCCCTGGCAGCGTTGCAAGACGCTGTCGCGTTTCACTCTTACAGGCCAAGCTTAACATCTTAACAACACATCAGTGGCACAAGTAGCAACACTGGCTTAAGGCTTTCGCCTCACCGCACTTTAGGTCAACAAAGTGCCCCAGGAGTAAAGGCGTTTGTTTCTGCCGCAGCGGTAAGCCTGTATCCTCGTCCCTTCTGTCTCTGAGCGTATTGAGGCGCAACGTTACGTTGTTCATCTGTCAGGCGAAGAACTTGAAAAAATATTGACCAGGACGGCTGCATTGGCATCATAAATTAGTGAATTGCTTTTGGAGGAAAGGAAATGGCGCAGCATCTGTCTCACGTATATCAGCGGACACCTGAACCGCGCCGTAAAGGAAGGGAGGAAGGTAGGATTGAAAGAAGAAAGAGAGAAAGAGGTGCCGTAGTGGAGGTCTCAGGAATAATTTCGACCACCTGGGGATCTGTGAAATATTTGCCTCATTCTAACGAAAAGCTGGAACAGCTGATGTGCTGCACTCAAATTTCTCATTAGGAAGTAACGTAATCCTCAGCAATTTTTTCCCCTCTTTCTCATGTGTATTCTATAGTATTAGGCACCTGATTACACGTAAGTAGTTATAACAGAAACGGACACTTGTTTTTTCACATTGATGGCAGTATAAAGTTTGGGCTCCCGACAGCCGGACCATAGGCACCATACGATCGCAAGCGTCGCGTGCATTATCTCACAGCCGCAGATCAGTGCAATTTATACCCACAGACAGATTACTAGGCCTGGGCCACCACAACACGATCAGGGAACTGGTGGAGGCCCACCGACAGGCCCAATACATCAGGCTCATACAAACCTCCACAGGTCGGTATATCCGGTACTCCCTCGGAATCAGAATACCGGCCAACGACCCAACCCTCCTCGCCATGCCACGACCCCTTCACCAGGAGCTCCTCATCAAGCCGCTCCCGAGGAATATGCACCCGTCCCACCATGAGCAGTGCCGCAGAGCCCGTGCAAAGGCACTCCATCGAGCGTACGGCCCCGAGCCGGACGCCGTATGGGTGGACGCTGCCTGCACGAGGGATGAAGCGACAGCAGCTGTGGTGGACTCCTCTTTATCCAGCCTCATCAAACTACCTCTCCCTCCAGACAGAGAGGGAG
This sequence comes from Amblyomma mixtum, assembly GCF_055824585.1. Classification (NCBI taxonomy): domain Eukaryota; kingdom Metazoa; phylum Arthropoda; class Arachnida; order Ixodida; family Ixodidae; genus Amblyomma; species Amblyomma mixtum. The sequence goes on from NC_143013.1 coordinate 225,984,001, forward strand.
AGAAAAAACTTTATTGTACAAGGAATTCCGGGCACGCCCCAGGGTCCCCGCACGACCCCACTGCACTCAAGCGTTTAAGTTCCTAAGGTCCATAACACTGGCAGCCCGGCCGGTTGCGATTGTCTGCACGGCTGGGTCCTCCGAGCGCAGCAGGGTCTCCCAGTCCTCCCAGGTCTTGAGGTTCTCTAGGTCCCGCGGGGGAGGGTCCGCCGGGCAGAGGGAAAGGATGTGGAGGGAAGAGGCAAAGGGTTCTGGGCATAGGGCGCATGCTGGAGTGGGGAAGGAGGGATGATAGTGGGCTAGGGTAAGGGGTGAGGGAAGAGAGTGTGTCTGTAGTCTGCGCCAGAGCGTTGCGTGTTTGTTATCTAGGGAGGGGTGGGGCGGGGGTTAGAGCTGGCGTGAGGCTCTGTAGGCCTGCATCAGCTCGCTGAATGAGTGCATGCGCTCCTTCGTGAATCCCCGATCCGAGGGCACCTGAGCCCGGTTTAAAGAACCTCGGGCTAAAAGGTTGGTGGCCTCGTTTCCGGGATTCCCGGAGTGCGCCTCCCCAGAAGCTGCAGAGGAAGCCGCCATTGCACTTGCTATCACCCGCACGGAAGCCCGGTACATTTTAAGTGATTCTAAAACTGCGATTCTAAATTTTGCTCGAAGCCGAGTCCATGTCCCTGTTTTTGGCATACTGGACTCCCCCGATGCACCCCCGCCCCGCCAAGCGGAGCTGATATGGGTGCCCGCGCACTCCGGGAATCCCCGAAACGAGGCCGCCAACTTTTAGCACGAGGTTCTTTAAAAGGGGGTCAGGTGCCCTCAGATCGGGGATTCACGAAGGAGCGCATGCACTCATTCAGCGAGCTGACGCAGGCCCACAGAGCCTCACGCCAGCTCTACCCCCCCCCGCCCGACCCCTCCCTAAATAACAAACAAGCAACGCTCTGGCGCAGACTACAGACACACTCTCTTCCCTCACCCCTTACCCTAGCCCACTATCATCCCTCCTTCTCCACTCCAGCATGCGCTCTATGCCCAGAACCCTTCGCCTCTTCCCTCCACATCCTTTTCCTCTGCCCTGCGGACCTTCCCCCGCGGGACCTAGAGAACCTCAAGACCTGGGAGGATTGGGAGACCCTGCTGCGCTCGGAGTACCCGGCCGTGCAGACCATCGCCACCGGCCGGGCTGCCAGTGTTATGGACCTTAGAAACATGAACACTTGAGTGCAGTGGGGTCGTGCGGGTACCCTGGGGCGTGCCCCGAATTCCTTGTACAATAACGTTTTTTCTCTCTCTCTCTCTTCGTTTCTTCCATCTCTCCTTCCAGGACATAGCACTGTACTCGCACTTTTCTTTTTTTGTTTACCTGCCTTGTACTGACGGCGTCGAGCAGAATCAGACTGCCGAGTCTAAGCTAACGGGCTCATTGTTTGGAGAAGGTTTCATTATTTAGAGCGCCTAATATTGGCTCTGGTCGTTGATTTAAGCAAGAGGTCAAAGTGCGGGCCCGAGTTCGAAAGCCTGTAAGCCTGTAATCCATCTTTGAGTAGTGTTCAGCGGGCATCAATTATCCGGCTGCCCGGTAATATGCACCAAGTGCCTGGAGGTTCTCGGGGCCCGGCGCTGATTAATTGTCTCTGCCATTACTCATTCCTTCCTAGGTTATAACTCATGCGCAACGGCTCCACTGTACTGGCACAAAGCGCTCACGGGAAGTTTTCACCCTCCGTAATTACCTCCATCGCATTGAAGTAATTTTACTTTTTTTCTGTTTTCATGTCACAGGCCATTAACCTCCTAAATATGCAGTACGTCACTGCAAGGGTAACCCTGATCCTACGGTCGGCGATGTCTTCCGTTTGTCAAACACCCCGAGAACTCCTCTTGATTAGCCCGACCAGCTCTCGCAAAGTGCGGAGAGACATTAGTTGATGAGAACGACTCTTATCCCAGTTGTAGCACCGTCGGAGTGGTAGCAGAGTTTAAGCGCGACCGCAAAAAAAAAAAAGGAAATGTTCCGGGTTATTGCTAGGTTGCTTTTCTGCTTCTTACAAGAGCTGTATTTTACCATCACAGTCATGTTCTGCAGCGATGCGCGATAAGGCTTCTGTAATGTTTAGTTTCGCTTCATAAGTAATCACAGGCAAGCTTAGAGTTAAAGCAAAAGAAGTACTTAAAGGATTCTTCTAAAGAGGCACTGCCAGAAAATTTCGAGCAAAAACACACAAAATGATTTCATTTATTGGCGTAAGGAGGTGCTTTCTAGCAGGTTTCAGTCGCAGGCGTTGAGTGGAACATAGTTTGATATGTATGATGCTGAATCTTCTGACAGGAGCTGCTGGGCATTTCCAACCGCATTCAATGAAGTTAATATGCACTTTCCTTAAATTCTGTGGCGTCACCGAACCCAATGCTTGCTCACAGAAACAACCATTGCTTGCCGGCAACCTCTACGACATCAGAAATGTGGCAGTACAGGTTGGCCGGTCGACCGCTACGTCAAAGTGCACCTCAGCGCTGGCGGGACTGTGACCGATATTGCCTGTGCAGAACAATTCGCAATAATTATTTACGCGGCGCAGTGGTGTTTTCAGCTCATTTTCATAATTAATACGCCCGTATAGAGGATTATAAAGAAAAAAATGGGCACGGAAAAACGACTTCTCTACTTCTTAATACGTACAGTCTTTGGCAAAAGTAACTAGGCTCTACCGTTTGCTTGTCTTTCGTATAGCAGAGCCCTCACGGCTTCCCTAAAGATCAAGAAGTCCTTTGAAGGTGAGGACAGGGGTTTTTCGTGATGTTTTCCTTGTTGATGTTGGAATAAAATTATGTTGATGATGGTGATTATGATGATGATAATGATACAGAAATTTAGAGCTTGACGGCTGGCATAATAGCTTTAACACATGACTGAGAAGCAAACCGTGCAGCCTGGCTACTTTTGGAAAAGACTGTATACTCACAAAATTTCACTAATAATATTAGGAATTTGCGCGGTTTGACGCTCCGACGCGCTACATGAGTTATGAGAGACGCCGTATTGGAGGTCTTAAGTTAGTTTTAGACCAAATGGGGTTCTTTAATGCGCGCTGATATCGCAAAGCATAGAGGAGTTTTCCCAGTTAGCTTCCGCCTAAATGAGACCTCCACGGCTGGGATTTGACATTGTCAGTTTGAGATCAGTAGCCGAACGCCACAGCCTTTTTGCCCTCACAGCACGTGAATGAACAGAGAAGCTGGCGCGCCGAAATTAAAACTAGAATTTCGTGAGGGTCACGCCAAATAAGCCGGTCATGATCTCAGTAACTACAATCTTTATTCAAACACAAGTGAGGTCGCGGGTTTTGGGGCAAAAAGAAGAGAGAGAGAGAGAAACAACTTTATTGCCATAGATTGGCGGGATTTAGGGCAGGTGGGCTTGGTGTGGCCCCCAGGTGGGGGCGACTTCCTGGGCCCACGAAATGAGTGCCAGTTGGATGCTCTTGTCTGGCCTTCTGAGGAGTTGGTTCCATCCGTCTTCGGAGGGAGCTGGCAGTAAGGTTCGAGGGGGCGGATTTCCCGCGCAACCCCAGAGGATGTGAGCCTGGGTGGCGATTTCTCCCTGGTAACAATTTTGGCAGACGGGGTCGTATTCCCCGTCTGTGATGAGTGAAAGTCTAGAATGGCTAAGGATGGAGTGTGTCTGCAACCTGCAGAGCAAGGTGGCTTGCGCTCGATTCAAGTCGGGGTGTGGAGGCGGGAACTGGCGTCTCATCTCTCTGTAGAGGTTGGTAATTTCGGCAAAGGTCTGGGGAGCCTCGGCAAGAGCGTCTGGGTCCGTGGGGCCGGCCGCCCGGTTGGTTAGTCCTCGGGCTAGTCGGTCGACCCCTTCGTTTCCAGAGTTTCCTGCGTGGGCGGGTACCCAGACCACATTGATCTTATGGTCGGGAGTGCAGCCGCGAAGGATGCGTGCAGCGGGGTGGCAGATAAAACCTGCCGAGTAATTTTGTATCGCTCTTTTGGAGTCGCTGAGGACTGTGCGCGTACGTGGGTCAGCGATGGCCAGCGCGATGGCGGTTTTTTCTGCCGCTGTCGGAGAGTGAGCTACTACTGTGGCGGCGGTGACGATAGTAGATTGTGGCGTGGTTGCACAAGCCACGTATGTGTTTGCACTTTGCCGTGCAGCATCTACGTATATTGCGTGTTCGTCGGCAAGGTATGTGGCGTCTAGTGCTTGGGCTTTCAGCTGACGGCGCGTATCATGGCGGCCAGGTAGCATGTTTTTGGGGATTGGTTTTATAACTAGGCGGCTATAGACCCCTATCGGAATGGGCGTCGTGGGGTGGACGTCGCCTATGGGGTTGATGTTGAGACGGTCAAGTATGAGCCGCCCGTGTTTAGTGCGTGAGAGGCGGTGGATTTGGGCGGTCTTGTGTGCCTCTATGAGTTCTGTGAGCGTGTTGTAGATGCCGAGTAGGAGGAGGTGCTGTGTGCTGGCGTACTGAGGTAGCCCCAGTGCCGCTTTGTACGCTGAACGTATAATGCTGTTCACAGCTTCCTCGTCCTTCCGGCGGAGGTGATAGTAGGGGTAGGAGTAGACTATCCTGCTAATGAGGAAAGCTTGCGTGAGCCGACAGAGGTCATCCTCCTTCATACCTCTCCGGCGGGTGCTGATGTGGCGTATAAGGCCGTTGATCTGATTGGCTGTGGTGCGGAGGCGCTGAATGGCCTCCGAGTTTTGCGTGTTGTTCTGTATTAACGTACCCAGAATGCGGATGGTGCGGACCGGAGGTATGGGATGGGTGTCGACTCGAAGCACAATAGGTTCTTGCGGGTCGGGTACGGGCAGGCGAGCTCGTCTGTCCCTGATGACTAGTAATTCGGACTTCGTGGAGGAGCATGTGAGCCCGTTCGCCTGTACAAAGGAGTGTACTTTATTGATTGCTGTTTGGAGGGAGTTTTGGATTTCCCCGTCAGAGCCAGAGTTGGTCCACAGGGTAATGTCATCGGCATATATTGAGTGTTTAATGTGAGGTATCTCTTCCAGGAGCGGAGGGAGGCCTCTCATTGTAGTGTCGAAAAGGAACGGAGATAGGACTGCTCCTTGTGGTGTTACGCGGGTGCCTAGTGTGATCTTCTCGCTGTGGAGGTCTGCAATGTGAAGTTCTGCTGTGCGGTTATGAAGAAAGTCGGCGATGTAGTTGTAAGTGCGAGTGCCTACATTCATTTGTGAGAGGTTTGCCAGGATGGAAGCATGTGACACGTTGTCGAAAGCCTTGCTGACATCTAGGCTTAGGATGGTTCGTGTAGCTCGGATGGGTCTCGGATCGATGTCGTGTTGGATTTGCCACATAATGTCTTGAGTGGAGAGGCCGGTCCTGAAGCCGATCATAGTGGGGGGGGGGGGGGGGGGGGAAGGCCCTCTTGGTCTACGTGAGTGTGGAGTCTATTGAGTATGACGTGTTCCATGACCTTTCCCAGGCAGGACGTGAGCGAGATGGGCCGAAGGTTGCCCAGCTCGAGTCGTTTGCCTGGCTTAGGTATGAAAATCACTTTGGCATGCTTCCAAGTGTCTGGAAGGCGACCCTCATGCCAGTGTTGGTTGAAGAGGTCCGTGAGTGCCTCGACGGACTGATCTTCGAGGTTACGAAGCATCTTGTTTGTGATGTGGTCGTCGCCAGCGGCCGCGGTGGTTTTAATCTGGTTGAGGGCGGCGCGGACTTCTCCTGCCGTGATGTCGGCGTCCATGTTGGTGTTCTGAGCACCCGTGTATCCTGAAGGGATGGGAATTTCAGTGGAAGTATTGATGTATTTGTCTTTCAGGGTAGCGAGGAGTTCCTCATTTGTTCCCTGAAAAGCGTGTATGACACGGGTGAGGTTCTTGTGAGATGTGGATTTGGTGTAAGTTGGGTCCAGTAGATGTCTGAGCAAGAACCACGAATTTTTGCATCCTAACTGGCCGTTAAGACGGTCGCAGGTTTGATGCCATTGCTCCTGACTCAGTTTGATGGAGTAAGCTTCTATCTCTCGCTCGAGGCGAACGAGACGGAGCTTGAGGGGTCGATTGTGTTTTTGGCGGAGCCAGCGAGCGCTAAGACTGCGCTGGGCCTCCCACATGTGTATGAGTTTGGCGTCGGGAGAGGGGCCATCCTCGTCCTGGGTAGTCGTGGAGGTGGCATTGGCGGTGTCTTCGAGCAGCGAGTTTGTCCATGTGTCCAGGTCGTCTATGGGGGCCGAAGTGCGTTTGGCGCGCACGTATCGGAAGGCGTCCCAGTTAGTGTGCCTGATTGTTCGGTTGGGGGCTTTGCTGTGTGTAGCCGTGAAAGTTGTGCTGAGAACATAGTGGTCGCTACCTATGTTCATGCCGAGGTTTTCCCAGCGTGCGTCTGGGATGTTGCGGGCGAAAGTGAGATCGGGGCAGCTGTCCTGTGAGACACTGTTTCCAATCCGAGTAGGCCTGTCGGGGTCTAGGAGTAGTGTCAGGCCCAGTGTTTGGGCTGTCTCCCACCATTTGGCTCCCTTACGACCGCATGCTTTGCGGGGGTAGCCCCACTCGGTATGCGGCGCGTTGAAGTCACCTAAGATGAGTAGCATCCCTGTTTGTGCAGTCGCGCAAGCCTTACGAACGAGGGTTGCCACTCGTGTGCTTTTGTCGCTAGGGGGGCTGTAGACGTTGAGGATGTGGAGCGGGGCTTGTGAGCGGCTGTTCGGTAGGACCTGTACGAAAGTGTGCGGAACCTCGGGGTAACTAAGGTCTATATGATTAGCTGCTAAATTTCGGTGGACCAGGATGGCGGTGTTGGGCCGGTGGTCTGGTGTCGTTTGTTGGTTATATGCGGCGTAGCTGGTAAGTTTCGTGTCCATGAAGGTTTCTTGAAGTGCGATGATGTGGGGGGTGTGCGGCTGGGCCTGCAGGGTGTGCTCCAAGGCTCGCCGCTTCGCCTTGAAGCCCCTGCAGTTCCATTGCCAAACTGTGATGGGGGAGCTAGCCATCGCGTTTCCCGTAGGGTTCGGGGCGCTGTGATAGCACGACGGGTGATTTAAGAATGCCGCCTGCACGTGAGCGCGCGGTTGCACTCTCCGACGTAGCGACAATAATGGGTGCTGGGTAGTTAGGAGGGGTTGTCGACTTCAAGGGGGTTGCTGATGTCGGGGGATTCGTGAGGGTATCGAGCCTGGCATGAAGGGTTTGGATGTTGGCTGCCATTGTGGCGCAGCTTTCTACTAGACGGTCAATAGTGGGGGCGAGTCGAAGGAGGGCACCCTCGAATTGGGCCATTCGCGTATCAGCTGCCTCGAATTTGGCATCTATGTCTGCTTGTGAGGAGGGGGGAGGTGCTTTACGCTTCGTGCGCTTAGACTGCTCAGTGTCCATGCGTGGATCACCTACGGGGTCGGATGTGGGAGCGTGAGCCACCTGCTGCGGTTGCAATTTGGGGTTTGCCTGTGCTGATTCTAGGCTATGAATTTTAGCGTTTGCTTTGGCCAATTGTAGCTGTAGTTCCTTGACCATGTCTGCCAGCTCCCTTACCTGTGAATCTGGTGGAGAAGCGGTGACTTGTGCAGGAGTCTTCCATCCAACTTGTTTGGCTGCTTTGATCTCCGGCCGGCCTTGAGAGCTGGCCCGAGAGCTGCGTGAGGCGGATGTGGAACGGCTGCGAGTGCTGCTGGAAGGGCTGCCGCTGCCAAGCGGGGGGAAGGAGTCGTCCCGCAGTAGGTTGTGGTCGCCGCGTTTGCGGTCTCGGGACCGGGACTGGCGTCCGGGGTTTGCCGAGTTGGAGCCGGTATCGGTGTCAGTGACCGATGGGGAAGACTTGGGCCGAGTGGAGGACGTGAACCGGTATTTGCAGCTTCTGCTGCCTGTAGGGTGGGCACCTTTGCAGACGATGCATGAGGCTTGGCACGTGGGCGGTTGGCCAGGTGGAGGAGGGTCATGGGCTGCGCCACAGCGTCGGCAAGTTGGTTGTCGCGGGTGGGGGCACACATCCGCCCTGTGGCCTAGCTTCCGGCAGTTGAAGCATGCCTCCGGACGGCTTTTGTAGGGGAACACCTCAAAAGTGAAGCCGAGGTACCTCACGTAGCGGGGTAGCTTGGCATTAGCGATAGTCACCACGAAATGTCGTGTGCGGCCCATGCGGCGTGCGGCGACTACGGGGAGATCGGGGTTTCGAGCTTGGAGCTCAGCGAGGATCTCAGCGTCGGTCCCGTGACTGTAGGCTCTATATATGATTCCTCGCATTGACTCCAACGCCATCCTGGTAGCCTGGGGCGTACGAGGCTACCAGGATGGCGTTGGAGTCAATGGTTAAAGTTCGTATTTTAGCATACAGGAACGCCCGTTCTTTCTCCGGTGTGCTGATGGTGACAGTGTTGTTTGTGGGGTGGACGCGGACTTGGTCGGCGGTGATTGCAAGGCGGCCGTCGATCTTGGCGGCGTTGTAGATGGCCATCGCCAATTTGGCCGGGCCGACTGCGTTGAGGTCGACGGTGCCTTGCGGTCGGAAGACGATTTTGTAGTCCTCTGCAGGCAGGCGAGGAAGTGGTCGTCTTTTAGTTGGCGGTGGTGGACGGCCGCGGGGTCGTTGGTCTGACAGGCCAGTGGTGGCTACGGGCGTTTGGGTGGTGGCCGGCGGCGTTGCCGGTGGTGGCGGGCGTCTGTAGCGGCGGTAACATCCGTGCCGGTGACTGTGTACTGCATCTTTAAATGCAGGGAAGCGTCGTCGAGGCGAAGCGGGCGTCGCCGCCGCAGGTGGGAGCAGAGCACGCACTAGGCGTGCTGAGCCATTAGGCCTAGCTCCCGCGGTCGGGCGTGGTCGCAAATCGGCCGTAAAATTGAAGGCACTCGCCTGAAAGTGGTTAAAAGTCCCACAGGTGAAGCTGGATCGGTGGCGGGCCGTCCTGTGAAACATTGGTGGCTGTAAATAGCCGGAAACTGGTGAAATCGCCGGAAAATCGCAGACCGCATATAAGATGCGTCCGCTCGCTCCGAGCGCAGTCGGCGTTCTTCGGCAAAAAGAAGATACGGTTTCACTCAGCGCGTTCACATGCCCCTGCAACTTCCGACATGTCTTACGTTCCTTTCTTTTCCATTTTTTTTCGTTTTTCTCGGCAGCCATCTCTCCCTCTTTCAGGGACGCACGGCAGAACTCCACCTTGGGGATATTGCTTCCCAGCCTTTCCCCCTGCCTAACCGGGGTACCCCACAAGGGGCGGTTCTATCACCTGTACTTTTTAACATTGCCCTGGCAAAGGCCCTTGCTGCTATCCCAGGGCTGCACACAGCCATATACGCAGATGATATAACCCTCTGGACAACGGGAGGATCCCTTGGAACAGCCCAGGATATCCTGCAATCTGCCATAGACATCACCACCACTCATTTAGCAAACACAGGCCTCCGTTGCTCTCCAAATAAATCGGAACTTCTGCAACTGAAGCCCCTCCCCAGTGACCCCCAGATCGAACTACACATGTACGACAATCCTGTGCCCATTGTGCCTCAGGTGAAGATTCTCGGCCTTCTCATTAGCAACACACTCGATGCAACCACCACCCTTCAGCTCTTGCAAAAACAGACCAAACAGGTCGCTGCACTTATCAGGCGGGTGGCAGCACGCAATCATGGGCTGTCTGAACGGGAGACCCTCAATATGACAAATGCACTAATCATTAGCCGCATTATATACCACCTCCCATACCACATACTCACTCAGCGGCAAACACAACAGGCAGACATCCTAATACGCACGGCTGTCACCTCCGCCCTACGTCTTCCACGGACGGTTAGCACGAAACGTCTCCTGGCCACAGGTACCCACAATACAGTGACCGAATTAATAGAGGCTCAACGCACCAACCAGTTAGTCCACCTGAGTCGCACAGAAACAGGACAACGCCTACTGCGACAGCTACGTCTCAATCCACCCATTCCCTCCCCAACAAGTCCTACACCTTACATGATCTCTCTGCGCACTCAGGATCACATATATCAGAAGCCCCTACCGCGCAATATGAGCGCTAGTCTCCATCAGGGTAGGCGGCAGGCACGAGCGAGCTATTACACGAAAACATACAGCAACCGCTCCGATATCCTTTATGTCGACGCGGCACAAAATTCGAAACCGGGATATTTCACGGCAGTCGCAGCCTATGAAGACGGCACAGTGGGGGCCGCCGCCACTATCCGGACTAATTCGCCTGCAGAAGCGGAAGGAGCCGCCATCGCACTTGCTCTGGCCCACTTCACCATTGACAAAAACGTAACCGAAATTTGCACAGATTCCCAGGCCGCGTACCGCCACTACCTAAAGGGCGTGGCGACGCCGGCAACACATCGTATTCTTGCCACAGTCACCTCTCTCGACCGAATGGTTACTCTGTCGTGGGTCCCTGGGCATGCCTCGATCCCCGGTAATGAGCGCGTTCATGCGCTGGCCCGAGAACTCTCCTCCCGGACCCCGGATGATCAGGCGCCCAACCCTGCGAAAGAGGCTACATCGGTCCTGCATACATATCATCAAATTACAACATTCTACAAACTCAGCCGCATGACACTGCCACCACCCCACAGTACCTTGTCGCCCTCATCCAGCGCCACATGGCGACAATTACAGACAGGCTGTTTTATTTTCCCCCACCGTCTCTCATGCTTTCACCCCACCTTTCCTCCTGATTGTAGCACCTGTGGCGTGCCCAGATCTACACTTTTCCACTATCTTTGGGAATGTCCTTCCCCGAAGGCAGTACCCCCCTTCCCCAATCCCACTCATTCTTCTTGGGAGGCTGCTTTACGGACCGCTCAGCCCGCCGGCCAGAAATGGCTGGTGGATCGGGCTTTACGTGAAGCGCAAGCCCGTGGACTCCTGGACCAGTAGGGGACCACCCTGGAAGAATTTTTTTTTGTGTGTAATAAAGTTGTTTCCATCCTTCCATCCCGCGAGTATAAGACAATGAAGAGGTATTGAGCAATGAAGGAAAGAGAAATGACATAAGTCCGTTATGACTAAGCATGAAGAAGGCCAACAGTAAGCGAAACCAAGAATCATAGGAGAATGCTTTAATTTTTTTAATTCGTGGCGTTTATGAAGAGGAAATACAAGTGCAATTATTTTATAGCTGCAAAATATTTGATTACATAAAGTACAAGAAAAACAACCGCATGCTGCCGGTGAGATCCGATCCCGTGAGCTCCGCATTTCGCGTTCGGTGCTTTATGGGAGAATCCCTTTGCGACAATAAAGTTCTTCACTCACACTCTAGCGACTTAGATATGACGGGGGCTGTTCAGTCTTCTACTTTTAGGGGTATTTATGCTGCGTATAAACTAGCCTTGACAGTTTTCACTAGCGCCACCCGCTTCCATAGCGGCGGACGTAGTCAGTCCTGTGTTAGCGTGATAGTGACCTGGTACGTGATCAAGAGTTTTAGGTGACCGCAATTCGGAAGTCGTGGGATCGGATCCCACCGATATCATGTCGCATGTTTTCTTCTACTCTATAATGATTTATTTCTCTGCAATAAAATAATCACACTGTAAATTTCCCATTCATCAACACTGAAAACTTTAAAAAAAGATAGAAAAAGGACAGGCGCTATATCCGGTCCTCTCCTGTCCAGCGCCAGTCCTGTCCACTTCTGTGTCCTCCGTGTCATTTTTGCGCTATGTTTTCGAAGCGTAACGCAAAGAGTTGAGCTGAAGTTAAGGATAACGGAGTGAGCTATGGAAAGAAAATTGATACATGTAAAGTTAAGAGACCGGAAGCTGCTAGAGTAGGTGGGGGAACAAACGCGGGTTAACGACATCCCCGTTGAAATCAAGAGAGTGAAATGGGCTTGGGCAGTGCGTGTAATGCGAAGCAAAGATAACCGCTGCTCTTTAAAGGGAGACTGAAGCGGTTTTCGAATCAGCTAATCTTCTAGGGTTTTGAAGTAGTGTCGTAGCTGATCACGCCTGTAAAGTTATTTTTTCGATTTTGGCTAAAACAGTGGCGCAATCACCAATTGTAAGCGCGATGTTTAAATCTCCCGCGTCCCGCACGACCGCAGGTGAGGAGGATAGCGGAGAGAGAAACCTCGTCCATGTCGGCGAACGTGACGTCATTTTGAGGAGTCGGAGACCGTCCCGTCACCCGCGCGCGCTTTCAGCGCGCGTTGTTCCTCGTTTAAGCCAAGTTTTGAGCACCCGACAACGTGCAGGCGATCTAACATGCGGTACTGCTCTGTATTCGGGTGTACGAGCACCTACGGCCGCGATGATGTCGTCTTCCACACTTTCCCGAAAGATCAAAAGCTCGCAGCGCAGTGGGTCGTTGCTGTGAAGAGGGACAATTTCAAGCCGACCAAAGCAAGCGCACTCTGCTCGAAGCACTTTCGTGACAGCGATTGCGAGCTGAGCTTGTCCCTAATGCGATCGGTAGGGGTTTCTGTTAAAGGGGCACGGCTGAAACATGACGCGGTTCCTTCGATATTTTTGCACAAATGAAGCGCGTCACCACCGCCAAGAAGCGCATTTGCGAAAAGAAGGAAACATAAGGTGAGTGCTTCTACTTCACTACTTTGCGGAAATTCAGGTCTCATCTGTGTGTGAAGCTTTGCATGAAGCGTTGACCGTGATTACCACACGCGGAGCCGACCCCGCGATGGGACAAAGCTGCGCCGCGCGGCTCTATACTAGCGGGTTTACTTTTCTCGCGCAAGGGGATATGCTATAAAAACCCGGCGTTGCGCTAAAAATCACGTAACTCATCAACGAAACACCGATGATGATTATTCGCGTGCGCACGAGACGGGCTACTGAGAAAAGCCCACTGCTGTGCCTGACATGATCGCGGAGCCCCTGCGGAACACTGGCGCGGCCAGGTTGGCCAGGTCTGAGGGCGCGCTGAGCGAGTTTCGGTTCGACGCGTCGAAGCAAAGAAGTATCGAAGCTGTTCACATGCGGCGTCGTGATTTCCTGCCCGTTGCTGCTTCGTCGTGGATCATTAGTTACGCGATCTGAAACGAAAATACTCAATAGAAGTCTGTCTGGTTGCGGGTGCATTTCAAGTGAAAAATGAAATGAAATACGACGTTACGAAACCTAGTCCGTCATAGGGGAATAGCGGGGAGGTACAGCGCATGCGCAAGACAACAACGCCCCTCAGGCAATGGTTCAGCACATGTGCACTGGCGCCTCAACCGATAGGATCATCCTATTCTAAAACTGTCCAATTACGACGTGTTTACGCAAATGCGATTCGATGATCACCTGACAGCCGAGAACGACATCACATATGCGGTTTTCTCGCCTTCATGGGAAAATTTTGAGAGTAAAGAGCAATTCCACAAATTCAGTACGCATTTTATCCTTTCAGGTTCTTGCAGAACTGCTTCAAGAAGGATCAACTATGGAAACACTTGATCCAGAATTGGACAGTCCCTCTGGTAACCAAACAGGTAATGATTCTACATTAAGTCTGAACATTTAGTTATACATGGCTATCCCGTGCATCAAATCTTATCTCAGTCTGTGTTGCAGACGTCACAACAGAAGCTGAAGCAGATTTTTGTGCAATGTCACATGAAAACTTTGGTGAGGAAAACTCGCCAAGTACCCTCGCTCTCACAGGTAATGACCAATATTCAGCAAGCACAGTAATGCAAGGCATTGATCCCTTACACATTACATGATAACCTGCTCATTATTGCAGATGCAGCACAATATTATGGGCCACTGGAGGTCAAACTGACCGAGTCCTGTGACAGAAGACACAAGTGTGTCCAAGCAATGGTGCGGCCAGCGACACAAAGCACAGCTGTACAGGCATGTGTGAAAAAAAGCATGGCATCACGCCGCACTCAGACAAAACCGCAAACTGTATCTATCGGTATGTGCCTCTACATTGAGCGTGCATTTCTGATGCATGCATTTGTGCAGTAATGATGGGGGAGGGGGCAAAGCACTATAAAGATTGTCAGTTCTAAAAATTCTGCATATTCCATGTTGCGTCCAGTGGTAATAAATAATAAATGCACCTGCACATATCGCACGACTTTTAGGCATTCAGGTTGGTAGCCCCATGATAGATGCAGCCACTCAAAAGAGCATGCCGACCCAAAGAGAGGCCAGCGAAAGCGACGATGACAGCACAGAAGACGAAGGAGCCGATCAGAACTACGATGATGAGGACTACAGCCCATGTGAAGAATTTGAAGAGAGGTATGTTATTTATTAGCAGTATGACGAAAAGCTAACAGTACGCTTAAAATGCTGTTTGCCCTACTTTTAATGTGGTGCCATAAACATTCACTCCAAATTTTTTCATACAAGCTTGCATGTTTACGCTGTCCAGTGCGATTGAAAATTTGCCTATTCTTTTTCAGGCTAGGGATGTGCTGGAAGCTGCACAGATGAACCTGGAAAAAGAATTTTTTTGGTGCAGGAGAAGTACCTGCGAAAACTTTTCGAGTTGTGCACAGAGTGCCTCGCACCTCGTACAGTCTCATTCGAGTGTGAAGGCACACGTTTAAAGGTTTATGGGCAATGTGCATCTGGTCATTTCATTTACTGGTGCAATCAAGGCATCACAAAACAGCAGCCGATACTCAACCTGAAGCTTTGCGCAGCAGTTCTCTTTTCCGGAAGCAACCCAACAGCTGTGCTTAGAATGCTGGCTTCAGTTGGTGTACCGGTTGTGAGCAACAGGACATTTTTTTGCAATCCAGCGTTCATATCTGTGGCCTGCAATTGACAGGGTAAGAAGTCATCGTGAAGAAGTTTCCAGCTTTTTTTGCATGGCCAAAGTTCAATGCGCACTATTTTTTTTTTCAGGTTTGGAAAGAAGAGCAGAGAAGTCTGCTGCAAGAGCTGCAAGGCCAACAAGTAAAACTTGCTGGAGATGGACGGGCTGATTCACCAGGATATAGTGCTAAATATGGCACGTATACTCTGTTGGACGTTGAACGCCACAAAGTCTTGCATTCTGAAGTTGTGCAGGTGCGTTTCCACTTTGCTACAACAAGATTCTGTAAATTTCTATAGTTCACTAACGCTGACAAATGAATTGTAACACAACACTTAAATATCATGAATTCTTTCTACGGCACACGCATATTGTGGGTTTAGCTTTGAATCCCCATGCTGGTAGATGAACGGTTTATGGGGGTTTAATGTCCCAAAGCAACTCAGGCTATGAGGGATGCCGTAGTGAAGGGCTCCAGAAATTTTGACCACCCGGGGTTGTGCATTGACATTGCACAGTACATACGCCTGAAGCATAAGCACGGGACTGCCATTGTTAGCAATACAAACAGTCATTTTCGTAAAAAATAGTAACAGCTGGGAAGCAGAGGCCTCAATACATGCAGTTTTTTTTTGAATTGGTAGACATGCAGCGCATCAAACTCAATATCCTTTGCCATTATCATTCCAGAGTCTAATGATGCTGGCGGCAGCTGTCGCATGGAGTTAGAGGGCCTGAAACAAGGCCTTGCTTTTCTGGAGAGTGAGAACATCAACGTTACAGTGCTGGTGACCGACCGTCACACACAAATCAAGTGCTTTCTTCGCAACAACAAATCTTCAATCACCCACGAGTTCGATGTGTGGCACATAGCAAAAGGTATCCAGCAGCTGCAGTTTTACGGTGGCTGCTGATAAAATGTTATTTTCAGCGCATTTATGGAATATATCATGTTCAATTTATATCTAATATGTCTTTTAGGTGTCACCAAGAAGCTGCATACCGCTGCGAAACAAAAGAGCTGCAACGAACTTGCACCTTGGATTAAGTCTGTGTGCAACCATATGTATTGGGCGGCAGCATCCAGCAAAGGCCAAGCACAACTCATTGTGCCCAAATGGCTGTCCCTTCTTAATCACATAAGGGACATCCACACACACGACCAGGCATCATTCCCCACGTGTTTGCACGGTGACTTAGCACCCAAGCAGTGGCTCAGAGAAGGTATATTGCATTTTGCATTGAAAATACGGCAAAGGCCCCACTGAAGCATAATTAGTAACATCTAACTACGATATATAAAATTACAAAATTCCAGTAAGAGAGGGTGTCAGGAAAGAAGGCACAATCTCTAAAGTACTATTCAATGCGTGTTTACGGAAGGTATTTACAAACCTCGAATGAGAATAACGGACGATAAGAGTTAATGGAGAACACCTTTGCAATTTGCTGACGACACTGCCTTGCTAAAGAACTCTCAACAAACTGCAAAGCATGATCGATGACCTTGACAGGCAAACAAGAACAGTGGGTCTGAAAGCTTTATGCACAGAACTTAAGCAAGATTCAACAGCCTCTGAAGGGAACAGTGGTTATACGATAGGTACCGAAGCCTTAAAAGTGGGAAGGGAAGAGATCTAATTAGTGTAGGTAATTACTGCAGATCCATACCATGAGAGTGAAAGATATTGGATAATAAGAATAGGGCACAGTGCATTTGGCAGGTATGCTTATACCATGAATGGTAATTTACCGGTATCCCTCAAGAGGAAATTGTACAACAGCCGTGTCTTACCAGTACTCATGGCGGAGAAAAAAAATTAACGAAAAGGGTTGAACTTAAACTGAGTACAATGCTGCAAGCTGCAGAAAGCGAGAAGAGTAACATTATGATATGAAGAGAGCAGAGTGGGTCGGTAAACAAATTCGAGTTAGCGACATCCTAGTAGAAACCAAGAGCAAATGGCAGGGCATGCAGTGGAGAGGCTGCACAACTAATAGTCGTTGAGGGTAACAGACGGGGTTCCAAGATTTTAGCAACCTGCGCAGAGCAGCAGGATTTCAGGATTTACATGATAAGCTTCATGAACTAAATAAATAACATTTGTTTAAATTTCTTACATACAACTTCTTACAGTGCACCTCAAATTCCAGTGTGTTTATTATAAGTATAAAAACTCATAAGATGCTCATTACTTAATACGAGTTTATTTACAGGTGCGCTGAAATGCAGTTTAACTGGTTGATTCACGAGCATACAGCAAGCCACACGTTTAGAGCTTTACAAAAAGATGACAATGACTGTTTCTTTCTAGAATCAAAGGCTTTCCAGAAGCTTCGAGACGTTGCAATGTCTAAAGCCCTTCTGCAAGACATGCCACGGCTGTCAACAGGATACCAAACTTATGGATTAGAGGCTTTTCATAGCCTTCTAGTGCATTTTGCACCGAAGACCTACCATTATTCATATTCTGGAATGAGGGCTAGGTAAGCTGTCTTCTGTCTGCTTTTACGTTGAGAAGACACCAATATCACAAAATAATTATGAACGTTGGCGCAAATGTTAAACATGCATCTGTAGAAAAAGTGAAAGGCATGTAGGTGTGTGCCACAACTATGTGAAAAGGTGCCCACTTTAAATTAGATTTACTGAAATTTTCAATAGCTGCATCTTTTCTTACATCTTCTAAACAGATTTAAAAACACATTTGACCGAATCAGAAGGGATTCTACATGCCGACACTTTTTGAGCATGCAGAGTGCCTGCTGTGTTCACCATGCAAGCACTGCATTTTCATTTTCAATCCGCCTGGAAACTGAGGTGACGCTTTGTTTGCACAGATCTTCACAAGTAGCACTATGCTTTGTCACAGTGTTTTCATCATGCGTGCTCATGGTACTTTCAAGCACTAATTGCTGGCATGGCGTTATGCTTAACATCCATCAGTGACCTCCTATTGTCGCATAATCTTTATAGTTAGACTGTTTACATGGGTTACAAGTCCTGAGGGTGAACGTTTGCGGATACCCTTTTCACATATGGTCCTGTTTGTTTAACTTTTTCAGGACTCAACTCGCTGCACTTCACTACAATGAAAACAGTGGACGTGGTCAGGCACGCACAAAGGATGGCACACTTCGATGGTGTGTGCGTTACCCAAAGGCAGCAGGTGGTGACCCAATAGCTTGTCCAATCAAGGAGCCACCCACTCATGGTAAGCTTGCACCACCTAGTTTATTTGATCACGAAGAAAGTGAATATTGCACAACCTATGAGATAAAATGCTCACACAGGCTACGTCACACGCCTCCTCGACATGATTGTGGCTATGGCTGAGAGCATGGAGCCTCAGGAGAGGAAAACTGCTCCAGAATCTCGACCGCCACTCAGCAGCAGCTTTCCAAAGGTCCCAAAGAAGAAGGTGGTTGAGGAAAGAAAGTCAAGGTTCAACAGACAATGAGCAGTTTCACATGACATGCAGAGAAAGTACTGGTAAGTAGTATGGGGGTTTACCTGATGTCCAAAATCTGAATGTGAGTTGAGCAGCCAAAGCCCTTGAGAAACTGTGACAGGTAAAAATATATAGCAAAGGATATGATGACATGCACTGTATACTTTAATAAGGGGAACCAGTTACTAAAATGTTTGGTTCATCAAAAACAAAATGAAAAGCAGATATCACTAAACACAAGAAGGCAGAGTAGAATCATGCAGCCACTAGAAAGGATGCAGACCACTGTGCACAATATGCTGGGGATTGCGCAGATTATACGGGAAAAGAATGCAACCGTGATAACCGCTTTAGTGCCTCTATTTTCTCAATAGCATTTGTTGTTTCTTTAGCTTTTTTTCATTTTTCTGTTTTATTGCCACTGTTCATATCTGATTCTGTTGCACTTTGTTTGGAAAGGGGGGAGGGGTCAGTTTTTGCAATCTTTTCATGTTAGTATAACCATTAACCTGCTTCTCTCCTACCTGTAGGTCACAGGCCCCATGGCCAGACAAGAGGCCTTTGAAGCCCAAGAGTCCCACCTTCCCACTCGCCTCACTCCACACCCCATCATAATCCTAGTCCCCCCTCTTTAGAGTGAAGGGCCTATACAACCCCTGCCAATGATGACCGCACTTGACCCGACAAAGACAAGTCCTCTTGTTGGAACGTCCGTCGCTGGACTGAGGCTCTTCCTTCATTTTAATTTTTCAAGATTTCCGTCTGCCGTACTTCTTATCTGCCACTATAAAAGATGAACCAGCGCACTAATGCTACTTATTTAGCAGCCAATGCTGTCTTCCAGAAAATATTACCAGTGACCATAAGCTAAATGACACACCATAAGCTAAATGACAGTATCTCATGTGCATGATCTTAAAAGCTTTATGCTTCTGCATTTCTTGACAATTTGCAGGTTAGCACAAAAGAGAACTTCAATCACTTTGTCTAGTGTGCTTCATGGAATGGTCATTTTGTTTGTCAAAGCAGGCAAAAAATTTTTCTTGGCACCTATCTGCTCTGCATTTGTGCGGTAAACATGTAGTTGCAATTTTTTGGACCTGAGTGACTGGAAGGGCAATGATGGTGAAGGAAGTGGCACAGGGCACTTTCACACCTAGTAGTTCAGTATGTTGGCCCTTGACTAGAGCACTTTCCACCAGACTGTGGACATAGCTCAATTTTTCACAAAATTTATTTGAATGATAATGTATCCGTCATTGTGTTCAGTGTTCCTTGGATGCCTACGTCCAACCATTTAACCAGGCATGAACTGCAAACAGACCAACTAGCTCATCCAAAGCCATGCTAGGAAGACAGCTAGATGCCAGGGCAGACTAAAAAGGAAAGTTTCACCCAATTACAGATCTTCAGAAGGTGCCTTTTTGTTCGTGACACAAGTGGCTTTTGCACTGCCGACAGACTTCTAACATGCTTTTTCCTTTCTTGCTGTGACAGTATATAATTTATTGTATAATTTGCAGCAGCAATTCTGACATGATTAGAGTTTTGCTGATTTAGCTTGCTCTTCTAAGTGTTTGATAAGCCAAAGAGACCTTCTCCCTTATTTCAATTCCGTGCACAATTGTCTACTGCGCATACATATGCTACTAGCGTATAATTACTGCGCAGAGTCTTCATGCTGGTATTTATGCGCACGACTTTGAAAGAAAATTTTAGCTGAGATAAAATTTTATTTGAAGTGAATCTGTGAACTCACTCAGCTGTAGAAGCTACGACTTTTTTAATCCCTGCAGCTGCATCTTGCAAGGCGGTGCTGGTTCATTTATGACTAACTGTTTTATTTTTTTATGTCATGCTGGAAAGCCTCATGTGATCCAGGATTTTCGGGCGGCGTCATCAACTCCGTGTAAAGGAATGAAGTTTCACCAACTCGGACATACTTCCTTGACAGTGGTGGCAATAAATGCCACAATGTCAGTAATCAGTGTAGAAAAATGCAACTTGCTCTTATTTCAACATGTACCAAGCTGCATTGCTGCAGCTGGCATAGTGAATCGTCACAAGCAGTTCACAGAAACGTTGGATGCCAGGAGGTCGTCACCGACTGCCTGTAGCAGAACAAAGCTCAGCCAGCTTGTACATGACTGCTCATCGGCAGTGGGGATTGACAGAAGCTACAACCCGTGTAATCCCTGCTGTCTTATCTTGGAGGTTGGTATGGGGACACAATTATCCTGTGCGACGTCGCTGAATGGTAAGGGACGTTGTGCTAATCATCACAAATGAAAAACAAAAAAAGAGAATTAAGAATACTTATTCCTGACAGCAAAGTAGAATAAAACTGGTTTTTTGCTGTATGGTTTCTCCATGCCAGTCACGTTAGTGCCAGGTTCGTGCACAGTGATTGCAAGAAAACCTGCCAGAAACTCGGCAGACCCTGATGAAATAGTCTGCACTGCAAACAGCACTTTTTCTTGCTCTCACTTTACAAAAACCTCAAGCACTGAGGCCAACACACTCCTCTACAGAAACCACCTCTAAAAAAGTGCTTTCTTTCAGACTGTGTCAAGGACACAACTTGGTAGAAACAGCTGACTGTTTCTCATTTGTTTTCAGATGACCTAAACACCAGGTATGCTGCATGTCACTGTAGCCTGTGAATGAAAAGTGTTAAAACTTCCCCCAAGGTTGACTCAAATTTCTCACTCATTATTGGAGCATTTTTTTATTGTGCAGTGGAAACTTCAGTGCAGTAGCCGCACATAGCAGGTATCTCCTAGCGATTTCTGACAATAGATAAGTGCAGTAGAAGTATTCATCTTCTATGCTGTGCATGCATACAAACACCTGCTATGAAAGAGTAATATTACAGCCACAACGAAAACACGGTTATCACCGACTGGGTGCCACCCTACATGCGAAAAAATCGCATACCGGCATCGGACACTCACCGGAAAGCTTTTTCGGGAAAGCCTTCGGGAATGGCACCGGCCGACGCATGCACAACGAGTGCACTGTGGGCAGCTCCTTTCGAAAGGGAGGCCTCTGCCGACGGCTACGAGCCTTGGCTTAGTACATGTGAGCTAGCGAACTCGCCTTTTCGTTGCATCAAGCTTCGGGTATAATTTCCGCTCTCCAGCGCTACCAAGCAATATTGCGAATCACATCACAGCAGACGAACGCACTTTGATCATGCACATGTAAGAGGTGCTATGGCCAGGCGAGAAATATACGGCTGGAATATACGGTCGCGGGTTTTTTCTCACGCCATGCCATGACACGATCGACAACACACCGCAGGGCAAGCGAAAGCAAACACATTCGGGTTTCGTCGTTTCTGCGAAGTAGGCGCACCGTCACGACCTTCCGAATCTTCCTCGGAGTCTTAAAGACTCCTTGAAAGTGACTTATCACTATAAAGTTCTCGGACAATCGTCTAGCTTCTGCCAATAACGACATGCAACCCCAAAAAATGCCGTACTACGTACAAGAGCAAGTTTCCAACGGCGGTAGACGTTTCCGGCTGGTCTTCGCTCTCCGCAATGGAGATACTGCGTCGTTCTTGGGCGCAACAAGTACGAACACATACAGCGAAACCCCGATGTTCACGTGAGTGTCAAAAGTGTCTTACAATCGCTTTTACAACACCGCGAAGAGGTGCAATCTGCACGCAACGCAGCCTACGCAGCGCGGGAGCCATATCGGCAGCTTCGCCAGTCCTCAAAATTACGTCACGTCACATTGGGCAATCACAGGCGGCGGCGCGACCCGCGACGAGCCCCGAGGCGCCGGCCGCATATTTCTGCTAAAAACAACAATTAGTGCTTGTTTTAAACCCAATTTCAGTTCGAAATTCGAGTTTGCAGCATCAAAAACTATAAGGTGCCGTCGCAAGCCCGATTTTTGCAAAAAGTGCTTCAGTCTCCCTTTAAGCCTAATGGAGTGGATTCCAAGAGAAGAGAAGCGTAGCAGGGGGCCGCAGAAAGTTACGTAGGCGGATGAGATCAAGAAGTTTGGTACAAGGCGCAGCTGGCACAAGACAAGGTTAATTGGACAGATAGGGGAGAGGCCTTTGCCGTGCAGTCGGCGTAGTCAGGCTTATTTCGTTCCTTCTTCGATGTCCAACGAAGCTGTTTAATTCCGTTTACTTGTTTCACTGAGAAAACTGTTCCGTATACATTGAGATGGTTCGTAGAAAATATGCCACATACTTCACTTTCCATGAGCAGTGTGTCGCGATCTGTATTCTGCCAGTTTATTTTGTTGGAGCGGCGGCGATAATGATCAGGTAATGAAATTCACTCTAGTTTCCCTATTTATAAATAAATTTTCCATTGGTCAAGCGAAACACGAGGAGCGGCACGTGTCCTTATTTGCCTCCGTTAAAATTCGGTGACAGCTTATCGCATTCCCAAGCAGAAAATGCTTTCTTGTAAGATTTCTCGCTTTTCCCGCTAAAATTTTGAATTGCCTTGAAAGAACCATTAATTGTTGCCTCCGCAATCCTTGCTGTAAATTACCATCCTCCACTGCGATGAGTCAACTATTACTCTCATAAAAACCCAGCAACGACTTCGAAGCGTGTTCACGCCAGATAATGGAATTCGATTATTGCGCTCATAATACCACGCTCAGCTTCATGCTTGAAATCCGCATCATTCTATTCTGTTCATTTTTAACAGCTACAGATACTGTTCCCTCATACCAAATATCGTGCTGAAGTTTCTTTAATCATTCGCTTTTAGTTGACTATATTTCCGGCTTTCTCTATAATCACTGGAAGTATATGTCGTTCGAGACGACTAGCTCTGTTATTGCGGATGAAATATCCCGCAGGCTACAAGGCTATGTCGTTTGGCCGCCAAAGTTCTTATTATTAAACAAATTAGCTTCCTAAGCATCGTGCTAGCTATTGCTTTTCATTACCGGCTGAAGTCTAATGTGAAGTCGATAAATCTTCAAAATGATTACTGGTGCCTTCAGGAGCTATTTGTCTGGTGCCGCATTAGGCTGGCAGTTGGCGAGTTCACAGTGTGAAAATTCTGTTTTCCCTTCATTCGGTAAAAAAACCTTTTCCCGCCATTCCGTTATTTGTTTCATGATGCGTCCCTTTATGGGCTTCATTATTACCAGTGCCTTGGTATCATTTTCGCGCTCAACATGTATAATCATCTCCTTAGTCACGTTTCGACTGTACCAAAAACGACTAGGTTAGCCGTGGAGAAAATAAGGAGTTTTCCAAAATGTGATACTTTGGCATTACTCTATAAATATTTCTGTCTTTTATTGTCGTTCTGTATTAGGTGAGAATAAACCAAAGTAAAAAACTTTTAATGGACAAGGAACCTACAGCGTTTCCCTCTTTAAGCAAACCTGTACGATATTTTTCATTATTGTGATAACAATTTATTTTTCTTGAAAGTTTGTTACCTGAATCTGCCACTGTCCTGAGCATGTAGCTTAGTCATTTCTTAAAATAATCTCCATTGTATACTCTCTCTTCTTCTATACAACATCACTATTGTAACGTTATGGCTTGCAACGACCGTACTGACATGTTCATGTTTTCAAGTTGTTCTTTTCGCTCACAGAATAACGGACCTGGTTGGAAAGTGGTTTTCACTCATTTACATCTCCTAAAATCTTGTTAAAAATCAATACCGTGCGAACAGTGCAAATATTTTTCTTTTGGCAGTCCTTGCCAAAGATGTCATTTTTGTGTGTGTGTTTTTGTTACACCTTGATTATTTTCGCGTTTACATTAACGCGACAGAACACGTAATGCTGCATGCGTAAATAAACAACGTACTCAAGCTTGTATCAAAGATTTAATAGTTATTGATAACTGTATGAATAGAACGGCGTTGCAAAAAAAAGATAAGTATGTAGATATGTGCTGCCACTCATTCTTCTTCTTATCTTATTGGCTGATGCAAATACAGGTTAGTAAAGTTAGTTTGCTTTAAGAAATAAACAAAGGAGATTTGCAGCCCCGAACTGCATGCTCACGAAACGTGTTGTGGTTTGCACGCAAACACGAAGGCTACGCTCCAAAGAAACATCTCCGATTAGCACTGCCTGCCTGCCTCGCTGAGCAGTCTGCGACAAACACGGCTGATTGCAAGTCACCCGCCAGCTGCTTTAGAGGCCTTGTGCCTTGGTACGCCACCTTTCACAAGTGGCCGGCACACCTTCTGCATGCCATCAGTCAGCTGCAGCGCTCCATGAGTCGCCAACAAGTAGCCACCGCGGCCGTCACCGAGTGTTATTTGAAGCCACGTATTGGATGCTCAGGAAAGGTGCTCTTTGGAGGTGAAAGTTTAAGATCTAAAATTTTGTTTCATTGTTGATCTGACCATTGTTACAAATCCCAAAAGGTGGTTTTATTCCAGTATGGGCATTGACTTGTGCACGTACCGTTCCAGAATCTATCGTTTCGTTTCGCACTGTAAACAGAACGAACTTCATTCACCTATAAGGTTTCAACCATATGCATTGTATTTTTGAATTTTTTATTATTGTCCTCAGCATTGTTTTACACTTTTTGTGTTTGTGTTGTCAACCCCCTATTATGCAGTTTTGCTGTGGGCTGTCAGCGCCTGTTTTGCCGATGTTCTTTTTTTTAATGATCCACTGTGTTGTGTATTTAGAATCTTTTTGCTTCTTTTTCAACCTCCTGTCTAATGCCTCTAAGGCCCTCAAGGGAACGTAAATAAAGAAAGTATAATGATGGCAAAGATCATCAGGTTGCATACTTATGATACATGGTGTAAGTACAACGCATATATCTATGTGTGTATATAATTCGCCAAGTTGAAGCAGGTGACTAAGTAACGAGCTATTTTCGTGAGCAGTTCTAAATTAAGTGCCCATCCTCAAGCTTTCAAAATGAATGGCCGCACTAAAGAATTCTTGTATGAGGACACCGCACCCGGTCAACCTACGTAATATTCCCATCATGTTCACAACAAGTTGCGGTCAGGTGGCTGCAACCTTTTCAGCAGCTGCCCACCTATCGGAAGTTATGTTGCGTGCGTTTTTTTTTTCCTGCGGACGAACTTGAATTACAGCGTTCCAGCTGGCTCGGATTACTCGCGCAAACAGACCCCTGCAACAGAATCCTGCGACCGGTCGTCAATACACTTGTTCGTAGCCTGCGACGTTGTTTGTGTCAGCTCTTGAACGAGGCTGTTCAACCGGTTGAATTACACGCCGGCTAGATGAAGCTTTCATGGCAATTCTCTCTCCTCCCTTTTTACTTCCATCGGCCTCAATCATACGGTGCCTTAGCTGTCTAGAAGACTGCGCAGAGAGTAAGTCTGGGACGCTCTTTGGGTTGAGTCTATTCTCCTCATCTCCATTGTTTGGTGTAAGTTGGCCTCACAGCTATGAGGATATGGGCGCTTTGTTCGCGTGGCCTCAAGGCGGGGTTGTCTTTGTTCACAGTGCAGCTAAGGGTCAAGCATTTCTTTGCGTCTTGCGGTCTTTGACCGAAAGAAGTAAAAGCAAAACTTCAGACGCCCCTTTTTCGAACGTCGGAAACAAATAGCACGCGCTTACTTGAAGGGGCACCAACCTCCATCAATCCATTATAGCCGCGAAAACCACATTAGATTCTAGGAAATAATTCACTTTTCCGGCACATAAAGAAACATCACTGCATAGCTATATCAAGGCGAAGTCATCTAGATTTGCATGCACTCAAAGCTTGACCTCACCTCCAAAAGGTCACAGCTAATAGTGGTAACGCGCCGTAAACGTCAGAGGTTCTTGGCCTTGCTTCAAGGGCGAAAAGTGACAATGAGGGTAACACAGTGACTCCCCCGCAGTCTGTGAGAAACCGTTCATTAGGGTCCACATGGCCGACAGCCGTCTTATTCCCATGTCTGCAGAGTGAACATTCTCGATAAGATAAGAGTCTTTTTGTCCTATGATAAACACAGGGCTACTTACTACTGCTGTCACACCACGTCAAGTAACACCACATCCACGCCATATAGTTATACGCAAAGCGATCGGTTTAAAAGGAGACAAGCCTCGTGTCATGATCTCTACTGCACTTACTCTACAAAAGCCTGCAGCTGCTGTTTTCGGGCCACGTGCGCTATTTCAATCTTCATGACACTGCTGCGCTGCTCCCTGAAATAGCCACTTTACATCACAAACGCGCTCCGAGCTGCGCCGTCTTGTCTTGGAGGTATCTCGACTGCGTTCGCTATACCACAGCCGGAAAACATCAGCCTGCGCTTGTCTTCTCAGAAAAGGTTCCGGCTCCTTTCATTTTCTATGCCACGCCGTTACTCTCGCTGTACCATTCCTGTTCCGCCAACGCAGTGCTTCAAGGGATTCCACTGACCCGCCATTGTAAGCCGCAGTACTAAAGGAATGCTTTCAACGTTCGAGGTCTGTAGACACTTACCGGCGACATCAGACATAACAGGGAAATATGTATCGGTTGGAGGTCATTTTGGGAATTCTGGTCTCGTACACGTGTCGCAAGGATCGGCCAGTGTGTGGAAGCCAGATGTCACAACTAATCGAGCGACATAGACAGCCCGAACTGATCGGCTTGCTGGTGCACCTCTACGAAAAAAGCGCCCAAAGAAAAAAAGACGAAGACGAGAAGTGCGTTCTTTCATCATTTTTTTTTCTTTTTCATTCCGCTCCGCTGTCTATATAGAAAGCTATCCAAAACCTCCTGAATATTTTTGTTTGGCAGTTCTAGATGCATGAGAGACTCTCTGTACTCTAGAAACAACTGTCGCAAGGTATATCGAACCGAGCACTTTCTGCCTCGCCTTGTGACCAAAAAGAATGATGTCCTGTCCTCGTCCGCAAAGTATAACTATCCTGAAAAGTTCGAAGCTTTCTTCTGCATGCAGAATGCTGTGTGGCGTGGTCTTCAATTACCATAATTCCGAATCTTTCGTATGTTAGAAGTGCTTCTCTCCTCACTCCTCTGATGATTATGATACGTAACCTAAAACCATAGCGCAGACAAGACGTACACAAAGCGAAAGAGCTCAGAGCTAGCTCCCAACAAAAACATTTTTAAGAGAAAACTCTTATGCAACACAATGTAAGCAGTGCAGGCAGTGTCACTGTCCTGTGCGAAATCCGGGAACGAGAAATAAACCACCTCCAGTCATTTCATGAGCGTCCTAAGGGGCAGTACATGAAGGCATGAAGGTAGTGGAATCTCTAGATTGCGAACGCTGCGTTCAGTCACCATCGTTGCACTGAGACTCGTAATCGTTTCGGCAGAGTCTTCTTCTTAATGCAGCACTATATAATAGCACGAAAAAAGTACGATCAAATCCTACTCGTGCAGCTTTGAAACCAAAGATCAGTATTCAGTTCGATTGTTGCCTTAACGGAAACATGGTTGCACGATGCTATTCCAGACAGTAGTATTCTGCTGAGTGAATCCTGCTTTAATATTTTTCGTTGCGATAGGAAGTTCCGGAGAGGAGGCGGTGTCCTCATTGCAATTAAGAAGGAAATTGTAGCTATACCTGTAATAGTCACCTCTTTCATTGAATGTGTGTTTGTTTTTTTGAAATGCGGCATTGCTAACCTTATAATTGGAG
This sequence comes from Amblyomma mixtum, assembly GCF_055824585.1. Classification (NCBI taxonomy): domain Eukaryota; kingdom Metazoa; phylum Arthropoda; class Arachnida; order Ixodida; family Ixodidae; genus Amblyomma; species Amblyomma mixtum. The sequence goes on from NC_143013.1 coordinate 226,011,736, forward strand.
TATTTTACCGTCCTCCTGATATGTGTGACGGTTTTGCTGAAGAATTACATCGCATATTAGGTGAAGTGTGTGCACGTTTCCCGAATTCTATTTTACTCATTCTCGGTGACTTTAATTTTCCCAACATTAGCTGGGATATGTTGTCTGCCCCTCCTAGTGACAAAGAAGCCCATGCCTTCATACAGACGTGTCTCGACTTTTCGTTATCTCAAATTATCTCTCAACCTACTCGGTCATCGGTGCATTCCTCAAACATTCTGGACCTCTTCCTAGCCAGTGACCCAAATATTTGTTCAGATATCATTCATCATGAAGGCCTTTCCGATCACGACATTATCACCGGGCACATCAACTATCTGCTCAGCGAAAGAACAACTGTTCCAAAAAAGATAAGATGCTACAATAGGGCTAACTTTCACAAAATGAACTCCGAATTAACCACCTTCTCAGTGCAATACCTTTCTGATTGGTCCTCTCATTCTGTTGAGGAAAACTGGATGTTGTTCAAAACTACACTTACTAACCTCATCAATGATTGCATTCCTCTTATATCGATAAAGTGCAACCCAAGTGTACCCTGGTTTGATCTCAGGCTTCGTAGAGCTAATAATAAGAAAAAACGTCTGTACAGACAAGCCAAAGCGCATCGAACTACTCATTCCCATGAAAGGTATAAGCAAAGCGATAAAGAATACCAAGTATTACTAAAAAAATCCGCAGGGAATTCTTCAGCAATGTTTTGCCAACAATCATCACCAATAACCCACGTAGATTCTGGCGCGTTATTAATCCCCGCAGCTCTGATGACATTATCCTTACTGACTCGAATAACACTCCAATTCCTGCATCCGAATGTGCTCAGATGTTTCCTTCAGCATTTTCATCCGTATTTACTTTAGAAGACATCGCTACAGCTCCCATCCTAGATCAATTTCTTGAGGTTTCTATGCCCCAATTAGTTATTAATGACGAAGGAATTAAATCCCTCCTGAATAATGTTAAACTAACTTCTAGCTCTGATCCTCTGGGCTTTAACAACAAGATTCTTAAAAACATTTCTGAGAGCATTTATCCAGTATTGTCATCACTCTTTTCTCAGTCATTATCATCTGGATCGATTCCTAGCGATTGGCGCGTAGCTAAAGTAATACCCATATTCAAATCTGGTGACCACTCTAATCCTCTCAACTATCGTCCAATATCTTTAACTAGCTCCATATCTAAGCTAATGAAACATGTTGTTTACACTAATATTATCAGCTATCTTGACCACCACAACATCATATTAAAATACCAGCATGGATTTCGAAGGGGTTTCTCATGTGACACTCAACTTTCCGGCTTCACTTACGACCTCTTTTCATCAATAGACGCAGGCAAACAAGTCGATGCGCTATTCCTTGACTTTTCTAAAGCATTTGACCGGGTCCCCCATTACAGACTTTTGCTCAAACTAACCCACTTGAACATTCATTCCGATGTTATTGCCTGGGTTAAAGCTTTTCTTGCATGCCGATCTCAGTTCATTTCTGTCAATAATCATCTTTCGTCCTCCTCACCCGTTTCGTCCGGTGTTCCCCAGGGTAGCGTTTTGGGTCCTTTACTTTTTCTAATCTTCATAAATGACTTACCCGCTGTGTATCATCCAAAATCAGATTATTCGCTGATGATTGTGTTATATACCGTAGCATTTCTAACGACTCTGACCGCCAATCTTTGCAAACTGATTTAGATTCCATTAGTATGTGGTGTTCTTCTTGGTTAATGACCCTTAATTCCTCTAAAACCAAACTTGTCTCTTTCACTCGCAAGTCTTGTCGCATCCCAACATCTTACACTCTCCTTAATAACCCGGTTGAACTTTCTACTTCCTACAAGTATTTGGGACTACACCTTCAGTCTAATTTAACATGGAATTACCATCTTAGCCATATTCTTGCAGCTGCTAACCGCTCTCTGGGTCTTCTAAAACGTAACCTTAAACAAGCGCCTTTCCACCTGAAAAAACTAGCATATGTTACCTTAATACGGCCTAAAATCGAATATGCGTCGGCCATCTGGGACCCGGATCAAGCATACCTTATTGATGACTTGGAATCTTTGCAAAACCGTGCCGTTAGATTCATCTTTTCTGATTATTATTGTCATTCTAGCGTCACCGCACTAAAGGCTCGCGCCGAACTTGATACGTTATCTCATCGCCGCAAACTATCACGCTTGACCCTTTTCCATAAACTTTACCATCATGTTCTGCTCCATGACGATTTTTTTCAATCACCTGAATCTTTTTTTCCACGTCGCGACCACCCGCTGAAAGTTAAACGCATATCATGCCACACTTCTTCGTTTGCTAACTCTTTCATACCACGTACTATAGTCGACTGGAATAATCTTCCATCACACATCGCTTCTGAACGGGATCTTATTAAGTTTCAGGACCTTCTTACCCAAATGTCTGTTTAGTTTCACTAATTGATTGTACCACATGCTGCATTCAGCTTTTTTGTTATTTTGTTTTGTTCCTGCGGTTGTTATGCCTCTAAAACACTATCTGTTCTTTTCTTCGTGTAAATTACAATGTATACAACAGGTTTTTGTTTATTTCTTTTGTTTTCTACATGTGCTTTCTGTTCTTATGTATTGCACATTGGCGCTTGCTCAATATTATTTTGCGTTGTGTGTCATTGCTCCCCCCTATGTAATACCCTCGATTGAGGGCCTTTAGGGGTTTATTGAATAAATGAATAAATAAATAAATTCCCAACCACCTGTGTTCCGATGTTTTGACGTTCTTGCAATATTGTGAGAAAGGCGGGAAACAAAGAAAGCGACGGCCTAATTTTAAATACTAGCTACTTCGTAACGCCACCATGTGACAAATGGCATTTGGTAAAGATATGGCTTTCTTTTATATGAAGGAAAAGAAGCCAGCCCGAGTTAAAACTCATTTTTTCCCTGAGTTGACGTACGTCACTTCCAACAAATTACACGTCTCCCATCATCCCTCCAGTGGACAACTTTACCGCGCCTTATGAGCGGACAGCGGTGGTCGCTCACGCGGAATCATGGTCCTGCCACGCCAGGATCGGCAGCGAAAGCCAGCGTGACGTCATAAAGTTGTGTGAGCAGAGGCCTGTGAAAGATCGCCGTCATCGCCGCTGCTTTCTAGCCAGCGACGCAAGGCCGCCCACTTCTCATCGCTGCAACCGAGCGCGGACATATGGCGGAGTGGCCTCCGTGCGAACCGCTGATTGTGGGTCTTAGCGTGATTTACGACCGGGGTTCACATGGGGCAAAAAGGAGGAGCTAGTGCAGCCCTTCGCTCCTGGGCCCAGCGCTGATCCTGCCTATGTCTCCGCTGTTTTCGGAAGCGATTTCTTACTTGCCGATCGCTTACAGCCATTCCTTTCACACTGCAGCGGTGGCATAGTGGTTTGAGTGCCCGCATCACAAGCGGGAGGTGCGGGGTTCGATCCCTAGTGCCCCCGGTGGCGAATCGGGGATACAACAGGTGCAAGCTTTCTTCTGTCCTGGTGCGCGGCTTCTTAAGGGTGGAACGCTTGGGAAATGGGTCTTTGACCCCGCTTTAAATAGACGTAGGACGCCTTGTGTCATGTCGCTCTTTGACACAAATGGCCTTGTGCCATAAAATTTCACCATCTTCATAATCACTCCTTTCAACTACTTCGTTTACCTGTTTGTTTCTGCACCCAGCCCCTGCAAGTGCATCCACACCTCACTGTAAGTCGAAAAAGGATTCGTGGACAGCCTTTCTAACCTCTGGGCATCGTAGCGCATTGTGGTGCGTGTGTTGGCGAAGTAAGCATTCTTCTTGTGGACTACCGGATGCACCGGAGATTACCTCATTTTCCGCTTCGGTAAACAGTCCAACTGTCAAGGTAAAAAACATGCGAGGTCACGTGGAAGGGCATAACATAGATTCCAACCTCGCTCTTGACCTTTCTAGACGGCCCGACGCCAGAGAGAGCTTGCCTTTTTCTCCGCTACGTGCTTTAAAACATAGATCTAGAAGCTTGAAAACATTCCTGCGATTCGCAATTCTATTGCTGTGGTTTCGCAGGAGTATAATTCCAGATAAAATAGACAATCCTGGAAATACAGTACGACTTCTTTCCAGCACGGTCGTCTGCGGAGCAACATAATGACTGCCGCACTTACGGTACCTTGTGCTCCACCTTAAGGTTACACAATACCGTCTGCTCATTAAACGCGTGCGCGATAGGTGCATAATGCAAAAGTAAGCGCACAATGAACAGCCTGATATTGCCGCATCCAAAAGAAGCTGTCGCTAATGCGCGCTGTGTGCCACGAAGCGTGGAAAGTTATCTTGCGCTTATTTGGCGCACCGTAATCATGCGTACAAAAGACACAACTACACATAAGGCAGACTCATTCGCAAACGTGTGAGCTCCGTTAGCAGCCCCCCGCGTCCGGCATGCCGTGCAAGAGAGAGAGACCAGACACTAACGACTACCACTTCGACAGGATGGTGCGGAAATGAATTGCGCGGCCTTCCCAGCGAAAGCACCTCTTCCAGAAGGAATTGAAGGGAGGAGCGAGAACGGGGGGGGGGGGGGGGGTTGCGAGCGGAACGAGGAAAGGCGAGAGGCGTCATCTCGGAACACTTTCTGCAATGCCGCTGTTAGCAGCGTACGAGTGGGTTGACTACTACGCTCTCCTTCATTACAGGGAAAGTGGGGACCTGGGGAGCTACGCCTCGTGGATGACGAACGCGCTTCGTGAGAAGGAAAGAACAGCAGAGGGTAGGGGTGGGGAATAGGGGCACCGCGGCGTGATGCTCTTCCGCAAGACTTAGGCGTCGCAATACCGGTGCGTGCGTTCGCGTGTGAAATTGGGAACATGAACAGCAAGAGGAGGCGGATGGGAGGAGTTGTGTGTGTGTCTAGCGTGAGTCTAGCGCGGGGGGGGGGGGGGGGGGGCGAGAGTTGGTGCGCTGGCGCTGAGATTCGGTTCCCTAACCTCCGACCCTGCTTCTTTGCAACACTGCCACTCATCGCTGTCTTTTTTCAGCTTCACCTTTGCCCCCCGACCGCCCCACCTCCTCGGCTTCCTCACCTCCGTATCCCCAGCTAAACTGATCCCCCGCCGGGTCACCCCACCCATCGTGAGGCTTGCTTCTCCCTTTTCCCCGTTCCTCGCGTTTGGGGGCACGCCACCATTAGCCCTCTTCACACGAAGGTTTTCTGATTTTGTCGACCACGCTTGACTGACCTCGCTGCTTCGGCACCAGCACGTTGGAGGCGTGCGACAGCGCTCGTTTGTCAAAAAGTGCGACACAGGCGGATTCCTTGGCATGCATACTGCCGCTCCCTTTGAGGGAACATTTCTTATTTCTTTCTTTCTACTAAAGTAACGCAGGTTTCTATTTTAAAGAGAGCGCGCAAGACGTCTTACAATAAAGCCGGCGAAAGGAATGCAGGCGGATTAAAAAGTCGGTTCCAAGTTCTACGAACCCACCTAATGCGTTATGTGGTGCGGCCTAAACACGCACTAAAGATGCGTCGCATATCTACCGGAGCGAAGGAGTAATAACGCTGCATCCGGCGCGTGCCTATACGTGAGAAAGATGCAGTGTGCGACCTATCAGGAAAATAATTCATTGCGGCTCTGTGACCGTTGAAAAAATAACAGAGTGCTTTAACTTGTATATGAAAAAACCGACCCTCATATACTGCATTGAGTACGAATGTGATCATGAAAATATCCTTGTACATGGATACCTTATTTAGTTATTACTGTACTGAATGTTGTCGTCATGCCAAGGCTTCTTGGAACTGTGTCGTGTGGTAGTGCGTTCTTTGTTCCGAGTTAGAAGCTGAAATCATTAGGCTTTGCGGGATAAACGGCTCTGCATTAATTTAGGTACACACTGAAGCGAAGGTCCGATTATACATAAGAAAACGGGCAAATGAAAAGTGATGGTATGGCACACAAGTTTTCGGGCTTTAACTGGCAGGGTCTGCTAGAGAACAACCTGATTCAGGAAAACTGGAAGCTGCAGGTTCAATGAATGATGTGCGGTACTTGAATATGTAACGCTCTAAAGCAACAAGCATTCGTCGCCTAACAACTTTACTGCCAAGCAGTAATTTGGAAAGGGGCCTTTCTTAGGAGCTGAATGTACCTCTTACTTGCAACGTGAAGTTATCTACAAACGCGTTCAAGTCTGACCGAGCCTGTTTTCTAAAGTAGGAAACGGAATTGAAAGGATTCGCCAAATTATGGTGGCCTTTTAAAGTATTCCCCCGGGGATGTCCGCCCATTGTTATATCATTGTGGGAGTTCCTTGATCTTGTTTGTTCGAAAATGTGTGGATTGCTGTCGTGATCGTGGCATGTTGCGTTTTATTCAATGTAGTGCTTGACGTGTCTCGAAATTCTTCGTGATTTTTATAGGCCTAAACAAGTGTAAAAACTGGTGGCTAGGACCAAACTATAAGGATGGATCGCCAGGAGATCCGAATGCATGGTTTTCAATTTTGCCACTGTCCTATGCGTCGACGGAGCCTGGCGTTATGAATAACAATCACGTTCTCGCATAAAATTTATTCTTTCTGATGGCAGCAGCACTAAGGAGTATGGAAGTGCATCCGACATTTCTTGTGTTCCCTTGCTCCGAAAAAACGTTCACATATATGGCGCCTTCAGCGTGCAACAATGCTAACTCCAATAACTTCCCAAGAGGCGGCTGTGATTTCCTATCCTTGCATGGTGGGAAATTTTGATGATACCACTCCCGTGCTTCTTACTTTAGTTGATATTGATAAAAAAAAGTTGGCAGTGGCTTAGCTCAGCTAGGCCAGGATGTAGGAAGCGAAAGCAGTTTCATCTACTGACATTTCGGTAGCGACACGCCTTCGTTGTCGTACAGCAGCTTGGCGGCGTCTCTTTTCGAGACGTTCCTCTCCTTCTTCAGGCGTCTCAGCCACCCGCTTAGCCTTTGTCGCCTCGTTTTCACGCAGCGCGGAAGCTGTGCGCGGTCCGCCACGTGCGCCATCTGCTGGGCCTGCGCCATATATTGCTGAAGGGGTTTTTCAGTTGGTGCCGCATGATGGAGCTTCTACTACACGCCAAGCAAGGAGGAATTTACTCGAAATGGAGGAAATTTGGTGCTGGCTCGATTGCGACATCTGCAAATAACATGCTCATAATTACTCATGTAGGCCTTGATCCTCGAACACTGCCATCACAATGTGATCCTTGGTCTTGACAGAAAAGAAGATATAATCAGAGTAGGTGAAGCGATCTTTAATTAAAGGATAAGGTAATTACAGTAATTCAGTAGGTAAATAACTAACAAACAAAGTAAAAATTACAAAGGGATACAAAGAGAGGCGAAAAGTGCCGAGGAGGTGTCAATGCCTTCGCATTCTCCCAACACGGGTCGCCGAAGTTATCTCTAATTTTTTTACTTCTTTCTTTACCCCCTTCCCCCGGGCCCACCCACCACGGCAACAACGCCTGCAAAGCCTATGCATGTATGAAAGGAGTAATAAACAAGCTGGAGCTAGCGCCGCACCACCCTCGCGGCAGAGGTGATGCTCAAGGAGGACTGTGGGAATACTGCAAGGATTAATCTTTTACCTCCGACGCGATTTCACGAATCGTTGCCAGACGGTTCGCAATAATGCATTTTTCAATGCGCTCCACATTCACTGTTGTGACGGAAGTCATCCGAACTTGCCGATGTCATTTATTTATCACTGCGTCGGCAATATCAGAATGTCAGACTTTTCTACACACGTGCACTTAAGAAATTTTTATACAAATTTCAGTGCGATTGATGTTCTCCTTCACAGCACTGTTCCATGGAGCCCGATAAACTACTTCGCGACATTTACATTTACCCCTATGCGCATGAAATATCGGCATCATGGCCGACATGTGAATCTCATGAAAGACTTAGGGACAGTCACGGAAGAATAATACAAGCCACGCTCCCGCACGGTGCCTAACTCCTCCATCGCTTTGCGGAACGAATATGTTATATGCCTTCATGCTGCAGCGCGCAAGCGGCATTTTGCTTGCATAAATATCAAAGAGTTATCAATTTTTGCTATGTAACGCACCACAAGAGTTTGACTGCCGAAGCTGCCCGTGTTATTCTATGACTGCGCAATTTCTGTCAGTTCTATTGTGCTGCGTAAAATCATCAGTTTTTTTTTATTAAGAAGCCAAAGGCAGCCGTGAATAACACCTCTATGAAAAGGACGCCTTCAAATATTGCTTCGCAATTGCCGAACACATAGGTTTATTTTTATTTAATACCTTTTGCGCGTTTCTTTTCAGTGACTTACTTTAGTGTGTATTATGTTTCTCCCATTTCATGCACCTTTGTGAAAGTTTTCTTCGTCCGCTTCATCGAAGAGTGAGGAAGCGGAGAATAGCAAATTTACCCGACTTCTTATCTACGGACGCCATGTTTACGCTTACTGGCCACTTCCACGGCTTCATTCTACGGCTGTTTAGCACAGTACAGAGGGCTTCTTATTTCACCTCTCACCAAGACCTAAAACGACGCGCGGACCATCCAAGCATAGCAGCTCTTTAGCTCAACCAAGGTCGAATCCTCACAACATCTCTTGCGCTCCTATATTTATGTGCGCGTAACACGATCTCTTGTTTGCTGTTCTCATTCCGAACCGTCGGGGATGTTTTTTACCCTTTTTGTTGCTCTCTGTTCTCCCCTGGCTCCCCGAAGCGAGCGCCGTCGTCGCCTATCTCGTACTCGTAACGCCTTCGTGGACTGCACTGGCGAAGTGTTGATCCGGCTTTGCAGTCGCACCGCCTCAGTCCTAAATTAGCCCTGCCCGGTTCTTATCCCTGCGGACGAAGCCGGAGCACGAGTACGCCGTAATGGCTGCAATCCGACAAAAGGGGCCAGCAGCCATTGGGATGGCTCCACTTGCGGTCGTTGCAACTTCCGTATACGCGTTCTTGCAGCTCGCATTCTGGGCATGCAGCAGTTACAACAAAGCGTCGTTGCACCTTTTCCGAACAACTGAGCCTCTGGTAAAGCTTCCAAGCTAATTTATATACCTAGTGTGTGTGCTTAAAGTATTCAGTCAAAAGAGGCATTTTGTTCAAATAGCAGACAAAACAGTCGATATCGGGATTGCCAATCGCAAGAAGGTGCTTATTTTGGCTCTATGAAGAAGCCCCTCGTTGACGCCGAGGAGTCACAAAGATTGTTGCTATTAATTCATGCGGGCAGCGCAAAAAACCTTGCCATAAAATATTTTTCTTACAAGAATCAAAAACATAATTACAATTCCAAAGTTGCTGAAGCATACTGAGTTGGGAAACTGCGTTAAAGGACAAAATAGATGGCAGGAGAGGAGAAGATCAGCTCGGATTTTCAAATAATCTGCATACTCTAAAATATTTCACGCTTAGTAAGCGTGAGTGTCGATGATTTTTCGCGTACTTGCTCTAAGCGGTGTGTGTTTTCACACCGAAGTATCACGCTTCTTATGCGTGACTCACTGGATGCGTAACGCTTGCAAAGCGTGAGTGAAGGCAATTTTTCGCAAGCTTGTTTTACGCGTGATCGCTTTCGACACTCACACTTGCCATCTGTGACTGGCGATCTGCCTTTACTTACTTACTTTTTACTTTTTACTTTTACTTACTTCAGGCGACATTCTCTTGCTGTGTAGGCCGTCAGAAATCATTTAAAAAGAAAGCGGAAGGAAGGCCGCATTTCTAGGCTTGACGGTTGCTTATAAATACTGACGACCAGTATTAAATAGTTAATTACAAAAAAAACTTAATTTTCATCTTGCACGTATGTGCAAACACAACACTGCGCTGGGGGAACGTAGAAAAAGATAGGTAGCTTTTTTATTTTGAGTCTGGTTTATACCACAATTGGTATGCAAAAATTAAGACATTGCCTACTCACACTCATTGCCTACTCACACCATTTTCTACTAATGGCACATAATGCGTGCTTGCGCGCTGCTCAGGACCGGCAGTTCGTTATTGAGTGCTGTGTTTTCTGGAACGGGTATGCCTTTAAAACAACGCGTTTTTTCGCGTATATACTGAATACCAACCGTGTTTCGAAACACTTAAAGAGTGGCCTATCTACGTTCAATCACTGTCGTTGCCTTTACAATTTTAGCATGGGCCTGAAACTTCTAAGAAAAAAGTTAATCATTTGTTTTCGTTGAAAGATTGTAACTTCATAATAACATCTTCATGCGCGTGGACTGCATAGCTAACGAAAGCAGTGGAAGAGGAGACCATCTCATTTGAGCATCGTTTAGGAGCTGCATTATGAAAGAATACCGATTGCATAAGGTAGATATCTTTTATATCCTAACGGAAAATGAGCTTAGAGAGCTCGACATTTTTAACGCACTATTTTGAAGAACCCAAGCGCCATAGAATACAATGCAAGGGAAACTATCATAAGGTATCTAGCGAGTCCTACACCTAACCCTCCCATGCCAATTCTTACGGCGTCATCGCCTATACGTTTTCAAAGAAAATTAAGTAAGGAATACTATCAGGCTTTGCATGTCGAAGCAGAGCGGCGGAGCACAATACGAACGTGAAGTAAAACGAATTTTAAATCTGAGTGGAACTTTTTATTCATAATAAGTTACAAAAATGCTTTTCTAGAAGGACATTCCCAGAAAAAAAAACACATATAAACTAGAAAATAGGCTTAAAAATGACGCCGTTTCAAAGGAGCGCGTGAAAAGTGCCATGTAGAGTCAGGCCGGAATGAAAGGCGAGCACGCATATGCCGTGGTTTTCCCCTTTAGAGATGTAGACATTCCTTTGTGACCGTTTTATGAATATATGCTTTGGTAGACGTTTTGCCCTTAAACAGGAATCAGCCTAGCTGTGCACTGCAGCTGCAAGTACACAGGTAAGACATTTTGTTTTGTTCACAGGCGCTGCCTGTAAACAATTTCATTCCGGCTTGACCGTACTTCTCCCAAAGTGTAGCTTCGAGAACAAAATCCCGTAGTCTTTTTTGCGCTCATATAATTTCGACTGTACCGGTACATCCTACCACTGCTTGAACATAATAGCCGTATATTTAATGCCCTTCATGCAATATGCGCACAAGCAAAGCACCGAGCCCTCTTCTGTGATGTGTCAGGTTGCAAGTTGAAGATTTCACGGCGCTCTTTTCAGCATACGAGCTGCTTCATGTCGCCCCACGAAATGCACGGGCCAACGATGTCCGATGGCCAAACCTGGCAAAGATATAATTAACAAAGGAAAATGGTACCTGATGGAGTGAACCGTTGACAAATCTCACTGAGTGAAGTAAATACAATTGTATAAAAGCTATTTTATTGCCGGAGCCCAACATTGAGAATGGGACGTTAAATCTTCGTTACACCCGGCTCAAAACTAGTAGTGCTGGCAGAATAAAGAGGTTTAGAATTGCGCGTGAAATCTATGGTTGTGATAAACCACTATACTCACAGTTGTGATTGGGGCAGTTTATGTGAACCTTGGTCGCAGGTATGTGTCAATGCCAATGGACGGCGGTCCCGTGGGGAGGCCACTTTGTCGCTGCTTCATTTCATGGCTCATCACACACCTGTCCGTTCCAGAATTCCTTTTTGGTCCCCAGCGCATTGGCTTGCATGTAATGAGTTCCACTTGAAATGATTGTTTAAATAAATTTAGTCATCATCTGCAAAGAGAGCGCTCAGCTCTGAAGAAACTCCATTTAAAAATGTGGCGAAATGCAGACGTATAAAAATTTATCCTCAAGAGCCACGGTGCTTGGTACCGAGTAATCCATACATGACGACTCTGTACTCTGTTGGTCGCATTTTGCAGAAGGTAGTGCAGACTGGTCTGAAAAAAAAAAATAAACAAATATCAGCTTGTGCCTTGTCAATTATTTTTGTTTATATGCTTGTGCCTTGTCAATTATTTTTGTTTATATATGGCTTCGATCGCGTGCCTTCGTCACCTACAATTATGCTCAACATGGCGCTGTTTAGTGCGCACTATATATGTGAGTATGTCTTTGATTTGTTCAACCTGCAACGAACTTACTGACTACAGAGAACAGCGGATCCTACTTCTATTTCTAAGGCGTAGAGTTGAGCTGTTTCCGGATGCAGTGCCTCAATTTATTCCAACAAATGGAGCAGCAAACTTCTTACTGAGCAGAAATTAAGGTATATTACTACCATCGATTCCAAGCTGACTCTACCCAACCGATTGCAAGGAGCCTTTTCAGGTTTTTTTTGGCTTTTACTCTGTTGCAGAAACTATGTGTTCGCTTCGTACCCTTGTAGCCCGCTCTTGATACAGCTTATCACGTGGCTTGCCGAGGACGGTTCAAGCAAAATTAATAAACATATCACTTCTGCAATATAAATTTGCTGTATAGGAGAGTTTTAGACCCCCCCCCCCCAAAAAAAAAAAAAAACACTAAAAAAACGGTCCCAAATCATACGGATGATGGTCACTAAAATCGCTAATTTAAAATTCAAAATATTGGACTTTAATTACATCGAAAGAATATGCGCTAAGCGTGGAATCTCAGAAATATTTGCCAATCAGAAAAAATCCTTCACATGGAGATCGTTGTGACTGCATTCCGTTGTATCAGTAAAGCTTCCCTCGCGAATTTCAGAAATGGCATTACAGAGAGGAGCTCTTAGTCACAGCAGCCTACACCAAGCCAAGCATACGCTCTTTGTAGTCATAGAATTTTTCTGGGTTTGCAGTTAAATGTGCAAGTCGAAATTCATGTCATTAACAAGTTCTTTTCTTGAGCGGCTAAGAGAAAAAAAAGTTTTTTTGCCCGTTCGTATGCTGTCATTACGAGAACAAAGCATGACCGCCACGGCATTCCGCCTTTGCCGCCGAGAATGCTATCACCAACACTCGGCGCAGCACAGGCTGTATGTACTAGACCGTAAGCCAATGTATACTGCCTCCCAGCAATGCAAATATTAATTGCACACGGCTGCGATTTCACCCAGCATCCTGAAATTCGTACAAGTAATACAGTTGTATCTCACAATATGCGGTTAGGTTTTAGTTCCGCCCACAGTCAGTTCACCTGTTCCCAGAGGGTTTTCTTGGTACATGCGATTTCAATTTAATAGTGTTAGATCGATGCGTCGCACACTCCAGCTGCTCCAGCCGCGATGTGCAGCACAAACAGGCACATTTTCAGCGTGGCCTTAAGGCGGCGGTTCTTTACGTTCCGCGGAGGATTGTGGGAGCAGCTCCGCGTGTGATGTTATGCGCGTCCTGAAGTGGCCAACGCTCGGAATTAAAAGATGCCGCTTTCTCGCTCAAAACGCTGCACAGGCGCATCTTTACCGTGCTTTCAGAATCCAGGCAGAATTCAGTCTCGATATACTAAACTTTTCCCGGAGTGAGAGTATCTTTTAAAGAAAAAGCAAATTCCGCGAAAGACGCTGTGTTTAGAGCTTGTTCTAGTGTGGTCCCTAGTTTTATCAACACTACAGTTACTGGTAAAGAAGCAAGATATGAAAATATTCATATCTACCAACAGATAGCACGCCCTCTCCCCCTGGAATTGAATCCTAAGTTCCTTCCAGGTAGCAAAATTTGTGCTCTGTTCTGGCGGGGTCTTCCAATCGTCTGCACTTTTTTTTTTACTTCTAAGCGCCAGCCACCGAGACCTCAGGACTAGTCAGGTACAGTAAAAATTAAAGCCCAATTTTCTTCTTCCGCACATTAAAGTTGATGGGAATCGAGACTGCTAATATAGTAAGCCTACAGACTTAAAAATGCTCTTTTTCAAACATGGATTTTCCTGAGAACGCAGTTTTTTCTTCTGAGAAGCCCCTCAAGACTCCTCTTCTGCTTGTAAATTGTACAAACGTTGTATTATGAGCATCCGAAATTTTAAGTTGTGGTTTTACACCACTGTACTCTGTTCGAAGTGCTTAACGGCATTTCTATCATCGACATAACTTACAGTCAGCGAAGAGTGCTCCTCAGTTATTCCATGGCACGTTTCTGCAGGATTCGTTCTTCATGCGCTCGATCAGGTGGGGTGTATGATATTGTCAATGATACGATAAATATTTTGGCCCGCTATAACAGACGCGTTCAGATCATTCGGAAATTTCACTCCACACTCACTACATCACGCCACGTGCCATGTTGTTATACGCGGTCCAGTGGTGTCGCCGAAACAAGCTCTCTTTACGCGAAGATAGACAAACGCAAGACATTCGTCCGTCAAACAAGGCGGTGAGTTCGCTAAAATAGCAAGCATGGCACCGGAACAAAAGCGTTTGCGCGTAGAAAAACAAAGCAATTCGCGAGAATGTTACATCCTTTACGTACACACTCGCCACTAGCATCGAAAGTGAGTATGTATGTTAGCGTGTCGGTGTCATCATTTCTTACACGCTTTTTGTATCTCGATTTGATTACCGTTTTATTTTTCCCGTTTCATCTCCTATACTAGAGTCGCGAATGTAAGGACAGCCTGTTATCTTTTAAGAGCGCTGAGATAGGAGAACGAGCTTGCCGACAAGAAAACGATGATGTGAACGAGCACTTCTTGTCCTTTGTTTTTCCCTTCACTCGAGGGCGCACTTCGTTCTCGTTCCACTTTTCACAACTCTCCAGTTCTGTTTTGTTACTCTAATCCTCTTCACAAGCCCAATGTGGATCCCTCTGCTTCGCTTCCAACGTTCGTTGTCTTCTGGGTTGTCTTCTACGCAGCCTGCCTCTCCTGCTTGCCGGCGAGCCGCTCTGCCTTCGATATGTTTGCTCTGTCAGTGCTCTCGCATCGCCTTGGTGTCCGAAGCTTATTATGGACGTTCCTTTTTTTTAATTTTTACATACTTAGTACAGCCGTCGCTCCTCCTCTTCAGATCCCTTTTCCGTGTCGAAGGGTAGAGCTCGTCTGAAAATGCGGAAGGTCTTGCATTAATTTAAACGGTGGCCTTTCTGTGCATAGCTTAACTGTCAACCTTACAGCGAAATTGGGTCGGCCATCTTTGTCTAAAGACGCACGTGCGGACTCGATGCCGGTTAAGATTGGGAGAATGTGGTAGCTGAGGACCGACAGGAACTCCCATGAATTCTAGGGAAAAGCCGGGCCACTGACAGCGCTCCGATAGAACTGCCCTGCATTTCTGCCGTTCGCTAAGTTCTCAGTTCGCTATTCTATACTTCTGTGTTTCTATACTCTCTCCTCTTCACGGCGTATGTGCGGCAAGCGTCATGGTTCTGTGAGCTTCCGAGGCTGTTTTTGTCAGTGTACTCAGTTCCTTTTTTTTTTCTCTAGTTGTCGCTCGCAAGTACGCTTCTCCTGTGCTTTGTGTGCTCGGCGCATTTTCACACTGTCTGCTTCTCGAGATTGCTTGGCCGGTAGCTCTAACCCGCTGAGATTTGGAAAAGGAGGAAATTAGTTTGGAAATTCCGCCACACGTAGCACGACAGGAAATTTGCTCGCTACTGAGGAGGCAAAATGGCTGCGAGAAAAACAAAAGAAAAAATACAGACTAGTATATTCACTTGAAACCAATTGTTGCTGCTGAAGACACCACCGGTTCGACGGATCTCCACGGCACGCTTGGATGTATGCGTTTCAACTGCTCGCTGAGGGGAGGCTAGAAAGACGCCGATGCGAGAAACTGAGGAATGAAGGAAGCTGTTCCTTGTTGAAACGAAGCGCAACCATCCTAAAAAAGAGTTATTTGCTTTTTGGATCCAGCAGACCGGAAAGCCAACAGTGGATAACTTCAACGTTTTGCATTTTGATCCTGCGTTTCCATTTGCACAGATGCTGGGCCTTTTTTTCCGGAAGGAAATTTAAGACGCCTGCATTTGCATTGTCTTACATGTTAAATATCTTTCAGATAAGCCGCCGTGTTTTCGTAGGAATGGAGCTGCTAGATTCAACCGATAAAAAAAGGCAATAACCTGAGGCTCTCGAAAACACACAAATAATTTAATTAGTCCCGGCCACATTCAACAAAAGAGACACCCTTTGTAGTGCCCTCTTTTTTTTACGTGTTTCAGGGCACGCAGGTTGTTTGCAAACAACAAATAATGGCGCATCCACGTGCCCAACATCCGCTTTTCCGAATGGCGAAATTTTCCTGCATATTAGACTGAGAAGAAACGAAGAAGCTTTAACACAGAAATAGTGCCAGGAAGGTTTGAGAAAGTTGTCTGTATCATGTTCCAGTAATCGTTTTAAAACCCCACTCTTGCTTAGAGCTGCTAGGTGCAATTGCTAGGTGCTAGGTGCTCGACCTAACGCACTTTGCCTGTAGCGAATGCCTATGGGCTAGTTTTTTTAGAGAAGGTCTTGTATTTCCCATATATTCTGTCCTATTGCACTTTTCACTGCGCGGAAAGTGCACTCACTTTTATTCAAACGAATATATGGACAGCAACCATTATAATCAGGTGAGCATCTAACTGCTATGGTAGCCTGGCTCTATGTTTCTCGTTATTTTGTATAGAAACAGCAGACATAAAATGGTGTGGGCAAAATAAAAATAAATAAATAATGCTATTGCCCAGTCCACACCGCCTGTCGCACAACTGTCAGTTCGAACAATGTCGGTGGAGACGCGTCGTGCATCCTTTTGCGGTCCCCTCTAGTCCTTCATAAAAGGTATATATTGATAATACTCCACCAACGAGTGAGAAAAAAAGGTTCTGTGAGGCATTCGGCATACCGATGAAACGAATTGAATATTCGAATAAGCATTTGTTAGAGTATAATTCGCAACAGTGATGACGGCCGATGTAGAAGCAGAAGCGGTGCGACGCACCTGTTGTGTTCTAATTCAGCCTTGGATGAATGTGGAGACAAAGACGGAGTGTGCATTCTTGTTTTCGCAGTAGTATGCCAATTCGAGGATGCCGAAATTTTGCCGCAGTTATCAGGCATATCTGGGCGATCGAATACCTGGAGTTAAAGGTAAGTCACGTAAAACACTGCCTCAAAAATATATTTAGCTTGATCTGAAAATAGGATGGCTATGTGGCTGCAGCATATAGTCTAGTGCATACAGTCCTTGCAAATGCTTTATTGTCTCATCTGGAACAAGCCTTAATAATATCCGGTGTCAAACATAGCGAACTGGCAAAGCAGGTAGGTTCTCGTGAACCAAATGTTAAGCGGGATAACCTGTACCAATTTTTGCTTTGGCCCCACTCAGCCTGTTGTATATGGTGTGTACAGCGAAGTTAAACATATTTAAAGTTGAAAAATTGTATTTACTTCAAGTCTTGCCCTCTTCTGCTCATTGCCGTATTTTCCGGCTACGAAAGGCGTTGTTTGAAAGCAAGGGGTAATGCCGCCGCGGTGGCTAAGTGGTTTTCATTATCTTCTGCTTACCCAAAAGACGTGGGTTCGATCCCATTCGCGATGGCCGCATTTAGATGGAGGTGAAATGCTAGACGCCCATGTACTGTGCGATCATCAACATCGGTAGCAGCAGCGGCGGTGGCGGCGGCCGCGGCGTTGACGGCGGTGGCGGCGGCAGCAGCAGCTTGCGCCCACTACAGGGCAAATGCCTCTGACATGTCTCTACATTATCTGGAGCTCTCCACTACGGCAATCCTCATAGCCTGAGTCGCTTTGGACGTTAAACACCACAGAACCAAAGCAGTGGCTAGGAGTATGATTACTTTTTATTAACTTTCGAACCACTCTACTGCTTCAACGGCTACATGTAACGGGAATAAAAACATTTATTTTTAAAAGATAGGATCCAATTATCGAAGCTCTACATTTGGGTCTTTCTATTGTTATAAACAGTTTCATAAATATAAAACGCTAAAAATAGACAACGCTACGCCATTCCTTACCAAACAAGACTGTATGCAATCTTCCCCACATTATAGATACGAAAGTTCCCTTACTGTGGGGAATGCTTTACACTCTACCACGTGGTATTGGCTTGTATACGCAAAACAGACACTCACAGCTATCCCCCTAACTATTAAAGGGCAGAGCGGTAGGGGAGAGCTTTTCACCTTTGACCCCGACCAGAAGCTACGGCTTACCAAACGGTCGGTCGAAGAACGCAAAATATACCGAGGTGGGGCACCAAGCACTCGACTCACAGCGTTCGTCTTCAATGTTTTCTTGAGTTCAAAGCTTTAGAGCGCAGCTCCTAAGAGCACGTTCATGGGTTCAGCAGCGTCCCTTGACGTCGCCGTCGGCCTCGACGCAATCGGCAGAGCGAAAGAGCAGCGTAGCGGAGGATGAGAGAGAGAGAGAGAGGGAACGGGGAGCGCAGCGAAGGATAAAAGTACGGCAGTAAAGGAAATGGCCGGAGAGGAAAGCCGTGGAAGAGGGTATAACGGCAGCGAGAAGACGGCCTCCGCAGCGGCGGCCAGCTAATAGTTCGTGCTGGAGTGCACGTGTTGTAGAAACAATTGCGCACGTCTGCTGAAACAACTGATCACCTCATAGTCGAATATGATTGCACCCATCCGGATGTCACTGCAGGCGCAGTCAGACTCCCGAGGTTCTAGGGCTTAGAGATAACATCATCATCATCATCAGCCTGACTACGCCCACTGCAGGAAAAAGTGCTCTTCTATGTGTCTTCAATTAACATTGCCCTTTGCGAGCTGCGGCCACCGTATCCCTGCAAATTTCTTAATCTCATTCGCCCACCTAACATTCTGGCGCCCCCTGCTACACATGCTTTCTCTTGGAATTCAACTCCGTTACCCTTAAATCCCCGCCGCAGTGGCTCAGTAGTTACGGCACTCGGCTGCTGACCCGAAGGACGCGGGTTCGATCCCGGCCGCAGCGGCTGAATTTCGATGAAAGCGAAATTCTAGAGGCCCGTGTGCTGTGCGATGTCAGTGCACGTTAAAGAACCCCACGTGGTCGAAATTTCCGGAGCCCTTCACTACGGCGTCCCTCATAGCCTGAGTTGCTTCGGGACGTTAAACCCCAATAAACCAAACCATTAAACCTTAAGGGACCAGCGGTTATCCTGCCTTCGAAATTACATGTCCTGCCTAAGCCCATTTCTTCCTCTTGATTTCTACTAGGATGTCAATAACGCAAGTTTGTTCCCTCACCCACTGTGCCACGGTGCCAATGATCATGTAAATCAATCTGCGGTAGAAGTTAGCGAAAAGATATTTGAAGATTAGTGCCTCAAAAGCAGACAGTTGACAGAAGATTAGAAGTGTAGGTCTAAAAAGATATTGAATTAAAATTGCGAATTTTAGCACCAATTTATAACAGATGTGAATAAAAATAAACAACAAAAACAGAGCATAGTGGAAAACTGCCGCCACCCTGTATCAAAGGGGGCACTCCTATCTTCCATCCACCCACCTATGCCGTCCGTTCGCTCAAGGAGAGGCTCAGCGGCGGCGGAACGCTTGCGCTGCCCAAGCTGAAACCCACAGCCGCCTCAGTTCTGCACTTCGCGTTCCGTATGCAGTCGACGGCGGTTCAAATACTTCTGCAACTGTACACAAAAAGTGCATTACCGAGGAGCGCTATCGTTGGCAAATTTTCCTCCTTCTCGTTCTCTACTTATGGTTAAACGCTTTTGGAAGTTGCCGCATGTATGTGACTAAATAAATCAATCAATGGAAGAGCATTGTCAGCTGTAAGCGATCACATCAGCTACCGCATGCGCATACGACAAAAAAACGGTAAATTTTGTCTCAGGACAAAAGGATGCACAAACAGCATAAATTTTCATGCAGGTGCCGCGCGCTACTTTGAATCCCCGAGAGATGTTTTACGGCGACCTAATGAGAATTGCAACCCTTGATGTTGCAGGCGAAGCAGGTTGAAGCCCTGTCTATAGATTCAAGGTGCGGTATGTCGGCGTTCTGAGGGCACTGCAGGCCGCATTCATGACATCAGTACGATACCTTGGCTGTATCACAGCTGTGCGCTTTGGCAAGGAAATGAAAGGATGGAATGGATCCGGGGACCGCAATATTCTAAAGGCGTGCTCCGCCTACAGCGCAAAAAGCTCGTTGTAGCACCTGCCATGGAGCTATTTTTTAGGCTGTAATTTTTTCTTTTTCCTCCGCGCAATGTAACGTGGTATTTCAAAAGATGCTTTTAACATAGCGCATACCGCAACCGCTACCTAATAGGTGAACCACGACCCGCCACGGCGCTCGCGCTTATTGGTCACGACGCGGCAGGCGTGCTTGCTGTTGACGGTAAGGTGCCGCCATCTAGCGCACTCAGCGTTATCTGCTCATGAGCATTGGCGTCTCGAGGGCAGCGATAGCGGTACACGCTATGCTAAATGTCTCTACTGAGAGAAGCGCATTGCCCTTTGAAACGACTGACTCAACTGCGACGAGAAGTACCGGGATTATTAGAGGATATTAGGAGACACCTTTGTCCTACAGCGGAACTTGTTCCAACTGATGATAGTGAAGAACGAAGCAAGGATACCTCTTTATCTCGCTGAAGGTGGGAACCGACTAAATCGACTCTTCCGGAGCAAACTTCGTGTATACTGCGTCAGCATGTTTTACTAAATTATCGAAATTACTGGAATATGTTCTTCTTGCTCTAATTACGGGAATAGTGTCAAACTGCGCAGGTACTGTGACTGCCTGGCGGCGCCCTGAAAGTAGTTAGCTTTTCTGGCTGTGAACAAGACTATTGTGCGGGCTAGTTACTGTTCCATGATGAATGGCTTTCTGGCTTTGCTGCGCTTATGCCCTCGTTTCAAATACACTGATTATGCACGATGCTGAAACGAGAAGGTGTTGATATAATTAGGGACTGCCTTTCTTTTTGAACAGGAAAGAGCACAGAAGAGCCGCATAATTAGCTAATGAGCGAAATCAAAACATGGCCTTTTCTTCTATACGACTGGTGCCAAAACGGTGTTCTGAAAGGAATTTTACAGATGCTGAGTGCAATGAATGCGGTGAATAGTTAGTGGGAGTTGCATTTTAGTGGCCCTGCTAGGACATAGTGCCCACTATTCGGTGAACACAAGGCTAACTTAAAGCTTTGCTGAAAAATTCGAACATGTGCGCATGCGCCATAAGTTCATGTGCAGCATCTCAACTGTATCTGTCTCACGGGGCACCGAAACGCGCATTGGAAGACAAAAGCGGTGATGCAAAACCAGCTAAAGCTGTCAGCAGCATTGCATGACGAAATTGTACCTAGTAACCACGGTGTCCTTCAGCAAAATTCAGAGCACGAGACAACCACTAAAGCTAGGAAAGAATCCTAGCACCCGAAAATTCCAGCTTATTCACGACATTATGCACCCGTGACCAGTCTATTGAATCTCCAAAGTGCGTTGCTGGGCTTCCATTGTGCTTATAATGCGTTCCTCAAGCAAACAACGTTCTAGACCCAGGGATTGCACCCGAAATCAGATTAAGAACTGTGAACAGAAAACGGCGGTTTTCTCATACGACGAAAAGGCGAAAGTATACCAGCTTTGACCACACCTCCAGGAGCAAGCGTTTGGTTTGTGCGAATTAGATATCACTAAGCGGCGCACGCAAATAGAAAAAAGTGTGAATGCTTGGAGGCTTTCCTAATTCGCACTGGTGTTTCGCTGATATGAGCAGTCCTGAAACCGATGGCTTTCCTTCAATACGGAATTTTAGCGGAGCGAAGACGTACTATATAGCAGATTGCCTAATACAAAGCAGGTATACAATCGCCCACTGTACGCACACGTCTTCGTTATGATGCAACATCCCTTAAGCCTTTTAATCCGAAAAAAACTTAAGATGACAACAGAATTTCCTGGCTCGACATTACTTTGTTCGTCCCTATGTCGTCGTCCTTCGAATTACGTTTTAAGAACTGCCCTGATTACTGCCATAAATCTCAGAAAGCAAATCCTGGACATCATCAAATTTGAGGGTGCAAGGGTAAGGTGGTTCTGTGATACATAATATTGCAGTCTGAAGGCGGTACAGACTGCATACGTCATGTGCGGCTAATTCAGGTCACTGCAGGCCCACGCGCGGAAAAATATTCCGAGGACAAAGTTTACGAGCGTTCGCCAACCCAGTCTGCTTTTCACTCGCGGTCTCAGCGAGCCTCCATTTCGCTTCATTGTTCGTGTTTCTGGTCCATTAAAAAGTTTTCTACTAGCGCTTTCTCGCTGACGTTCAATGATCTCGAGCTGGTACGCCATCCGCCAAAGTTTATGCACCGTTTCCTACCACCATTACCAGTCTTCTGCTCGGTTTCTTTCCCCCCATAAATCTTACGCGTATGCAATGTTTGCTGGTTGTCATTATCATAAATTTGCGCCACTATCGAGGTTATTTCCGAACCAAGCGCGCGCTTTTGGTACAAAAGATAACCACCTCGAACCCGAACTTGCTATGAAGACAGGAAACAAAAAAAAGTGTGTGAAAAACGTTAGTTTTGAAACAAAGAGCACAGAACGAATAGAGCTGCGGGCACACAGAGTCGTTAAAATGAGCCTTTCGGTATTAATAGGCGCGCAGCCCGGCAAGAACTGCGGTCCATTTTGCTTTTATTACTCTTGCCAGAAGGCTTCGGAAGGCGTATTTCTTTTGCTGCTGTTGAAGAAAGAGAGCGAAGCACGCAGCCATGAGCACCATTTTTTTCCGCTCGTTGCTTGCTGCTTGAAAAGAATTAAAGTGTCCACCGCAGCGTTTATTGTTGCTAAGCACTGGAAGATGACACGTTGCCCTAATCTACATTTTTTTGCCCGCGAACTGAGAAAGAACTCATTACCATATTATTAAAAGAAGGTTCTTAACCTTAAGCTCGGCACAATAATTCATTCGTTTAAAGAAACGAAGCCTTACACACTAATTATAAGCAAATAAGGGTTCGGAGGCTTAGTTACTTAAACATGCGCAAGAAAGGCGCCCACTCGACCGTACCATCTTTTTCGTGCTTCCTTCTGTCATCGCGCTAATTTCGGCCATAGTTTAATATATGGTGGTGGGAATGTAAAACGGACTAGATAAAAGAAATTGAGAAATATAATTTACGCTCTCAAGTCTCTTCCCAACCAGCGAGCTGCAATAGCGAAATATTAATAACCTTGAAATGACGTAGGCTACTTGTGGCGGTGGCGGTTTCAAGAGATTATTAATTTTGTCAAGAAGTAAAAGACGTGAAAAGATTTTTTTATGTGATTTAATTATGTGCGAGTACTATGCTTTCCAGCCAGCATGCAATTCAATTAGGCTAGCTTTACTACAGTATCCAATATCAGTACTTCAGTAAAAAACACAATCGAATATCAATAGAAAAGCGGAAGGACCGAATTGAATAGGAATCAAATAATTGTTAGTTATTTGCTACTTGTGCGAATATTTTTACAAAATAAATATTCATGCGGAAAATTTCCAACATTCGCACAACCTCATCTATGTTTTCAGATATTCATTTTGGGTGGAAAAAACAGCGCGAAAGGGACGGAAGACAAAGATGCAGGAAACCACACGGACGAGCGCTGACTCACAACTATTTTTTATTCAGAAAAAACAGACATTTATTCTACTACAGTGTATTTTCAGATATCTCAGTATGAGATGACAAAAAATCACTTCTGGCCAGGTCTGAAATTATGAATTTTGAGGAAGTTGCAGGGAAAAGTGAGAATGGTTTTATTTTCTAGTTTCATTTGGCTGCGACCAAACGAAATATCTGTCGCGACCCACACAGAGCCAGCGTCATCTGCAAAACAACCAACGCCTCTTCATCATGCCCTCCTTTAAGAACTTACGTAAGTTCAGTGAGTTAAAGCAGCATGTATGCCGTTCCTTTCTGGGGTTTCTCAGGAGGCATGGCTTCCTTGTGCATTAAAATGCAGCTTCTTCACGTCAAGTTAGGAATCCTTCAGACGGCACTTTGTATACGTTATGCACTAGTCTGCGAGAGGAAAAGCTGGACTGGCATCTTGAAATATTTTACAAATATTTTGCTGGGTCAGACAAAAAATAGCTATAGCAGCTTGTAGCGGCTTATGAAAAGATTGAGCACAGAAAGTTTCCTGCTTTTGAGCGCACCGGCTCCTTGCTTCAAAATTTCAGCATGAGCGGCTGCAAACGCTTTGCTACTGGCAGAAGAGAAACCAGTACGCTTCATTGCTAATTCATCGTCTGCTGAAGTGGAAAGAACGCAGACGCCTTTAATATTTTAATGACGAAGTGGAGGTGTTGAGAGGCTTCAGTATTACACCACATTGAAATGCAACCCGGAACGTCATTGATCAAGTTGCGAGACCATTAAACTCTCTCAGCAACTGGTTAGAAAGCTCAGTAGTACTTTTCTGACGTCCTCTTTTCCCACTGCAATGGGTAATTTTAGGTTTTAATCACACGATGTGGACTTCTGTCAAGTTACCCATTTGACTAGCAATTCTTTTGTGAGTTCACAAAAGCTGCAAAAGCCTGCCTATTGTTTAATCATTGGTTCTGTCCCTGAGACTCAGCACAAGTTTTTAAAAATTTTGTTCTTTTTGCGTTGAATGAATCAGGTTTTTTCGGACAAGGTCCTCTGAGGCCGCTGGACGAAATAGACGTCTTGACTGTTTAGGTTTCTGAAAGCTTAGTGCTCGGTGTGAAGACGCATTGATTTTGCTATAAACCGGAAATCTCCTTTGGTTCACTTAGGACGCTTTCCAAAGGCATTGAGCACGAGATCATATGCGAGAACAATATGTTTAGAATGTACACTGTGCGCCGAGTACCATGACGGAAGATATCGTAGAAAGAAACGAACGTCGATCATGCATGCGATCAACTGCGCATGGTTCGTGTCTCCGTTGAAGAAATACGTCTTTTTCATATTCAATCCTAACTAATAATGTAGTAATTTTTTTGTTACCTGTCACTGTACATTTAAGAGCTCTTAACCGCTGGCATGGTTACAGTGAGCTCTGAAACCCCTGCTTCAGTTATTTGTTGTCAGGTTGCTTTTACTGGGTTTCTCTTTCCAAGCCAGATGTCGCTCTTATTTATTTTCTTAAATATGGCGCGAATAAATATAACTACCAAATTTGTTAAAGGGCCTCGTGATCTTTGGACTGCGCAACAGGATTTCAATGCTCTCGTGCGAATCGTGGAAAAAAGTACCGCGTTTTTTTGCAGTTATTTTTGTCCGCGTGATGCATCGTGATAATTTTGGACAGCGACAACATCTGATTTTTTTCTCTCCATCTTAAGTTCGGTTACCTGACTGTAGCTAGCAAAATTAAAGAAAACCGGCAAAAAAAAAATACCCGTGGCGCTTTGAAATCCGCAGCTTAACTTTAAAACCTCTCTAATGTTTTCTAGAACTCTGTTAAGTAAATTCACTATTACCTATTTCTTAGAATATATCCTAAAGAAACTCACAACGTGCCCTGAACTTGACTAATTTGAGAAATCTTTTGCTTCAATCACAGCTAAGCTCACACGTCCGTACTTTACACAGCTCAAGAGGGTATCCTAATATCTACTTTGTAACCCGACGCCGCTTCCCCAGGTGACAAAGTAATTAAAATTTTAGAGCTGATATTACATGACGGAGCTGTTGCTTTAAGTGATGACTAAGAGTTTATTATATAAAATGCTGGTAACTCATGTGAGGTTAAGGGTTTGTGGTAGTTCATTTTCGTCAGGTAAAGCAAAAACAAACCGTAAAACTTCACTATGCTGGAATACCGCAGATATGCAATTGACGTGATTTACTGTAGAACACAAAAAGTTGTATGACTAAGCCTTTGATTCTGACATCTTTTACTCTCGGTGATGAACCTGTCGTCAAGCTACCAGCCTAAATTCATCCAAGCAGAAGATAGTGTTCTTTTGTGGATAATAATTGTGTAAGCCGGTCATGACTTTCTTAGCGCACCGAAGTGATGGTTGACTATGTCGCGCGAAAATAAGCGAAGCTCAGAAACGAAAATATTTATTTATATCTCAATGCATTCTCATTATTTTGATATTCACATTGGCATTATGGGGCCTGCTAACAAAAATTTTACTGTTGCAATTTTACCTAGCAAGTAGCATAGTTATCGTAACTATAAGGGGTTTTAGATGAGTGCAATGAATTTTTGAAGGAAACATGTACTTTGTAGGAAAAATTTTTGGTTACACCCTCCTCATGCAGGACTTCTCGTAATGGTCGAAATTAACAGCGCTTGTTGTTTTTTTTATTCCTACAATGTTCTGAGTGCAAGCATTACTCTTCTGGGGTGATTAATTACAACATTAAACTGTGAATTATGCCCTTTTCCGGAAAACAGCGAAAGTCATCTAGTTTGCATAGGCTGCAACTCAGAAAAGGTTTCTATGTGAAGCAATTAGTTCATTGCGTCTAGTACGCCTCTGGTTTGTGCCTTCCTGAGTTCAGGCGCAGAGCTAGCTACACTTTGGGGACTTGTGATGAGAGCCTCAGCCTTTGCTGAAAGATGGGGAACTGATATTGTGAATCCAAGCACCTGCTGCCCTAAATACGTACCGAAATCTCTATATCTTAAAATTTCTGCGTTTACAAAGAATAAAAACGCCACCGTCGGAGTCTATATACAAGCCTGTGTGCGTGTAGTCGGCTGTGGAAAGCTGCACCTCCCAAAACCAGCAGCTGCTTCCATAGTTTTCGTTAAAGGCTTTTTATACCTACGAACTAAATTAAGTTCAGCGGATATAAAACGACACAAACCTCAGTCCTATGCTCGAGATAAGTAGTTTAGTGCAGCTAACGCGCGTAGACTTTCGTATCACTGAAAACATACACGAAATAAATCGAAAGTTGCCTATTACATTTAGGTCCTCTCTAACATCCCAAAGTAACTAGAAAAAGTTGATGCTTATGCTGTATTTGTAGAGGCGAAGCATAGGGACGACGGCTATTTATGGCCATTTCCTCTCAAAGCAGATAGTGAAGACAGACTTACCAAATAATCAAATCCACCAGTCAGCAGTCACGACACATCACTTCGCATCTATAAAACCACCTGGGAGACTGCCCCTTTCTTAACAGCCCTCACAATATCACAGGTGTCTGCTGTTGTCTAAAGTATTGAAGCGGGCACTAACTCAGGCTTTAAGGGTGTGATTTCCGGGGCTACTACACTACTGAGGTTGGATACAGAGACAATATATATGGCCACGCAGAAAGCCCCGCGAATCTTTCTGACTAGTGACTATTCGTGTCTTGACAGGGTTCTAGCTGTTACGATGGCGTTTTGGATGCCCCGGCAATTCCGCGCATACTACAACGCTGTACATGGGCCCGTCATCTATATGTAGATTGACATCGGAACATCTGGTTGATTGTTTCAGTGTGTGTGCAGCGATTTTCTTAGTATTCTGCCTTTCGGGAACGCATTGTGTGTTGCTCTCGGGAAAAACTGCACAATTCTTCTCGGTATACTTCAAACCTCCTACTTTACAAAAAAACATCAAGCATGGCTCGAAACAACTCACGCATGGCTGAAATTTCCACGCTAACAGTACTTTAACTCTATGTTTAAAAAAAGACACATTTATGCCTATTCAATAATTTTCATTATTTCGTACTTATTTCCGCAACAAAAAACCAATCTCCTTTAGTAAAAAAATTCCCATGGGTGAGGGAAAGAAAAGTTATGTTAAAGCACCTGGCAGCACATTCTAGACCCATCGCATGTTTTCATGGCGTCCATATTTATTTGTTGTTTTTGAAATGTATTTCTTTTTTCAAGGCATGATATGGCCATGTCAGTTTGTCCAGCAGAAATTTGAAATATATGCCGAGGAAATATCAGGCTCTTCTTCTCCCAATAAGTTACTTCGAGGTCCCCGTTGAGGTGCACGATGGACGTACGACGCGCAGAGGAACTGAGTCTTTATACTTCAAAAACAATACAAGAACAAATGTACACAGTGGAAACAGAAGCGTCATTCTCGGCTACCTAGGCTGACTCAACATTGAATGCTGAGCTGCCGAAGCCGAACCAATAAGTACACTTGAGCTCACTGCTCGCGCTTCATGGGTACTTGAAAGCTGGGACCTCTCTACTTATTTCGACAAAACCCGAACGAAAACTGCGTAACATCACGCAACAAACTGTAAAAGATGGTAACATACTTTTTGCCTAGATTCTATAAACATGCGCAAGCAGAACTGCGTGAACGTTGGCTTGTCTTGTTACTTTACTGTAGGCTTTCTATTGTTAGCTTATCATGCTGTTTTTCACGTCGTGAATTGTAGTGCTTTAACGTAGTTAAACCGAGTAGGACCAGCGAAAGCAATTGAGGTCATGCCGCCTCAAAGGCAACCGCATGAAAAGACACAGCACGAGCTGCACGCGTCCATTGTCGCCACGCAGTCGCTCGCGTCATTGCGACGCCGATGGCTCACGCGCGTCGGGAGCGGGGACAGCGGAGCACTTCAGCGACGTGGTGTAGGTGGGAGTATAGGCTAAATGCACGCACTAGGAGTGTAAACGATGCTGTGGGATGGTGGCACCGCCGGCAGCGATGGCAGAAACCTCAAAACATCCCAAGATATTGGTAGCACAAACCCACAAAGATTGCAAAATCTCGTTCGGGATTTACTAATCGGAATAATGCCTTCGCACTAATAAAACAGGTCCAAAATTTCTGCAAGCGGGGATGGTGCTGAGAAATTGAATCAGCACCGTAGCAGGCGTTAAGCTGCGTCTTCTTCTTTATGCCTTCTTGATTGCGTCCAACCATCTCGGATCCGAAATTTCTGGAAGCGCGCGACGGCGCTAAGAAAGCGAGTCAGCTCCGCATCAGGCGTTAATCTGCGTCTTTCTCTCCCAGCCTACTCGATTGGTTCGAACCATCTCGGATCGTCTGGTCACGCTCGCCGCATCGCGGAAGACGCGGGGAGAGGAGGACCTGCGCTTTCAAGGTTTTTCAAAAAATTGTTCTCCTTCTGTTTCTGCTGCGCGCGCGATGCAACCATGTAGCCTTGCGCGCTATAGGCATCCCAACTGAAAGTTTGGCTACGTGATGAGAGCGCCGCGGTCCTCGCCTAGCGGTGCAACTCTTAGAGCTTCTTCGCCTATTTTCGCTTGCTGCGGGCGTGCATCTTTCTCCGCGTGGTGCTCGTACCCGTTGCGCCCGTCTCTTCGCAGGCGCGGCGGTTGTGATGAGATGCGCGATGGCTGCGGCGACGGCTGTGGATATGTTCATCGGTGTGCACTTTTAACGATGACCAAAGCGGCCCCGCTGTAGCCTAATGGCGGGAAAGCGTCCTGCTTGTCTCGTGGACTTCGCTCAGGACACATATTCGCTTACAGTCGTGCGTGTTGCCAAAATATATATAAGCAGGTGACAGCAATTTTTTAACAGTATCGGATGTTGCAGCAGTGATTAGAAAATAATAGTAATGATCCATCGCCATTGGCGAAAGGAGAGCGCGACGGCAGGCCCTCAATATGGGTGCTCTTACTCGGCCCACGCCGTGTAAACTTGCAAGGTGGCAGAAGCTATTCCACATAGTAACTAGCGCTGTGTTGTTCACACGCGGTGGCAATGCGGCTCTGCAGGTTACACACCATGTGCTGTAGATCACCGGCGGGTGCGCAGCAGCGGTACGTGCAAATCGAGGCACATAAAATCTGTGAGTGTAACGTCCCAGGGCTCCACGTAGAGCATGGGAAAAAATCTATTGGAGGGCTCCGAATAAACATATATTTTTTAGATATGTGCATGATGATGTTAATGGCAACTACAGCCGTGCGGCAGTAGAGACTAGGCATGCAAAACAGCGTTAGGAACGGCGTTGTTATCATAGTGGTCGTACCAGCTGTATGCATCCCGTGCTAAAACTCCCTTATTTAAAACGATCTATGATTTTTTGGCACAGCAGTACTGCGAAATGCGTTTTCATATTTCGCCCAAATCAAAATGCGGCGAGATTCATCCCGCGGCCAGCATAACGTCTCGCTGTATCGACTGGCGAGTAGCATCCGTTCATTGAATGCAACGTACCCAGTCACCACTAGCCCGCGCGCTGAGTCTTACGATAACACGCGTAGCTTTCTCATGGTCTACATAAGCCGAAAAATTTCGTATAGTCCGTTTTGCACTGACTCCGCTGTTAATACTATCAAATTCCTCAGGGTAGAAGCGTAGGCTACTTTTGGAGATTCAGTGCTGTCTTTGCACGCGTCACTCTTCATATCTTAACAGTAGAGAGAGTCTGCTCGAAAGTTAAGCTCACTCAAAAAAGATCGCATTCTTCTTAGGATGCAAAGTTGGGTTATCTCTGCCCGTTTTCTTCCTAACTGTCCTTGAACAACTTATATGATATTTGTCCACATCTCCTTAGTGTGCCTGCATTATTCTCTCAGCGCACTTTCTCTCTTTCCAAATTTCAATTTAGCGCTGTTCCATCGTTTCACATGTAGGATAGCGAACTTAACCGGAGTGCATTCAAGCCTTTTTTATCTACTCTACCGTTCTCAAGCTTTATTTCACGGTGGTGCAGACACACCCTGAAGCTATCTGTTCTTTTGTCTGATTGTTCTGATTGTCTTCCTCGTAAGCTGCTTAGACACGTAATCATGACAAGAGTTCCTTCATTCATATTAAAAGCAATGATTTTGTCTTTCTTCGGCGAACAGCAGACAGGTTGCACGAAGAAACACTTTTCCTCGAGGCCATCGAAAAGTCTGTGACCCGTGCAGTAAATGCTTTTTATGTGGGAACTTATGAACAGCGACAACGCTTCATTACCATCCTTGTTGTCGTGCACATTACGCGAAATCTGTAATTAAATGCCGCGAGGCTAAAATCGCTCCGACAGTACAAACACTTCGTTGTTTTCGGAAGGCTTGCCAGAAAAGCCTGGCGTTTGCGTGTTGTTTGTAAGCATAAAGTTCGGCCTTCAAACGTAAGGTCTTTGCTGATGCTGTGTCAACAACCAGGAAATAATGTAAAGTGGTGTTTGGTAAGAACAACATTTATGTTGCCCATATGCAAACTCGTTATCAAGGCTTTCATGGATAATTCGAGGTCTTCAATTCTATATTTTAGTGTCCAGTGTCAGGATAATCATTTCTGTTACAATATAGTTTTCCTTGTTTTTCTCCGCTTGGCTTGTACTCTTGTACCTTGTACTCTGGCTTGTACCTTCGCCTGTACTCTGTACATCATAATTTATAAGTTCTTTACTCGTCACATGTTTCTGATACTAAAAATAGCACGATGGCTAAATGGACAGGAAGTTTCTTAGGATACCCACTGAAAAAAAGTTTCACCATGAAGGCCAGCTAATGTGCTTGGTTATTCGAGAACAAACGACACTCAGGACGAAAACATATTAGGCTGGCAAGCATCTGATGTTCACATATGAGTGCCCTGATTTAAATTTACCCAAATATATGCAGCCTAGCTTGACAAGCTTCATTATATTCCCCGTTCGTTAATGAACAGGTACACAAGGGTATACTGTGACAAAGAAAGTTATTCAGCTGGGACGTGCTTTTAGCATCGAGAATTGAAAGCAAACTACTCTGTTTATGAAGCAGTCTTCCTCTGTGCACTCGCCTAGGTTTTAAAACAAATATCTGAATGCATACGAGCTTCCGCGGCCATAATGTCTCCGGTGACCTGTTTACCTTCAATCTGTAGGAACAAGAGCATGACCTCCAAGGTAGTGTTTTTGCAGAGTCCTCCAGTTGACTGATAGGGAACCGAGCCCGTTTTGAAAAGGTGTCATTATGTTACTCCTTCTTCATTTTCTCAAACACGTGGAAGCGGCTCAAATTTTGTGGCTTTCTATGGGCAAAAGGTTTCTAAACTGTCTTGCGCTTAGAACAGCTCTATTACTGGATGGCCGCGCCTAAAAAAAACCTTGTCGAGCATTAACTGATATCAATCTGCACTCCTTCCTGAGAGGTTCCTTTCACAGCCTCGTTCTTTCTGTTTTCTTTTTTCGCTTATAGAGGAAGCAGCGCTTTCGACTGAGGATCAAATTGCGCGCGACTACGGTCGTAGGGTGGTACATGCTTATCCGCTGCTTTGGTCAATGGAAGGTAAATAATGGCACAGTCTTCAAGTTGGTACTCGGCAAATGTTTTTCAGGATAGCTATGTAAAGTATGAAGGTGACCTTGTCAGGATATTAGCAAAGGGACGCTCGTGGAAAACACACAAATGCATATTTTGAAGATTATTACGATACTTTCTAACCCAAAATATCAGCGCTCCTTTGTAGGTGTCTCAGGATCTGTAGGCTCATTGCCTAGCTTTGCTGGGTCGTCGGCACGTCTGTTGACTATATTAGATCGATAGTAGTATTGTTTGATGAATACGACCGTGTGCAATGCATAGCGCGTGAGAATATGTATATTAGTTCGATAGCAGTATTAGCAGAAGAAGGCGACCATGTGCAATGTCCAGCGCGAGAGTGTGTTGCAGTTTAACACAATTTTTGATCGGCTGCAGCGATAGCATAGTGCTCTCATTCTCTTGAGGCTCATTATTTTCCTTTGTTGGGCTGCGGGCACAAATAGCTGCGATGTTCATTCGATAGTAGTATTAGTTGAAGAATACGAAGATGTGCAATGCACAGAGCGAGAATGTGTTAAGTATACACGAGGCGAGGTGATCTGTTAGTTAAAAAGAAAACCGGCAATATCTTAGTGCTTTCGTGCAGTGGCCAGCTGAGGTAATCTGTTTGCGGCACCTCGCGTTCAAATCCCAGTCTCGGCGGTATTTATTTTAATTTTTTTAAGGTTTGGCTCGGTTACACCAACAGCGGCGATGCGGTTCAACCTACGAAGAGGTGCTTAAGAGCTGCGCTCTAAAACTTGCACTAATTTCGAACGCAGCGAAGCACAAGCATGCAATAAAGAATTTATCTAAGACACCTGCGAGAAGATAATTTTATCCGCTTTTAATTGACAATATGCTCACGAGATGACCAAGCAGATATTCCTTGAAAACATTGTAGCATTTTGGCCTTTTAGAACGCATCAAGTGTCTTTCTTGATCATACGTTCTCTGCTCTGTTCGATCACAAGTTCGTAACCTCCTTTGCACGTGGTCTTGTCAGCGTTTGCAGGTTTTTACGCTGTCTACGTACCGCTATGCGAGTGTGATTATTTTTGTTTACCTGGTTGCTTATTTGCATGCCTAGAATATCAGCAAATAGGCTTGTTCCAACGCTAGCGTCCTTATTCCTTGCATCCGACAGGTCGACCTCTCGTGGAACGATTGGCAGAACTTAAAAGTAAATAAAATAAAAAAGATTCTTGCATTGAAACTGCGATATTAGGCGATGATTCTAAACAGACATTTCAGGCGCTACGTCATCATTGCGTGCTTGAAAGGGATGTTACGAAAACAGTGAATGAAGTTTTCTTTGGTGAGAACTTTCCTTAGGTTGTTTCTTCTACATGCATGAAAAACATTGATCAACACGCAAACCTCATGGAGTGCGGAAATCGGCGCATAGTTGAAATTTGACTCTTAAATTTCTTAAGTGCATATTTTAAAGTGCACTTTTTTTCCTGCATATAAACGCAATCGCATTAAAGTTGTCATGAAAACAAAATCCCGCCAATTTCCGAGAAAAATTCTGTCATTGGTCGAGAGAGAAATGAGGTCACATGTACCACGTGGCCACCAAAGGCCAATCAAAGCGCATCGCCAATTTTGAAAAACAATCAGCGCCGGATGACCTGATGAACTAAGAAGCTGCGACTGTGTCGACCTCGCTACCAAAGAGGGCAAACGTAGCAGGGGGCGCCGATTGTCACATGACATGACGTGGATGACGATCGGGATTCGAACCCCCGCGGGGCGAACAAAAGAGCGTACTTAGCCACTTCTTATAAAAGCTTCTTTATCCCCGCCACCGCGGCAGAATTTCGATGGAGACAAAATTCTAGAGGCGCGTGTACTGTGCGATGTCAGTGCGCATTATAGAACCCCAGGTGGTCGAAATTTTCGGAGTCTTTTGCTATGGCGTCCCTCATAACTTCAGCGGGCATCCAGTTTGAAGATCGTAAGACAGTATTAAAAAAATCAAGGAAATTGAAAAGGCAAATCAAACAAACTAACCAAGCTAAGTTGATTAAACTTCTCACACGGCACTACTATGCTGTCTCCCCAACTCTTACAAAATATTGATTGTCTGCATCCTGATGCACAGCAGATGTTTACGCACAAAATAGTCAATTTTTATTATATTTAAAAGGCTGCCGATTAAACACATTTCTACGAACGAACATTTTGAGAGCGTGCAATACTAGACAAACGTGCTTTTTATTTCCGGGCCAAACGAAATTGCCGTAATAGAAAGCAGTGTCTTCAGAAATGTTCTCTGAAGTAGGTCATATCAACAAAAAACTAGACTTTTTAATCTGCAACCCCACCTCTTGTGCAGTTTACAATGCAGCTAAACTATAGTGACGTGAATCGATTGAAAGAGTGTACATTGAGCTTTCGAGCGATGCATATATTAGTGTTTAAAAAGAAAAAAATTGCGGAACGCTCGCACGAACCTAGCCTAAAATGGACCATTCACTCAGCCGAAGTGAGAATCTCGCCTTATCCGAGTCTTGGAGCAATCCTTACTCAAAACCAAGCATTAGAGAATGTCAGTCGAATAAATTTTGGGCGGTCATTACTGGTGCAGTTTTTACCTGTAAGCGTAAATATATGCACCTGTGTTTTGCAAGCTTTCAGAGAAATGAACACTTAAGCGCACGCTGCAAGCGCAGAGGCATAGTTCTCGAGCCACAAAGTGGAATTAGCAGAGACGCTTCCTACTAGATTAAAATTTTTCCACTCTGACAAACTTCTTGTAAACAAGGGCTAAAGATAGGAAGCTAGTTTTTTTTTTGTAATTTGGCATCGACGGCCTTTCTTATTGAAATCCTCTCAGCTAAGAATTTATTTCTTCGTGAAAATGTTCGCGTTGGAGCGCACTACTAAAACGAGTAAATGAACTCAGACGCAATAATCGCCAGCTGGAACGGGTAAGCAAATATTTGCTTTCAACTTACTTCGCCGTTATCACCAGAACCGTTGTTCCTCCCTCGACCATTGGCAGCGTACTGTGTGCGCGACAATCGGCAGGCCTGTAGAGTGGGCCTTTTCTTCCAGAAGTTATTTTTTGCTCCGCGACCCTTGAGGAAGCCCGGGACAAAATATCACTTATTTGGTTTTATAGGAACTGCTTATCGGCGTGAGGACAGATATATACGAATGGCAATTCAAATGCCAGCTGCTCTTTACCGAAGACATCCTGGCACTTTTTCTAGCCGCTTTACCTGGCGGCCTTTTCATTCGACAAGGATTCTGCTTTATTTGTGAGACATTTAACTTCCGAGACACCCTCATTGCATTTCCTGCATTATACACGGCCTTGTTTGTTCTTCTTTTGTAGTGTCAGTCTGTGACGGTCTTTTTTTGTCTTTTTTCGTTTGACTCTACAACCCCCCCCCCCCCCCCCAATGTCAAGATCTGTGCTCCTAGGGTGGTCGCTCTTCGCGGGATTATACGAAATTGTTCGGTTAGTTCAACAATAACGGTGATGTCAATTGAGCACTTTCGTGGGCCATCCTTGTGTTCTCGCCGTTTTAGTCCACTCCCCTGCGAAACTTATCTCGAACCAGCTGCCCGACACCCTAATTTACGGAAGCGTATTGGGTGTCGTTACACGTTAATCACGTGAACTAAATCTCACATAAATCGTTTATTGCTTGCTGTTTTTGGAGGCAGCGATGGTTGCCGATAGTTTTAGGTTCATTAAGGCCAAACCGTTCTCACTGCAGCGAACTTATTTAAAAAGTGGCGTATGCTTGCGTTAAAGCAGCAGTAATTTGGTACTAGATAAATAGTAGTGATAGTTGGTAAGGTTGCACTGGAGGCGCACTTTGCTTCTTCGTCCCGTTCAGCTCATATAATGGGTGCCATGCGGTAAACGGGTAAGTGAAAAACTTTCGAAGCGATCCCTTTGTCGTTGACACACTTGCAGGAAAGAGGTGTGAGATACCGTACAAATCACAGGGTCTTGGATACTCAAACCAGTAGCAACAGAATTTCGCCAGCTGCTATAGATATATTGCGGAGAACATTACTTTCATAAACGAGAGCCTCGATTTCGAGCCCTGAGTGGCTTCTGAGATAGGTCTGCCTACACTCCTAATCAAGTGCCGGGTGCCGGTTTCTTAACTCAAACATGGGCACGAAAATTACGCCAGAAAACGTGCAACAAAAGGTTTCTCAGAGAAAGCATTGCATTTAATAGATTGCAGCAAAGCTGTCACCGAACGATTTCCTCTTGTCTTCGGCTGGAGTTTGCATTTAGACTTGAGTTGCTGGCATTTCGGTCAAGCTGGAAGCATGGCGTGATGTTTTTTTCCTTCCTGGGTCTTAGCCAATTTAGGTCACACCAGAGCCGACTAGACCTCATGTGCCGTTTTAATAGCGGATGCGCGGAACTTATTTCTTATTTCTGGAAGTGACAAATCCTTGCGATATCCAACAACTACGAGGCACAGGAGAATCCTAGCATAATTCTGGTTTCAAAGCTTCGTGTTCGTGGAACTGCCCTGATGAGTAACTCTGGTCTGTGTTGAATTCACCCAGTAGCACCTGGTCAAGCATGATGGGAAAGAATATATGCACTTTTTTCTGCGTTAACGAGGAAATATTGATTGTTTCTAACTGATATTCTCCAACTTTGCGAGCCGCGTTAGCTTTCAGCTCATGTTAATATGTTTGACGGTTCGCGGAGTAGCTGTGAATGCACAATAGGTATTTATGATGTTCACCAATAAATGAGGCGACTCAAGTCTACATCACCGGCCCTGCTCCGCTAATGTTACGTTGGTAACAACGCTAAAAGTCGTAAAACTGTCTCACCGCTCAGCAAAGCAGCGCCGCTCTGAGCAATCCACACAGAAACGCCTCTTTCCCTTTGTGAAAGAACCGATGTGAAAGAGCGCAGGCAGCCATATCACTTAGCCTTCTTTCTCAAAGGAAAAACGTCTACTAGTGGTGAATGTTTGGATGATGAGAGATAATCAAAGCTACTGTGACCAAAAGATTATTCAGAAATTCAATACATGTCTAATCCTGGTTTATTCTAACGTTCTGACATCACTGCATTACTTCAAATGTTTTTCTTCACAGTTTTTCGTTTAAGGGTTAAAGACGCAAAATTTCGAAAGGAAACTAACTGTGCGATTTGTTTCATGGGTGCAAGGAGTGGCACGTGTTGAGTGTAACATCACTTATTATGATTTGAATGTTGTCAAGGAGCTAATTGGCATTTCCATCCGCATGGAGTGACGTGAAGGTGCACTTGCCCCAGTTGTTGTGACGTCGCCGAACCCAGTGCTTCTCGGGAACTACTAGTGCTTGCAGGTGACAGTGACGTCACCAAGAATTTAGTAATCCTATTTGGCCGGTCGACTTTATCTCAAGATACACTTCAGCGCTGGCGTTGTCCAAAACCGAAACTGCCGAAAGGAAATCGTTTGTAATTAATTATAAACGCTGCTCACTGCTGCGTTGAGATCATTTGCATAATTACTAGGCTCATAGGGTAAGCAACGGGCGTGCAAAACCTTTGTGTATGTTCCCTTCAAAAATGCATGTTTCTAAATGCGGTATTCTGCCCCATGAGCATATTGCTGGGGTTGAAGCGAATCCCCGTGTGCAAAATAGTTTCATATATTCTGATGTGGCGGCTACGCTCAACTTTAATTTTAGCCATCAATAAATGTATTATTTCCGAATGTTAGCACATCAAGTGAATCTTTGAATAAGCGTGCGCTTGTAATGTTTCGCTGTACCCGAAGATTGATTAGCTCAATTTCAAGAAATGGACTAATTTGAATCCGTGAGAGCTCACGTCGGAAAATGAAATATTTTTGGTGAAGCCTGCGAGCAAGAAAAAATTATGCGTTGCCTTGAATTAACGTTATAATTAAAAAAAATAACGCTCCAAACTAGGTGGCAATGGCAACGGCAGAGGCGCAGAGGGCACATGAAAGTTTATTTTTCTAATTTGAAGGGGGAAAACTTAGGGGAGAACTTTGCCTAAACGAAAAAAAACGAGGAAATGAGACGCGTTTTCAGGTTTGCGCGTGCACGTAGACAGCTCTCTCAAATCTTGCCTGGCAGGTCAATTATTTTCGGACCATAATCGTCCGCCTTAAGGTATCCCAAAATAGGCACCGATCATAACGCACTGTTTTCCGAAGGCGCCAAAAGGTTAAAGATATCAACGCGTCCACAATAAACTGCGCTAGGAGAGTACGGATAGTTGTTCGCAATCGCCCGGGAAATGAACGGCTGGTTTATCGATAGTCCAGAGCTTGATGCGTGAGCTGCAGATATGGTTTTGCAAGACTGTCTCTGCCATCTCTGCTGTCTCTGACAGCGCGCCAAAACGGCGCAATGAAGGACTCAACACTGCACCGAAAATGCCATCTTTTCACTCCTCCACTTCCACCTTGAGAAGGGTCATGGCATTTGTTTAGTTAGCCGTGGGACTAGCTCCCATTCCCCACGAAAGCAGCCACTCTGATCACCGGCAGAGAATCCATGCAGCCTCATTTCAGCGGGCTTCAGTGACGCCCCTTCGGGGGCCCGCATTCCTAATCCGATTCCCGAACGACAGATTTAAGCGGCTCGCCTCTGCTCTTTTCGTGCTTAAATACACTCTGGCCGTCCTCTCTCATGGTCATCTCATCTCTCTCAGCAAACGTTATTCTAAGCCGGCAGGACATCTCACTCTCACAGTTTCATTTAAAACTCTCTCTTTCGGCCCTCGCTGAGCGTGAATATGTTATGAATTCGATTTTTAATAATCTTTCGGCATTTAGGGCTTTCCTGCAATTTTGCGCGAAGCCGTGGCGGTCGAGCTCTGAAGGACCTCCCTGATGAGCCAGAGTCCCTCGGGGTCTTGATTAAAAGTTGCGGCTCCCAATTTATATCCCATTATGGAAGTTGTGGGCGTACGCTATGGCACGCATGGAATCCTTGGAATCTGCAAACTCTCAGTATGTGAGTGCTGCGCTCTCCATCTGTTGGCGACCGATATTATTTCTTTTCTCTTCATTTCTTTATTGAAAACAGCGCTCTGGGCAATTTACTTACCGAGGCGCCAAATGAAACGTATTGAAACTTTACTGGTAGGTTTGTCCACCAGCGAGAAAGAAACACCGTACTCCAAGGAGTAAGTAACATCGGTTCTAATTCAGACATGTCGTTCACATGGTGTTGGTAAATGTTCTCTTGAGTGAGCCTAAGTGACGCCAGGCGAAAAGAAAAACGTGAATGTCAACATCTCAAAAAGTTTCTGGTGGTTCTCCAGGAAGCATGTGCTGTGATCAACAGAACGAACAAAAAATAAATTACGGGGAGGTTAATCGCAACACAGCTCCGGTTGGTGGCCCCACACTGGACGAAAGGATCGGGGGGTGTAATGGGCAAAGGTACGTGTAAAGTAAACATAATAAAAGTCAGTTAAACACCATCGTGTGGCAAAAGGTCGCACCTTGTTGGGAAAGCATTGCCACCTCCCCAAGCGAGAGATTATCTGGCAGACCGTTTGTGTGGATCATCAATGTCGCTTTGAATTCACTCAATGTGAATGCACGGATACAAAGTATGATACGAAGTATGGAGGGACGGGCTCGAAAACTGGAAAGCCAACTTGATGGGGACGTTGCGAGCAGACCTGTAGGCGCAACTTACGTATACGAAGGGGGGGGGGGGGGGGGGGGCATAATGTGAAGAAGGTCGCCTGCAAACATGGAGTCAAATGGTTTTTTCGGCCCCCAAGAGATTGGCTAATATATGCGGTGGAGTGACTGGCGATGGAAGAAAAAACAATGGCTGCTGTAAGAAGCATGTTAAGCCGTACGTGGAGTGTGCCACCGGGGTCATTTATGAAATCTCCTTAACCTGTACGGAGGTTTACGTCAGCAAACCGGCCGATGTGTGAATGATTGGGCAGGAGAGCACAAGCGGTCTATAAAAAACAATCTGAATTTAAATCAGCCAGGCCGCTGCCGATCTTGGGAATTCAAACTGAACTGTCAGCCAAAACTGAGAAAACAAGAAGTTTAGGCAGGGGCAAGGACACTCTCTTGCGTGAATTACTCGAAGCTTCTTTTATCAAAAGCCCGGGTTCGGCTTGCATCACAGACTCCTCGGTGTTCCTTTTTAGTGGCGAAAGTAGTCTGCTAAGTATGATTAGGTAGAGGTGATCTAGAGTTTGGGTCAGATGTTTGTCGGCTGCGTGAAGGTGTTTGAGGGTGGTTACACTGCCAATTTTGACTCACGCGCAGAAACTCTCATTCTTTCCTTTTTCCAGGAAATAAAACTATTTGGAGTTAGCGCCCGACTTTTCCTTGTCTTCTGTGTGCGTGTATTTTTTAGCGCTGTGGAACTTTTCCTTTATTCAGTACGCACCATCTAGCCCCAAAATTGGTTTTACTTTACGCTATGTGTACTGTCCCGCTGACGCGCCCAGCATTTCATGCAGGCTGCGCCAGTGAAGGCTTTCAGTGATAGTTTTCAGAGTGTCAAAATTGAGTTTGGAGCATTGTGCTTTAAGTGGCGACTGGTGTCAAGAATAATGCGATTCATGCAAACTATTAAACTGGTTGCCTAAGTTCTCAGATCAAACTGTTTATATCTTACAACTGAGTCCTTAATTAAAATTCGAGATTTATATCTCCCTTTACTAAACGCCGCACAGCGTTTTAGAATTTCGAAACAGCTATATCACTCGGCTCTGTGGCGCAACATACAATGACCTTGCATATGCACCAAACCGAGGCTAAGGATTTTCATGACCTCAAGCATCGGCTTCCATGAGTCGACATCATTCGATCGCAGATCCCTTGTCCTCGTCTGTCCCACCCACGCTGAAGATCTGTATCAGCGAACAACGGCATGAGGGCGACGCAGAAGGTCACATGGTATGACGGTCGAATGGCAATGAACTTTGAACGGCGCACACTGAGACTGAAATAAGGGACCTTTCGTTTCTTATGATTGAAACTACTTCACCGCTTTCTTCCCGCAGTATGTTCCAAAGGAAGAAGCTTTAGTGGTTGAAGGCTATGGATGGAAGGTCTTCAGAAATGACTGTTTCGGCCTTGAAGGAAACTTACGAGTACTGTTACTATCAAAATAAACTGAAAGTGCTGAGGCGAAGTTTGACTGGTTAATCGAAAGATGTTTTTTTTAACTCTCAGTGTCTGTTTAGATAGCGCATGTCTCATGCGTGATTCTACATTCTATACACGAGTAGCATCAATGATTGTGTAATATTGGGAGCGCACCAGGTTCCGCGCCATCGATTGTCGACAGAGACATAGATGGTGTGGTATTATGTTATGCTTGATTGCATGTTCCTCGATGTCGAATTCCTTGCTTATAAAAATGTGGAAATCGCGTGGCAGCAGTAGTGAAAGTAATATTAGCTTCGATTGAATGCATGGTATTGAGACTTTCTTTAAAACAGCCATATACTTTGAGAAAGCAAATAATTTCCTAGACTAGTCTTCAAAATTTCGGTCAAGTACGATTTGATGCCATCCTGCGTGAAGAAAGTATGGTGATGTCCCTGCAGCTTAATCGTCCATAGTTTGAGTCATCTTTGGAATTATCTGTGGCTCTAAATCTTACCTGCTGAGGTATTATGAAGTTTTTGTTGTGCGATTCCTTCCCGACGGCGTTAAATTATTCGCATAAATATTTAAAACACTTTTCTGGCTTTTATTAACCACACTTGGGGATTTTCAAAAACGCTTGATCCTTCATCCAGAAAAAAAGTTTCTCTTCACATAAATGTTTAGGAGTCGCTTGACACATTATTAATTATTGAATAATTGATGACGCACCCTTGAACTTTCGCTGAAGTTCGACATAGTCTTTTGATAACCTCTTTTCAGGGTGTGAAACGTAGCAATGTACTTTTAATTCTGCGCGATGTCATTCTAGGAAGAAAACGAAAGGCTTCCTCATGTAACCCTAGCGCTAATCGGAAAAGCTTCCAATATTTTGTTTAGTGAAAATAACGATTGCTGCCTAATAATCTCGATGAGTACTTGGGGGATAGTAGCACGCCACTTCCCAAAACCACTTCAAAAAGTTGTGCTTTAATCAGTGCATGCTCTGAGTCTCGCAATAGTGTAAATCATAAGGTTAGGTAATAAGGGCGTAATTACTCGACATCCACCCGAGCGCAGCCATACGGCTAGAAAGGAAAGCTATGCAGCTTTCTCAGAAATCTCGTAGTTAAAGAAAAATTCGTCCTGGCCCGGGGTTCGAACTCGGGACCACCGCTTCACCGGAGAAGTGGCTCTACCAATTGAGCTAACCGGGACGGCAAGCTTATGGTAGGGCGAGAGCGAATTGATCAACAACTCGAAGTGGGAACTGTGTTGGTCAAATGTTTATTGAATCCCCCAAGGTGGAGCAGATTTGTAATAAGCGCGGAATTACTCATTGACATTGACAGTTCCCACTTCGAGTTGTTGATCAATTCGCTCTCGCCCTGCCATAGGTTTGCCGTCCCGGTTAGCACAATTGGTAGAGCGACTGCTCCGGTGAAGCGGTGGTCCCGGGTTTGAACCCCGGACCAGGACAAATGTTCCTTTAACTACGAAGTTTCTGAGAAAGCTGTATAGCTGTCCTTTGTAGCCGTATGGCTACGCTCGGGTGGATGTCAATGAGTAATTGCTCCCTTATAACAAATTTACTCCACTTTCGGGGATTCCCCTAAACATTTGACCAATAAGGTTAGGTAAACGCGCACTGATTACTTCATTCTTCTTAAAATTTCTCTTTCCAAAGATTATCTGCTTTGTCGACCCTTCTTGTACTTGTCGACAGACGCTTTCACATTGGGTTCATGGCACCACAGCCCACGCTGAAGTTTTCCCTTAGAGAAAAATCAGGCTAAAATGACGCAAAGCCCGTGGCGGCATGCGTACCCTAGGTCGGATATCAAACCATTCTCTTTTACCGTGCCCACATCTTTGTTTCTTTCTTTGCGCCCACCGAGAAAAAGAAGAATGAAAGTGCCACCCCGAAACTTATTTGCATTCGGTTGCCCCGCAGAGCGTATGCAAAAAAAAAGAAACCTGAACGCTAGCGCACTTAGAAACAAAGTGCCCTTTTAGATGGCCCGCTCGAGAATATTACTTAAGCGGTGAATCAGCTCAATCTCTCCGAGAAGCTAGCGCACTCGTGTATTCCAAGTAGATCATCTTTGCATCTTCAAGTATGTGTTTTTGCGTGCTTATCTGCCATGAAAACTCACTCTTCCTTTTCTCTCAGCACTGGACTTCCGTCATGTGGGTCTTGCTCAAGGGTTTACTGTGGATGGCTTTTCCCGTTAAAGCCTAATTAAACATTTTCTTTGAAGCCACTCCGCTATTCACTGCGCAACTTCTGGACGAACGCTTACAGCAAAATGCTTTCATTCAGCTCATCGCTTTCCAGTATAGCGGGCCTCCGCAATTTGCCTGACTACTGCAGTACCATCCACAACGT
This sequence comes from Amblyomma mixtum, assembly GCF_055824585.1. Lineage (NCBI taxonomy): Eukaryota > Metazoa > Arthropoda > Arachnida > Ixodida > Ixodidae > Amblyomma > Amblyomma mixtum. Next base: position 226,055,237 of record NC_143013.1, read on the forward strand.
GAGTACTTTGGTTGATTATACGAATATGAGCACAGTTTTGCATCCACAAGATCGGCTTCTGTAGCTGGTAGCAATAAACCGTGACAAAAAGCGCTCGTTGCAATAAGTGACCTAGTGTTTTTTGATGACCCGTTTCCAGCCGATATTTTAATAAAGAGCGAAATGATATATTCTCCCTGCCCGCTTCCCAGGGACGTCTTTCGCAAGACTTAATAGCTATAAGATCGCGTTAGTTAACGCATAAGCTTGTTGGCAACAGGAAAAAAAATGTTAATGAGTCACGTTGAGGTAAGAAATAAAAAGCACTTTTAGATGAGGCATAGCGATGCGGTTATAAATTATCGTATGAAGACTGCTGCGTACGAGAAATAAGTGCCTCAACTGTCGTTAAACAACAACCTTTATGCAATGCTCCATGACGGGTCATTTGAGGTAAAATTGCTTAATAAAAGCTTGTTTAGATAATGAAACAAATCGCACTTGCTTTTTTAAAAGCCAAAACCTCATAAGATGTTATTCCCAAATAATACAATACGCTTAGCACCGGGCGTAGCAAACAGGTAAGGCTGTAGAAGACCCGGACCAAGGGCCCCTTCCATTTCTGAGGGTGCAAACCTCTTTATTCGATAAAATATTTTTCAACATCACCATCATATTCGCAGTGCTTGTCGGAGGTTAATTGTGTTTTCTAGAGAGTGATGTTTCAGGTGACAAGAGTGTAGTTTAGAAACTGCCGGCCCTTAACTACAACTGCTCGGCCATTGCTCGTCATGAGGCTCCTGCGGCACATTAGCGCTTTTAGAGCACACTTCGGGTTTTTGCCGTCGCTTTGTCGTGCAGGCTAACATGAAGTCTCCCCTCCCCCTCTCGATTATTTTTGTAAAGATTACTCACTGAGCACCTTGTGCGATCTCGGTGACCTTTGTTTGCAAATGTGTCCCACCCTTGTTCGCGTTGTTTATCACAACTTACATGACACCCCTCCCAGTTAGAAGTTGGGCCTCTACGCAATAAGTATCCTGTTGTCAAGGCTACGTTCTAACTTCCCAATCGTGGAGCATGGGCATGTAAGTCGCGTTCCTTTTCTGTCACGCGTGATTTTCGTCAAAAGCTCATCAAGAAACATAACAATGAAACTTAGGAACAGACGTGCCCCCAGAAAAAAAGCACAAAACCATCTTCCGCTCTTAAAAACTTCGAGACTAAAGTAAAGTCGCAAGCTGCTGTTGGCTCCTTCTCCTTTCCAAGCGATTTTTTTTTATCTCGAAGTGAATAACGTATAGTTGCTTTTTGAGTCAAGCGCAAGTTAAAATCTCAACGGCTACCGTTGGAAGTAGGCTGTATGGCTTGTTTTGTTGCCTTTTATACTTTGACACATCATCGCCGACGACAAGTACGATCTGTAGGAAATGAAGCTCAGCCTTGCAGTACGAGAAGTTGGTGATCAAGTATATGCTTTTTTTTGGCTTCAGATCCAAATTATCGTTCTCAATCTTTTCCCCGTTGTCAGTTTAGACGCCTTATGAATTATGCCAATTACTAAACAAAAAACTAAGCTGGGACTGTATTCTATAAGCCCTCCATTTTCCGTTGCTCATTTCTCGTCCATTCAGTCCTGTGTCAGTGGTCACCCTGATGTACCCGCGGCTATCAAGCGTCTGTAGCAAGCGACCCTGCAATTTGGTGGTTGGCGGAAATTGAATGCACCGTTGGCTGAAATTCGATGCAATATGCAGGCAATGGCAATGTGCATCGCAGCGCTCTGTCAACAGCAGGAGACCGGACCTGAATACCGGCTGCCATTGGCTGATATATGCCGTCAATGATGACGTCTGATCGCCAACCACCCAATGGCTGAGTGGCTTGCCACAGACGCTTGAAAGCCACGGGCATATCTAAGTGACGAGTGAGAGAGGACCGAATCAACGCGAACTAGACACCGGAAGATGAACAGCGTATAGGAAAAGGCCATAGAAAAGAATTCTTGAATCTTGCCTCCGCACTATTCGTGTTTCTCACACGAACCACTCCAATCAGAGGCTCATCATTGCGTCCCATGACAGGTTATTTCGCATCCGAGGCCTTAATACACAAATTATCAACTCGCCGAAATAGTTGACAAGCTGTATAATAACGCGCTTCAAAAGGTGATTCGGAGCAAGTTTTCCTTCTTTGCGAAACCAAAGATTGAATTTCATTGGGGCGATTTGGACTCAGATCTTGATTTGTGATTCGAGCACGACGCTATAGTCCCTGGGCTTCGTAGATATTTGGCTCCTTCACAGATTGGGAAAAGTACTCCAGATCGCGGTTTAGAATTCATCGCAAGACCAATCGCTAAAACGCAAAGGCAGCCAAACAATTTAGTGCCAAACGGATACGCCGCACTCACCAGAAAGTTACAGTTCTACAGCATGGTGCCCCCAAAAAATCTCGATATACCGTTTATCCGTAAAGCGGGTGGTTTGCCATGCGAAACCGCCATTCTTCCTGCTGCGGTCAAACCTCGGAACAATGAAATGAACCAGCCAGCGAAAGGAAGCGATTCTCGCCCACATTTTTTTTATTTTGCTCGCAGCTGCGTGGGGACATCGTACCTCGAAGTGGCTTAGGCATGTCAGCCACTCGCCCGCACTCGCCGCGGTCGGCTGCCTAATTGGGGGCTTTCGCGCATCGCTTGAAGCTGAGCCGGCAATACGGGGCTAATCCCGGCCACTCCGGTGTTCGTTAACAACCCTGATTGCCCCGCATTGACCGCGTCGTAGTTTTATTGTGTTTTACTCTTTTCTCCTCATGCTCCTCCAGGCTGTGTTTACCACTTACCCCTTCTGTATATCTTTGCTGCTCTTCGAAAAAGCGTTGCTCCTTATGCGCCCCTTAGGCGCAGGCAGTTGGGCGTCAGTTCCATAAACCGCCCGGCTGGCTCTGTGGCTAAGGCTCTCTGTTAGGAGCCACGTAAGACGTGCGGTTGAAGCTGCTTGCGACACTGGTATTGATATGAAAGCGAATGAGATAAAAGACTGGCGAGGATCATAGTCTTTTTTCTCAAACCTAACGGCTGCTGGCCCTTTTCTTTTCGTAAAATTCATTCATTCATTCATTCATTCATTCATTCATTCATTCATTTTTTATGCATTCCAATCTGTAGTACGAGCCTACTCCGTTTAGGTAACGAGGATACGACAGAGTTGAATGCGTTTTCATATTTCATTGGCCTTTGGCGCAGCGGAAACGCCACGTACCGCCGCCAGCACGCTTAACACGAACGCTCAAGCGCTTGTTTTCTACGGACATTAGCGCCGCTGGGCTTCGGCCGCCGGGTCAGAGACAATATTAGGGTGGAAGCAGGGCACCAGCTGTCTCCAACCGCGGCAAACACACTGTGCAGCACGATTTCGGACTCGGCGTCCAGCGCTCAGGGGCTGTAATATGAGTGCAGGACGCGCAGTCGAGCGTTCGTGGTAAGTGTGCTGACGGCGGTATATCAAGGCAGAGTGAAACAGAACAGAAGACCCCGTGGCATTTGGTACACCCCTTGCCGTCTAGCAGCGCTCGCGAAAAGTTTATGAAGCATGTCCTGAGCTCGTGACTTCGTCTCCAGTTGCCATATGCACGGCCATTGCTCAATTTGCCGGTTTCGTGATCCCCGTCGAGGAACGGCGTGGCGCTGGCCGCCTCGCTTTCATTTGACCTTTTTCCACGTCGGCGGGCAAAGCAAGCGAGATGAAACTGCCCTTTTGTCTCTTTCGATGAGATGATGAAGCTTCGACTTGCGAATTAAGCCGCTCTGGAAGCGGCGAGCAGTTGCAACTTCGGCGTGATGTCAGTGACTCTGGGCGATCTGACGTCTCTATGTGCATGAAAGAAAAACTACGGATAACGAACAACTAGGTGAGTTGTTGATGGTTACTCATTTTGAACAGCTCGAAGAAAGACGAAGACGAAGCAAGAGACACAAGCGCTAAATTTCAACTGATGTACTGTTCCCTAATTTAGTTTGCGCCCTTTTATGTGCAAGGAGTCCGTTTTCAGTGCATTCGAGAACACTGTAGCATTACTTCTGATTCGATGGCCGATTTCTCAGGGAAGTCAACTATCAATAGGCCTGTTGCTTACGTCGTTCCACACCTTACCCTGCTGACTACGTCCCGACATGAACGTTTCTAACTACACCCGAACCTGGGCCATGAGCCCATCTTTGCTACAGCGGACTATGAACACTTAAAATTCCCATGGGACGTTCGTTCGTATGTTTCAAGGCAATATGAGGTTTCCATGACGCTGTTGCGCTGCAGAATTTGTCGTGTTAATCTTTATTTATGCTGTTCTGGGTTCACGCCGCCGAATCTATGTGCGTCATGCGGGGTCGTCGAATCCTGAGACCATTTTCTCCTCTGCTGCCGGCGGTTTCCACGGCAGAGAATTAAGTATTTGCGAATTGCTCTCACTCAATTAGGGCTCCCGTTTTGTCTTGCTGTCCTCCGCCCTTTGGGTGCAGCCGTCCAAGGGAATGCCTTTATGCTGGCATGTGAGCTCCTTCACAGGTATGCTATTAAAAAAGGGAGGTTTTAGTTTTCTCTCAAAATTTATTTATTTATAATTATTGCTTTTATTTTTTATTTTAACCCTCAACTCTTTGTTTTATCGATTTTCATTCCATTCCCCTCCCACAAAATCTCTTAAAACTCGTTAATCATTTTCCCAGATTCGGCAATTTTTATGAGCCGCGTCAGATAGGCCTGGATGAATTTTTCTTACGCTTAGATCTGCACTAAACCCTGGCCAATCCCCCACCGTGAGTATGTGCCATTGCTTCAGAGGTAACAACAAAAGGTAAACGAATGCTTTGAAAGGAGCTAAGGGCCGCACGTAGGCTAACGAAAGAAAGAAGCAAAATGCCTGAAACCGTACGCACAAACACATATGGCATCCCCACGAGGCTGTAAAATTCCCACGAAGATGGTCCAGCTCTGCAAGTGGTACGCACTGAAGGGTAACCGCGCCGCGATGCACCGGCCACCACACTTGGGGTGCGCCTAGAAGACAAATTCGCTCTCCGCAAGCATGTGTTCTTCAATTGTCCCCTTAAGGTTGACGCTTGGAATCCCTGTGCGTCTGAGATTCGGCCGGTTGTCGGTAGGCCCGATAGCCTCAAGAAACTGCGTCGTAAATGAAGGCCAGGTTTCCCTTCTGCGCTTTAGGATACTGTCGGCAGATTATCTTACTGAATAAGCCGGGAGATTTTTCCGATTTGGTCCACTCTTCCTTTGCTTGCATTAAAATGGTAGGACACTATTTTACTGCCCATAGTAATTATTTCAGTGTTGCGCCCAGTGTGAAATATAACAAGTAGGCTTTGTTGCGAAACTTATCCTGTGAAGTAGGGTGCCTGTGGGATCCGTCCGGAAAAGCTGTTCATTTAGATGCTAGTTGAATTATCCAGGTCCGGTGCTGTGTCATCCTACGTCCGGGCAGTACTCAGGCGAGGTTCTCTGAAAGCACTGCAGTATGCTACCATCGGCGAGATGCGGTCATACTGAATTCGGTGTTACCTCCCTTTGGCGTAATATAGTCAAGCATACCATATATATAAGGTCAGGAACATATTTATACAGCTTGCGCAAGCTTTCTTCTTCACGCAGGTATACCATATTATCCCCTTCACATCCTTTGCTACGTGAATTCTGTACACCCGTTTTGCATGCCACGGAAAGATGTCCGAAGATATCTGTACACAGCTTTTCACACGGGATATCCGATTACGCGCATGTCGACTTTCAAATGGAAGTGCGGGCGCAGAGGTATTGTCTAGTTATATGTTGTGATTGACTGCAGTACGTTGCGGTAATACTGTAGTGACGAGAAAAAATTATATGAAGTTTAGCCCCAGGCGGCAAAAAGCAATGGCATAAGTGCTCCTATCTGTACTGTCCTCCTTTCCTCCCGTACGCTAGTGTTCGCAAGTGACATGCGCTTAGTATTCAGGAAATAAACAAACAATTTGCGAAAGATACAACGAGAAGTGCGCTACGCTCCGTCGTTTCTTATCGTAGACCTTCGTCAATTGTGTTTATGCGAAGGGCATTGAAGTTACGATGCAATAACGCTTTCTTTTAAAAAAAGAAAGTGCTCGGCTTCTGTGCTGAGGCCTTGCTAGTTGGATACTATTTTTGACATATGTGTGCGCTCTGTCCTACACACATCGTAGCTGCAGTGGGACTATGCTCGCTACGAGCCACTCTCGTAGAATATGACGCGATTGCGCCAGATGAAGACGGAAGGTACTGGGTGGACTGCTAACCCGTCGAAACGCAGCAATGTATTGTAATGGGGCGAGAAACACAGAACGTCGAAAAACTATTGTTTCACTCGCAGCACGAGGATCGTAGCCGTTGCATCAGTTGTGCTTGCACGGCTAAGCATAAAACCTGGAAAATGCACGGAGTTGGCAGTCTGAACCTTTCAAACCATAAAAGCCGAAGTTCGTCGGTGCAGTCCAAAATATTCTGGATTTATTTTTACGGTGAAGTCGACCCGATTAGATTCTCTAGCAAGTGTTTTTTTTTAAGCAATATACCAGAGTTCGAATACGTGATTCGGTATTCTTGGTGTTTTTCTCAACTGACGAATAAAAAATGTGCACATTGAGCATGGTAGTTCTGCGTGCATTGTCTAAAAGCGGGAGCAAAACCTTAATACAAAATAAAAAACGTGATTTTTGCCACAGACAGCCAATATTGCGAAAGGAGTGAGGAAGCAATTTTGGGCGCATATAACTCAGAAACTGTAGGTTTTACAATTTCACGCCGACAGCTGTGTTACTGCACCTTTCACGGTTCATATAACGGTGGATTGAACAAATAGTAAATATAAAGGCATACGAAAACACACCAAGGTGTATGACAAAAAAAGTGAAAGAACACTGTGGCGGCGGTGGGATTTACGGGAGGGACATGTCGTGCTACCCGATCCAAGGCGAGACATCTGCGTATTCACATTAAGGAGCAGAGGAGAAATGACCCACTCATTGAATTGTTTCGTGCCCGATGTCATCACGTTGCACCTTTTGTGTACCAGCAAGGAGCCAGCGCCGTGTCTTTGCGACATGAGTCCAGCCCTTATATTTTGTTCTATTTCAGTTGACCTGACTCACCTTTCATTCACAGGGCGCTTAAGGTCATGTGCACTTGGTCCTTTCTTGCTGAGTTCGGTGTGGGTTCGAGTTATTCGTCTTCTGTTGCAAACTTCGCTTGTTGCGCCGCTAGCGCGGCTTTTTCAGGCATGCGTGAGTGTGTACTACAAAGCTTCCCATCCCTGAGAAGAAACTCCTCAGTCGACCTTCCACGGGTCTTTTCTTCGCACAGCTAAAATAGTCCACCCGGCGAGGTCTGATTTTGCCTATATCAATATCGATGGCGTTCAGGGTTTACTGGCACCAGTGCTTTACGAATCAGGCGAACGTTTTTCAGGTGTACTGTCCGCTTTGCCTGCTCCTCAGGAGTCCTGTAAACTGAGCACTGATATTTGTTCAGTGCGCAAGCTCATATCTATTTGTGCGGTTAATGTTTGTACGAAAAGCATAATTCAACTCTGGCTAAAAAACTTGAGTCTGACTGTATGACGACTTATGCGCTACAGGGTTTAGCTCCTAGTGAATACGGTTATCTTTCAAGGCTCACGGATTTGGTTGGCTACGCATACAAAATAACTTTGCTATCATCACTGCGCACCAGTTCCCAGAAGCTTTTCTGGGGAAGAGAAAACACAACAAGAAAAGGTTTGCCATAAAGGATCCTTTTATTGTACCACAGAAGGCCAGTTTCAAATGAATGCGTGTTTCTAATTTACAGGTCCAACTACTTGCAACTTAATGGAAGCATCCATGGGTTCAGGATGTTTAATTTCCCTTACCATGACGGATTATATTTTCATTCTATGCTGGCAAGATTAACAATTCATATCGCTATTAACATCAGTAGTTTGGCAAATCATTCATTTATATAAAGCTGCCAGATGGCGTGATTTCCAGCTTTGAAGACAGATTAAATTGCCGCTTCATCACAGACCTCGGAAAGAGTAGTAAGCTTACACGAGTGTCAATGCAGATTGTGAACAACGATGCTTTTAATAAATGCACTCTCTCAAAACGGAGTTGAGGATTGTAATATTCGCAATTGCCTCTGAGCTTTCAAAATGATTTTTCACGGGGCGTAACAAACGCGATAGGTCTTACCTGCAAGGCCTGTCTGTGCAACCTGATTGCCGCGAGTATCAGCTGCTTTGTGATGAAGATTGCTGGTCACTGGCCAAAGTCAATAAAGATGGAAAGACGTTTCGGGAGCGCTACGGCTCCCTTGTTCAAGGCTTCATAGTGAACAAGGGAGCCGTAGCGCTCCCGAAACGTCTTTCCATCTTTATTGACTTTGGCCAGTGACCAGCAATCCTCATCACCGTGATTTCTGGCCAGACGGTATGCCGTCAAACCCTCGACTATATCAGCTGCTTTCTGCTATATATTAAGCTGCTTGGTTCCACAAAAGGGGCGCTTAGATTTGTAATTGTGGCAAATTTTTATTAATGATTAAAAGAATTTGTGGTCGTACTCGGAAAAATTTTATAACCAATAAAAGTTGTCTATGGAATTTATTGTGACCTTTATTGGACGACAATAATGACCGGAACTCCAACTTCCGACCGCAGTAGTGAACAAGGAGGGTCCATTAGTCGCGTTCGACTAATGAGGCGTCTTAAAGTGGGAGATTACTGCAACATGTAACGTGTGCCAAAGTGCGCTGACGACTGGTTTAAACTGCGGCACCCTGACATGTAAAATCTTTTTTATGTCTTTATTCGCAAGGAGCCGTCATACCTCGAAGGGTGACGTCGGTGAGCAGCGTCCCAAAGCTGCGCGGCGCGTTGGATGAATTAATGACCTCGTTGCTCTTCTCAATAGGAACCACTCAGAGCCCGCCACAGTAAGAACTAAGTACAAGTATTTACATCTCCCTGGAAACCACTGAAAAACAATATTCGTGAGGTGTGCCGTCAGCTGTGAGATAACAATTTTGTGCCCTTTGCGAGTTACAGAGAGGCCGTGTGAATTAAGTGTGCCATGCAGGCAACGCCGCTTTCAGTTTTCTTGTATAGACTAAAGTCTGTACCGCTTTAATTCCCAAAGTTTATTTGCTGCCTAAAGTAAGGCGTTCCTCACCACAATGATAATGCTCCGTTGAAAGTTTTACTGGTCATTTGCCGCCGGGATTGGCCACGGGAAAAAATGTCGCCTTTAAAGCCGATCTATTATTAACTTCCACTTTCCAAGGATTATCACCATTTTCTCTTCAAGCCAACCTGCGTCAGTGAGCCATGCATTACTCATGAATGTCAAGGTTATCATCCCATATACATCGTCCAGAGCACTAGTTTATATTTGTATTTTTCCTCACTGGTGCAGTAGTTTCAGCCCAGAAATGCTAAACAGTGTTAAGGAGTCACAGATTCAGTAGTTCAGACTGATTCTCTGGCTCTCACTGCAGTAACCAATAGTGGTTGCAAATGCAGAGCCCATTCTGTTGCTTTTCTTGTCATTTGTAGTTAAGTATCCACTTATCACTCTGGTTAAAAAAAAAGTTAACCTGATGACAATACGGTCCCTGTCAGCTATCATTTAAGGAATTTGTTGCCACTAATCTGAAATTTGTTCTTTTCTTGCCATCTTTGACCGATATTCAAGGTATTCTCAAAGTTAGATCAATGTTTCTGGGATTGTGTTGCGCGCACCTCATTCCGACAGACCTTCCATGAACCCTTCGTGTATTCACCAAGTCGGGTTCACAGCTGTAGGTCTCCTTGCACTACTTGGCAATGCATGTTCAAGTGCTGACATGAACAAGTCCCGGGAGACAGATAGCCCATTGTTGGCGTTGTTTTTCATGTACACAATGTTCGATAAGTAGTGACCCTCTATTCAAAACAAAACGCGTGACTAGGAGTAAACGGAGATCATGAGCTTCAAGTCGTCGCTCTTGTCATTTCCAAGTGCATGCTTTGGCTCCTTGAATGACGAGACTCGTGGCCTCATGGTAGCTGGCTTCTACCAGCGTCGCCGCCGTGAATCTGGTGGGGGGCTCTGAGATGATTCCAGGAACTTAGTGTGTTTGTCGATCATCCTCGGTCTTCAGGCGGCGTGCTGCTCACTTGCGCCTGCCGAAGCATGAGACCGCGTTGAAAGAACACTGCTTCCAGCCGCTCCTTTTCCTCTGGAAGTCGGGCACGGCCGGCTGCATCTCCACTTGTTCTCGCTGCATTTGGCGGGCCAGCTGTTTGGCCATCAGGTAGTTCCAGAACATGTTGTCCAGGCCCCCGCCTGCCACGGCGCCGCCACCCATGCCGACATTGCCGATGCCCACGCCGCTGCCTCGGAGGCCGCTATCGTCCGCCACCTGCGTCAGGAAGAAGTGGGCACGTACGAGTTAGCATCACTTAAAAGAAGTGGTTGAAGAAAAAGTAGTTTGCTACAGGCAGTTCCTGCGCCGCGAAGTAGTGTCCACGATGCCACTGTCATCGTCACCTTCAGCCTAACTGCTCCTACAGCAGGATTAACGACTTTGCCACACATCTCCAGTTGACTCCCTTGGAAAAGCTACAGCCGCTTTGCCATTCTCCCCCTTCCTCATCGTATTCGCCCGCATGCCTTCTACCGTGAGCTATCGTACAACATAGCCCATCCATGTCCACTTCCTTTTCTTGATTTAGGTTGTATGGATTAATTACCCCGTGTTTCTTCGTTGACCCAACTGTCCTCTCTCAGCATCTCTACTAAACTTCCGCTTCAGTCAAAGAAGTCATTATTCAATACGCAACAAAAAAAAAATAAAGCTCTCATTTATTTATTTATTTATTGGAAATACCTGCAGCGCCCGAAGGCATTATTGCAGGGGGGATGAGGATACATAACAGAAGAATAGGCCATAAAAAAAAGAGGAAGAAAAAAAAAGCAATACAACAAGGCATGACACAGCAAGTACAAAATGAATGAAATATGAAACAACAAAAAGACATGACGAAAAAAAAAGAAAGCCAACTGCGCACTCATACATCCGACAGCAACGCGCGGAACATAGACTCTGAACGGCACTCAACAATTTCATGGGGCAGGCGATTCCAGTCATGAATGGTAGATGGGAAAAATGCGTTTTGATAAGTGTTAGTTTTGCATTTAATTTCTCTAATCTTCCACCCATGGTCAAGTCTGTTTGACCTGAAATGCGGTGGAAGCAAATAATTTTCTTTATCTATTTTTATTTTTCGGTGAAAGATCTTATACAGCATTTCTAACCGGGAGTTGGTACGGCGTTTCCGTAACAGCTCCCATCCCAGCGTTAGTTTAATGTTAGTAACACTGCTGTTAAAATCATAATTACTTGAGACAAACCGAGCGGCAAAGTTCTGAACACGCTCAAGCATGTCTGCTAAATTTAAAGTAGGGGGGTGCCAAACAACACAAGCATACTCCAATATTGGCCGAATATAGGTGAAATAAAGAAGCTCTTTAACTTTTAGTGGTGCCATTTTAAAATTTCTTCTTAGAAAATTTAGCATGCCATAAGCTTTAGCAGAAACGTGCTCGACGTGCTCATTCCAGGTGAGATTAGACGAAAAGTAAACGCCGAGGTATTTTTAGTTAGTAACTCTGGAAAGTCGGGTAGAATCTAGTTTGTATTCAGCCAAGAAACGGTGATGCTTGCGCGTGAAAGAAATAAACTGACATTTTATAGGGTTCAGAAACATCTGCCACTTCAAACACCATTGTTGTATGCGGTCCAAGTTGCACTGCAAATCACAAGAATCTGAAGAACTGTTAATAACATGGTAGATAACACAATCGTCAGCATATAAACGTATTTTACAGGTCATATATTTAGAAATGTCATTAATATAAACTAGAAACAGCAGAGGTCCTAAAACAGACCCCTGCGGTACCCCCGAAGATACAGGAACATAATCAGACTCGGACCCATTAATCAATACACGTTGTTTGCGTCCCTGCAGGTAACATTGAAGCCAGTTTAGAAGGGCATTATCCTGGCACTTCAACCATTTACGCGAAACAGACTAGACAAACCGGCAAAATCGGTACGGGCAGGAAGTAGGCAGCGGTCTGTCCGCTCCCCTCATCCAAAAGGATTAGGCTCCTTAGGTGCAAGCATTCGCCAACAAAGCCCTCTCTTTTGAATGCGAATGATGTCGAGCTCCGTTAATACTTCTGTAGTTGAGTACCCCTAAGCGAAAGCCGGTTCCACTTTCTTCTTCAGTGAAAGCCGGTTCTATTTTCTTCTGTAGTGTGTGGCCACATCGTCACTTAACTGCACGTTCTGTGTTACCCTGCGGTACTGCTTTGTGTTTCAAGCTACCAAAAAGATCACCTAGCGTTCCACGCTTTTAACGGTGTCCACTCTAGTAACTTCTGGCGTTCGTGCTAAACAGGTCTTCGAGTAATTTGGAGAGCAGGGCCGAAGTGTGGAACGCATCCTTAGTGCGGAGACACCTTTGTAGCCCGAAACCACGCCAGTATGTGAAAGCCAATAAAATTGCTTTAAGGGTGATTGCCTAGCTTTTTTTTCGGAGGCCATCTTTGAGCGGGTGGATTCATGGTCTGGTTATGTCTGTGGTATGCCAGACAAGATACAAATATATGCCTTTTCTATGAGGAGCCGGCGCTGAGGCTTCCCTTATAGCGAAGCGATAGCAGCTATTGCGAATAGTGAACTTCGCTAGATTCGACATGTGCTGATAGTGGTACTGTTATGCCTTAGGAGCCGAGGGCATCAAGCCCGCGAAACAACTCTAGCAGGCGTTGACGTACGGGTATCAGTGGCCATGGGAACACGCAATCGCTCGAGCTCCTCCTTGGACTATATGTTCACCTTCAACACCAACGGGCACATACATCGCTAATGTCTCTGCTCGGGGAACGCGAGGGCGCTGGATGTTCCATAGCACGCTCTATCCACTCACAGAAGGCAGCCCGTTCGTCGACTACGTCTTCACTAGAACTTAATGCTCTCCATTCTTTCACGATCGCCGCTGAAGGATGGGCACTTTTGTATTGTTCCTTTTGCATTGCTCTAAGGGCTTTCTTTAGGTCCTCTTCCTTTACTGTTGAATGTAAAATTGCCGTGCACTACTGCGTCTTTCATCAACGCCCTGATTACATTGGCTACTGTACCAGATTCCCGAAGAATTTTTCGGCTGTTTTAGCGATACTGTTCTTTTTGCTAATGCAGTGGCATTACCCTGCATGCCTATTTGCGCAGACATCTAAATTTTGGCTATGCCTAGTATTCTCTTGACCAATTTTAGGTTGCCAGCATTCTTTAGAGCATGCTCAATCCTCTATGTGCTATGCTTCCTTATGCGATTACCTTGCGCTTATTGATTATCTTTCTTAGCTATGCCAGTTTAGTTCCGCCTGTGCGGTTGATTGATTTCAACCAGATCTTTCGTCTCATGTGAGAGCTCTATATACATGTCTCTTGAGGAATTCTGCTAAACAGCCATTCGTGATCTGAGAGTACCTTAAAAACGCGCCACCCCATTTTTACTCTGCCAGCCACTTCACCCTCGTGGTCCGGGTTTGGGATACAAGCCCAGGGTAGACGTATACTCTTAACACTTGCTATGATTCGCTGCCAGTTGTGAACAGCTGTTCTCTTCGTACACAGTTGATCAGGTGTTTTATTTTCGAATATTAATTTTTAAAGCCGTCCTTCAACTCTACCGGTTTAAAGCATTGATCACTGGCGCATGAAGTTTGCCTAGTTGGTTTACCATGAATATAAAATTTCCGAAAGAAACAGCACTTACAAAAGCGCGCTCGCATCGTCTTTGCTGTTTGTGAGTCCCCTTTTCATGGTAATTTTGTAGTCATGGTATCGATCGTGCTTTAAGATTCATCCCTCCAGGTAGTTAGCCAGGCAATGGCGCCAGCGACCTTGCTTATCTATTACGATCATTATTTTCTTATCAGCCGGTAGACAAATGGCGTGCTTCTAGATAAGCTGAAGTCACATGCTCTTTCAAGTCCGGGTGAAATGAGGAAATCAGTGCCGCATATTAGACGTGCGCGCCTAGATGGCTGCTCGCTCGTCCTAGGGACTTTTATATTACATCACTGTCCGCACTCTCTGCCGTCCTTCTAAAGCAAACCCCAATTACATCGCATTCGAGTGCCCAGAAGACCAACCCCCTCTGAGCTTCCAGTCTCATACCAAAATCAGTGGGAGACTACGTTGCCCAGCCCTGACCCGGAGGTAAGACTCCTGGTAGTAGGATGGGCCCTAGAGGTGGCATTGAAGTATGGACTTCAAGCCACCTAGCGCCGTCGAGACGGCGCACAAACTGTCTAAACTTCATTCCCCTGTTTTTTTCTATGAGAAATAAAAGTTTGTTCCTCTGTTTTTCCCACGGCTGCGGTTGAATAATATGCGCTGGTTAACCAGTTAACTAAATCCTTGTAATAAAAATTTTAACTATGACTACTGCAGAGATGGATGCCAGTTGAAACTTGTAGCGGGGCGTTAGTGACAGCCATATGAGTTTTAGAATTTGGAAAACGTGGTTACCCCAGTCGCTGTGGCCCAATTAATTCTGCCTATTCGGCTTGTTACAGCTACTGGAAGGGTTGCTCAGCCTGCATACTTTTTGAAAGCATGCGTATTCTGGCATAGTATAGGCAGAATCAGGCCAAAGCACCGATATTAACTGCGTTTTCGAAATTCCAAGAACTGATATGGTTATTACTAACCACCAGCTAAAATTCTTTTATTGAAATCGGATGTGTAACCCTGATAGCTAAAAACGTAATTTTCAGAAATTAGCTAAGTGGCCAAATAGATACCTTTATCCACCTGTTTTGTGATGTCCGCCGATGCTGGTATGTTTCTGGCAAAGAAACCGCCCTGATATCTTGAAAAGCCGAATTTTTAAAATTACTTCCTAAATTCCTGAAACACTGCGTGTATAACATCTATGATCAGTACATTAGTAGGTTCGCCTTGGACAGCACATTGTTCAAATTTTTTGCACCATTTGTAGCTTCACTCTATTTGTCAAATTGTGCCTGTCTAGGGCACTATTATTCACCAATTTTTTAGACAGCATATTTCTACACCTTCGAAGTGTGTGCGCGCAGCTAGGATAACAATTACGCGCACTATTGCACACGAACCACAAGCGGGTCCATGCTGTCAAATGCAAATAAGCAGGTGCTGCTTAAAAAGGTCCTAACATTTGGAGGCAAACAATAATTCGTGTTGTTCGCTTTAATTTTAGTCAGGAATTGTGATGTGAAGAATTTGTATAATGAGCGCAAGCAACAATTCTGCCAGTGGCCAGTTGCTCCAGATTCCCAGTTTTCCTTTATTTAGAAATAAGAGATTTTTGTGTAAACGCGCTCAAGCCCCGTTCTCGTCAAACCTTTCAATGCCAACAGGAACTGAACGCATTTTGGATGTTGTGCTCGAGTGTTTCTCATTCTACGTCCCGAGAGGCTACAGATAAGCAACGTCTCCCTAAGGGCAGTGAGCCCTTTGCTGTTCCGTCCAAGCCCATTCTGTCGCATATGAGAACTTCTTGAGGCAAGTGAACTGCAAGAAGAATCACCGCTTTCTCAAGGCAATCTCTGCACGCTAGCGAGTGATGATCCTCGAAAGTTTCAAAGCGGCTAACAGCATGGCCGCAACAAAGTCACAGTGTCGACCCTCGACCAGTGAGCAGGCCTGCACCTTCGGCAAACAAGGCTCTTACTCAAGTATTTTATGCAAAGACAAGAAGGCAAGAGTGAGCCAAAGATGGACTTTTATTGCTGCTTTCAATATGTCTCGACTCTAGTTGTAAGAGTTCTGATTTGTCCAAATGAAAGTCATCCAGATTCTCGGGACCCTAGGAAAAAAAATAAGGTGTCATAAGATAGTTCCTCGTTCATGGAAGGTTTACATAGCTAATAGGAAATGGTATTCATTAGAATATAATCTGTTTTGTGGATCCTTGGGCTCAGATTCGGGAAAATTTTTTTCCGAGGACTGCTTTTTTTTAGCTTTAACGTCTTGCCTTCAACGCTGAGCGCTCCTGAGAGCAGGAATATGATTGCCTTATTTCTTCCCTCTCCTTGAAGCTCTCCAGGACGAGCGTAGGCAACAGGTCTCCATCAAGCGAACTGTTAGAAACGTCAATCGTAAACATTGCAGTTTAAATAACAAGCAGAAACGTCTGTACCGGGAAGCAAAGAAAAGTAATGTGCCAGAAGGATTTCAAAAATACAAATCAAGTGACAAACCCTACTAGATGTTTCTCAAATGTACTCACCCTCAGTTATTTCTCGCGATTCATCATCCTTGTTAAAGAAAAATCCTAGAGAATTCTGGCACGTCGTTAACCCTAACAAATACCCGGATATTATCCTTTCTAATGCAGACAGCACTCCAGTTCTCGAATCTCACTGCGCCAAAGTAATTAACAATGCGTTCTTAGATTTGTTCACTCATGAAAATATTAAGACAGCACCTACAATCGACCAAACAACAGCCTTCAGTGAGCCTAGAATTTTAAACTAAGAAATCTGAAAATTTCCATGAGTTCAGATTAACTTTTTTTAGGTACTAAAAATGTAAAGAATATTTCTGATGCCGTATGTCCTACGATAGCTGCAATTTTTAATCAGCCATTATCCACGTGTTCACCTCCTCATTACTGGCGCACAGCAAAAGTAATTCCTCGCCTCAATTACTGCCCAAAATCCTTAACAAGCACTGTCTGCAAACATTGGGAACATGTTCGATGTACTGAAATCATTACATATCTTGACAAACATAACAAAATTTATAACTCTCCGCACAGTTTTCGTATGGGCTGTTCGGGTGAAGCGCAACTAGTAGGTTTTAATATGAATTACATTCACGTCTAAATGTGGGTTCTCAAGTTGACGCAGGTTTTTTTTTAAACTTTTCTAAAGCTTTTGATTTCTTACGTCAACATAGGCTCCTGACAAAACTCAAGCATCTGAACATTCATCCTAAAGTCATTGCATGGGTAGAAGATTTCCTGCATGTCCAACTCAGTTCATTCTTGCTAACAATTTTGATTCATTATCAGTAACTGTAAAATCCGTAGTTCGACATGGTAATGTATTAGGCCTATTACATTTTCTACCTATGTTAATGACTTACCGGCTGTGTGAAGTCCAGTATCAGGTTTCTTGCTGATGACTGCATGATTTTACCGTAACATAACTACCCAACTCGACTGCCAAACCTTAAAATCGGACCTCGATGCAATAAAGTCTTGGTGTTCTTCCTAATCGATGTCCCTCAATATATCTAAAACAATACTAATGTTTTTTCATCCGCCGCTCTCGCATATTCACCAGTTATCCCTTAATAACACTGGCCTTGAACTTACTGCCCCGTATATGTACCTTGCTGTTCACCTCCAGCCCCATTTGTCATAGAACGAACACATTAATCTAACTCTGGCTTCTGCTACCCGCTCGCTGAGCTTCCTAAAGCATACCCTTAAACAGGCCCCTATTAACGTTAAAAGACTTCGATACGCAACGCTAATACATCCGAAACTTTAATTAGCGTCAGCTTTTTGGGATCCTGACCAAGCGTGCTTGATCAATAACATCGAAACCTTGCAAAGCCGTGCTCTGCGTTTGATCTGCTCGGATTATTCGGGCCACTCTAGTGTGACACAACAAAAAACCGCACTCCGTTTCAATACTTAGTGAACCGCCGCCAGATAGCCCGCTTATCTCTTTTTTCATCAGTTGTATCATCAACCACATTTTCATGGGGATCTTTTTAAGGCTGTGACTGCCATTCTTCCGCGTCATGACCATTCATAAAGCTAAACGTGTCATCTGTCTAACTTATCATTTTGCGAGATCATTCATTCCCCGCACTATCAGAGACTGGAACTACTTACCTCCAGATATTACAACCGAAATTGATTTATATATATTAAGAGGTTTTTCGTTCATTTATTGCCATACAGGATTTTTTAATGTTTCTTTTTTTTTCTCACCAACCATCTTGCCCTGCCTGTAATGCGCCCTAACACTGTTGAGGTATATTATTGCTCACGTTTTTGATCCCAGTCCTTATATGTACTTTTATTTTTGCCCTTCTTGTGCATCATTTAATGCCTTTCTTTGTTTCTGATTTTTTCTTGCAGAAATATCAATTTTTATTTCTTTTTTATAAATTTTCTTGCACTTATAATTTTTCGAGTTTATTCCCATTTCTCTTTGCCTTTTGCATTCTCCATTAGGTATTTGTGTTTTACCTTTCATGTAATACCGTCTAACTGAGGCCCTTTGAGAGTAACCTGAAGAAAATAAAATAAAATTTATGCAAATCCTTTCCAGAGAGCCCATATGTAATGTAAAACATTATAAACTTACAAAAGTCCTGGGACAATCTCGGAAGGTTAACGCTGAGGAAAAACATGAAGAGCGGATAGTGAGTAAACACAATGTGGATTCGTAAAGCCTAAAGACATTATTAACAAAAATAAACATGAATAAAGAAGTTAATAAAACCTAATATTGGAAGAGATAAGCAATGCCTAATGAAGAAGCAGGAATAACCTGGGACCAGAAAGAAATCACATAAAGGCAGGAAACGATAAGAGAGAAAAGGAATTGTGGCACTAAGCTTTTGAGCGTAGTTTTTCTCTAGGAAGTTATTGCAGACAAAACTTTATTATTGCAGCCTGTAATGCCGAACGCGCGGCACCAGCACAGTGTAAAATATTATGCAGTGGTAATGCAAAGTTATTGCGCGCTGTAGCACATAACCTCAAACATATTTGAGTCTTTGTTAGTTTGTGCCCAGAAAGTCAACTGAAAAGGCTTACAGGTGGACTATTCTGAAATAAAAGCAGCCGTAGACACTTTCCTATCTAATGTATATATTGCCGCCAGGTGTCCCCGGGCGGCGCCGAAAGGACGAAGAAGTGAGGAACTCGCGTGCTCTCGGAGCTGGGACTCTGCTTCTCTGTTGGCGGCTTGCGCCTAGCCTGTGTGATTAAGGACCCATCCGTGACATTTCTGGTGGAGGTGCTGGGTACATCGCCCTGGAATATGTCGCACACCCCTCCTAACACCGAGGACCCCAGACCTCTCCCTATCGACACGCCAGTGCATCGGGTCAGTCGCGGGAATCTAGGACTGCCCCCTGAGCATGGGCTGTTGGAGACTACCTCGGCACCTGGCCGGCTGCCTCCTGAGCTCAGGCCATTTGACACTACCTCGGCGCCTACCCCTCAACCAGTCATGCAAGGCGCCGCGTACTACACCCTCCAAAACCCACGGCTACCAAAATCCTTTCACGGGACTCAGCTGGAGGACGTGGAAGATTGGCTCCTCCAGTTTGAACGGGTCGCCGCATTTAACCAGTGGGATGACGCCGCCAAACTGAGGAACGTTTTCTTCAGCTTGGAGGACGGTGATCGGACGTGGTACGAAAACCGTGAGGACGCTCTTTTGTCATGGCATGAGTTCCGACGTCAATTGCTCGCCACGTATGTCAGCGCTGATCGTCGGGAGCAAGCTGAACGCGCCCTACAGTCCCGCATGCAGATGCCCAATGAAACGGTTACCATGTACGTCGAAGACATGACGCGTCTCTTCCGGCGGGCTGACCCAGCCATGTCGGAAGCCAAAAAGCTGCGCCACCTAATGCGTGGTGTGAAAGAACAGCTTTTCGCCGGCCTCGTGCGCAGCCCCCCAAGCACTGTTGCCGAGTTTCTAGCAGAGTCCCAGCTCCGAGAGCACGCGAGTTCCTCACTTCTTCGTCCTTTCGGCGCCGCCCGGGGACACCTGGCGGCATTATTCCCCCTCCCCAAAAAAGAAAGCAAAAACGTGGGCGCACATTGAGAGAACGGGAGGAAGTAAGCAAGAGAACAAACGGTCACATGCCGCTCAACGGCTGCAGGCACTAATAAAAAAGAACACGCGGAAGAGGCTACGTCCCTTACTGTGTACAGTAAGGCTTCATGCGCAGTACGTGCACGACCTCAGGCTGAGGTCGACGGCGCGAACTCGGTAGAGTGCCATCGGGGAGGACTTCATACGTCACATCCGTGATACGGCGCAACACTGTGTACGGTCCAAAGTAGCGGCTCAGGAGCTTCTCCGACAGGCCTGGGCGACGTACTGGGGTCCATACCCACACTTTGTCGGCGGGGTGGTACTCTACGTGTCGATGTCGTTGGTTGTAGCGTTGTGCATCCGTGGCCTGCTGCCGTCGGATGTGCATACGGGCCAGTTGCCGGGCTTCCTCTGCGTGCCGGTAAACTCCTCAGCGTCCGACGTGAGCTCCTGGTCGTCAGGGGCGCACGGAAGCATGGCGTCGAGCATTGTCTGTACATCACGCCCGTAGACGAGGCGAAACGGCGTAAAGCGAGTCGTTTCCTGAAGCGCCGTGTTATAGGCAAACGTCACGTATGGGAGGATCTCGTCCCAGGTCTTGTGCTGTACATCGACGTACATGGCGAGCATGTCCGCTAAGGTTTTGTTGAGGCGCTCCGTGAGCCCGTTTGACTGCGGGTGGTATGCAGTAGTCTTGCGGTGGGTCGTGTGACTCAGCTGGAACACCTCGTGCAAGAGCTGTGCAGTAAACGCAGTGCCTCTGTCGGTGATTACGGAAGACGGGGCGCCGTGTCGTAAAACGATGTGGTGTATGAAGAAATGCGCGATTTCCGAGGATGTACTGCGCGGCACCGCCTTGGTTTCCGCATAGCGCGTCAAATAATCAGTCGCAACTATAATCCACTTATTGCCAGATGCTGATACAGGAAATGGGCCCAGAAGATCAATGCCGACTTGGTCGAAAGGTGTGCGAGGTGGTTCAATTGGATGGAGGAAACCTGCAGGCTTTAGCGGTGGCGACTTACGACGCTGGCACTCACGGCAACCTCTGACGTAGCGATGGATGGTCGCTGCAAGTTTAGGCCAATAATAGGCCTGACGCACTCGGGCGAGCGTGCGTGCAAATCCCAAGTGGCCAGATGTGGGCTCATCATGACACGCTGAAAGGATGTCGTCGCGGAGGTCTGATGGCACGACTAGGAGGTAGGTCCGGTCACCGTTACGTGAGTTTTTCTTGTAGAGTACGCCATTGCGAATACAAAAAGAGGACAGGTGGCGGGAAAAGGGTCGAGGTACGTTGGAAGCATGGCCCTCTAGGTGATCCATGACAGACCGCAGGTCAGCGTCAGCACGCTGCCTTGCCACCAAGTCCGAACTGCTGACCACACCTAGGAAACGATGCTCGTCCTCTGCGCTATCATCAGCTTGCTCAACGGGTGCGCGCGAGAGCGTGTCGGCATCTTCGTGTTTACGTCCGGACTTATAGACAATTATATAATCAAATTCCTGAAGGCGAAGGCTCCAGCGTGCCAGGCGGCCTGATGGGTCCCGGAGATTGGTCAGCCAGCACAAGGAATGGTGGTCTGTGACGACTTTGAAAGGGCGACCGTAGATATAGGGCCGAAATTTCATCGTGGCCCAGATGACGGCGAGGCACTCCTTTTCTGAGGTGGAATAGTTGATTTCGGTGCGCGAGAGTGTGCGACTCGCATACGCGATCACACGTTCCACGCCTTCTTGATGCTGAACGAGGACGGCACCAAGCCCAATATTGCTAGCGTCGGTGTGTATCTCGGTAGCAGCCTCCTCATCAAAGTGAGCAAGCACAGGGGTAGTGTGCAGCCGTTGTCGCAGCTCAGTGAAAGCAGCCTCTTGCGCGGCAATCCAGACGAACGGTGTATCTTCACGCGTTAAGCGGGTCAAAGGTTCAGCGATGTTGGAGAAGTCTGCGATAAAACGGCGGTAGTAGGCGCACAAACCCAAGAAGCGCTTGAGCGCTTTCTTTGTAGTAGGACGGGGAAACTCGGCTACGGCGGCAGTTTTCTCGGGGTCGGGTTTTACACCGTCGGCGCTCACAACATGGCCAAGAAACTTGAGCTCTTTGTAGCCAAAGTGGCACTTCTCGGGTTTAAGTGTCAAGTCGGCCAACCGCAGGGCATCCAGCACGGTCCGCAGTCGTTCAAGGTGTTGGTCGAAGGTTTCTGAAAACACCACCACGTCATCTAGATAAACTAAACAGGTTTGCCATTTGAGGCCAGCCAGGACAGTGTCCATCATGCGCTGAAACGTCGCAGGCGCTGAACAAAGGCCGAAGGGCAACACCTTAAATTCATATAGGCCGTCGGGTGTGATGAAGGCAGTTTTTTCGCGGTCACGTTCATCAACCTCAATCTGCCAATATCCGCTCTTTAGGTCGATCGATGAAAAATACTTGGCGCGGCGAAGTCTGTCGAGTGAGTCGTCGATGCGAGGCAGCGGGTAGACGTCCTTTTTCGTTATGGCGTTCAGCTTACGGTAATCGACGCAAAAGCGCAAAGTCCCATCCTTCTTCTTTACCAGAACAACAGGCGACGACCACGGGCTCTTAGAAGGCTGAATTATGCCGTCTGTAAGCATCTCCTTCACCTGCGTTTGGATGGCGTCGCGTTCCTTCGGGGAAATGCGGTACGGCTGCTGTCGTATGGGGCGAGCATCATCGGAAGTGATGATTCGATGCTTTGTGACCGCCGTTTGCCGCACTTTCGAGGAGGATGCGAAGCAGGTTTGGTATTGAAGCAGTAGGGCGCGTAGGTCACGCTGTTGAGTCGCTGATAGCCCGGAGCTAATATCGATGCGATCCAGGGACGTCTCCGGTTGTACCATGCCCTCGGACGCAAAACACTCAGTAACATCTGCCAATTGGTCGGCCCACGCTATGGCAGTAGCTCGGAAAAGGCGACGAGGTTCGTTGGTAAAATTAGTAATCAGGAGCTCCGACCGACCGTTATGGAGGTGGACAAGGCTTCGGGCCGAGCAAATGCCGTGTGTCAGTGGCAAGGAAAGGTTGCCCTCGGCGACTGCAGGTCCATCACGTAGCCTATCATCGCATTCAACTCTTGCAAAAACACTGGCGCGCGGCGGGATGAAAACACTCTCAGGGGAAATACGAAGGGCGGAGCTGCGTTGGCGAACATCGGAGGTGTCGTCGGCTTTCGCTCTAGAAAACGTAACGGTTCTGTTCCGCAGGTCGATAACGGCACCATTCTCACGGAGAAAATCTACGCCCAAAATCAGGTCACGAGAACAGTCGCGGAGCACCAGGCAGCTCACTACGAACGTCGAATCGATGATCTGGACCCTAGCCGTGCACTATATGTTTTTCGAATGTGATAGAACGTGTAGTCCGCGCTGTGTGGAAGAGAACTAAACACAAGTACTACAGTAACTTATAGTGAAAGGCGAGTACCGAGGAAAAGTCTCTCGCTGCTAAATACCGCTTATTTCCCCTAAGATATCAAGTTTTTAAAATGAGACTTTTCCACTTAAAGGAGTGCTTTTTCGGCACAGCATGCCAGCGGTATGGCGCATCGCTTTACAGCTAATACGCGGTAACAGAAAGGCTGGTTAAGTAGTATTGAATAATTACTGTAACTCTCCATAATTATTATGATGCATGCAGCCCACGACAATATCTATACGAGTTTTTAGATCATAATTAAATAGCTTTTAGGTGCAAAAAACAGACAAGACACACAGGCAGAAACATAGGTGTGTCTTGTCTGTTTTTGGCGCCTAAAAACTAATCATGAACCAAAACCAACTAGCCCAGCAGCAAGTGCTCTTACAGTTTTTAGAATTTCGAAAAAGCAGTTATCCTCGGCGTTGTGGCGCAAAAAACTTTGCCAAAATTGTGCCAAAATACATCCGCTTTCATAAAGATTGCAGCCAAGGCATGTAAAAAGTTGAAATAATCAAAATTTCTTGGACTGCAGCGCCGCATGCAACCGCGCTTGTGAAATTACAAAAGCTGATGTAGATATTACTTACAGAGGCCTACACGCATCTCAATAAAAGGGGAGTTCAATATAAATAGTAAAAAGTTTTTTTTGCAATATTGGTTGAGAAGCTCTTACGTTGGCTCGCGTTAGCTTTAATCCAATACGCTGCACCGCTGACAATGCTATGCCGCAAAAAGCGTATAAGTATGAAAAGCATATAAGTATAAACGTATAATTAGAACATATATTTATTTCAGTAGTGGAGCACTTCTTTGTCACAACGTTGTCAGCGGTGTAGTACACCAGAATACAACTAAGACGCGCTGGCTACCAGGAACATTAACTAAAACTGAATAGTTAACTTTTAACTATTGCAGTTGGGCTCCTTAATTATTGAGAGGCGTGTAGCGCACCGTTAGCCCACTGTCACGTGTCAGTTTTTAGAATTTCGAGAACACGGTTACCATCGCCGCTGTGGCCCCAACGAATTTTGGTTATTTTGACGAGTTAAGTGCACTGGAGAGGTTGCTTAGCGTGAAATTTGCTCTAAAGCGCTTGAAGTTTGACGCGATGTAGCCAGAATTTGTCGCGCCACAGCGCAGAGGGTAACCACGGTTTCAAAATTCTAAAAACTTATATGGATATTAGTTACGGTAGGCTGCACGCCTCTTAATAATTAAGGAGCCTGAGAGAATTAGTTAAGAAGTTAACTGCTGAATATTGAGTCAGCCAGCCTGCTAGTGAGTGCGTCTTGTGTATTCCGATGTAGTACACCACTGATAATGCTATGACGGAAAAAAAGTCTCTTTTCACACAAAAACCTTACTTTTAAAAAATGCGTAAGATCTTAGGTAAAACACTCTTTATTTGTTACTCGATGACTGTGTATACATCTTCCGCCTGGCTGATGTGAATCAGTTTCTTCAACCTGCATATTTTGAGCAAAAGCTGTCGAAGCCCGTCTACACTGTCAGCAGTGCTCGCAATAGACCGCAAATATCGGGAAATTTAGACGCACTTCAACAAAGCACCATGTATGCTCTGCAGCTATCGCCGACTCGATGTATCCCTTTGAAAAACATTGCCGAACGCATTTGCTTCCCCGAACTTTTGTGCCACGAGAAAGAGGAATGCGAAGAAAACTCGTAGAATTTGTGTTGAGGTTGAGAGAAATTATGATTGCTTGGTCCTCGAGACGGCAATTAAAAAAAAGCATAGATGCGCATTTTTTGCCTTTCCGTAACTGGCATCGTATAGACCGTACATATCTGGGTGATACCTAAATACTCGGCCAACTCATCGTTGCACACGAAATGCTGAACACCAAAGGGTTTCTCTCAGAGGAAGTTACGGTGAACTTGTATAAAAGCGCACGTACCGCATGGTTAGAGTCCGCCTGAAAAAAATATGAAACGGAGCTTAATGGTGTGATGAGTTTTATAACTATACAAAAACCGCGCCTTCTTCAGGCCGGTTATGTGCACTCCAACAGACTCGATGCGGTTTTATACTCTGATGCAAAGGAGACTACAATCTTCGAGACACGTGAAATTAAGCCTATATTCAAATTATTCTGTTTTTTTTTATTCAGTTTTGCTTGGAAGAATAAATTGTTTTAATTACAAACCATAACATGTTAAAGATTTTCGCTCCGCCTACGCTTATTTGCTAAAAGGCACTAGTGTACTCAGAAAAAGATGTACAGAAAGCTAAAAAACGAGACAGCGCATTTTCTGAACTTAAATAAAATAACAGCTGTCAGGATTGAGACTTCGCATTTCTTTTCTGGAGACTAGTGAAGACATACATTCAAAATCAGAGATAAGCAGCAAAAAAAGGAGAAAAAGTGATGGGAATCTCGCCAAGGAAAACTGCAAGACGCGCAGCCACAAGTCGACGATTCGGTTCAGAATTTGCAGCTAGAAATGTATAGCAAGCGCATTTTCCCCCGACCTTCGTCAGGATTTCTTGTGCATGGCAACCCTGAAGGACATCTGCAACGTCGCACTTCCTTTCGCGTTAATGTTGAGTTGAAAGAATTTTCTCTTTGTGCCTCACTTTGTTTTTTCCAAGGAGGCATTAAAGTTATCCCTTTCATACACTCGAACCGGTTCTCCGATGGCCTTGGCATGGAAATACGCGTTCAGTCGCAGTACTGGAGTTAATCACTATATCACTCGAACTTAAAGCGTTTTGGAGCTACAGCTGGCGTCAGAAAATCATGCGTGAAATTTTCCAATCTTTTCGTTAATATGAATAATTCAAATATGAATGCAGGCTTTGGCCGGCACTCGTAGTAAGCAAGCGCACGCTGCCTGTCCGGATTGGTGAATCACCGAACTTTCAATGCGCGAGCAATCATAAAAATGAGGCACATGATTTGGTCGTCGAAATGCAGCTTCAACAAAGCTTTCGGGCTGTGGTAAGAGCAAGATGCTCGTTTTGCGCTGTAGTTTCTAGGAACCGGGATGCACACCGGTAGCGTTACCGTTTAATAGAGCAAGAATGAATGCCCGCATCACGTACCTTTTTGTTCTTTTGATCATTCTTCTTTTGATTTTACTTTTCAAATTTCTCATAATTCTAAGTGTAATAAGTTCATAATTCTGATATTTTGCGTGACTATTTTTCTTTTTTCCGTTGTCAGTATGTATTTTTGATTAAATCTGGTTTTATTTTCATTTCCAGCAGCGCTAATAACATCATCAGCGCTACGGACGCCTTCGCTTTTGCAAGCTATCGCGCTCACCTATGCTGCCAAGCGTGTGTAGCGTAGAATGAGTGAACATAGTGGCGAACAGACTGCGTTTTTTTTTCTTATTATTCTTCAATGCCTCAGCTTCTTATACATAATGTGATTGCTTGTGTAACATCTAAATATTATGCTTCAAGTACGATACGTTGTACTAGCATTTGCCGATCCAAGTATTTCATCAACAGCAATGCTGCCCACGCAATTGAAATGCTTTTCTACGTCGCTGCAACCAGTCTGCTTTCTCTAGAGAAGAAGGACAAACCCAAGAAGTGCTTCATTTGAGGTTACTGATGAAGGCAGTCTAAGTTGGCAGAGTCCTATTTTTGAAATTTGTTTCACCACGCGTTGAACTCATAAGCAAATTTTCTACACCAGGGAGTGCCCATTTACATGCAGCAACCATAAGGTTTTTTTTTTTGATAGCATCAAGTGCACGAAAGGGAGTGCCCTATTTGTCCACACATGGCACAAAACATTTGGCAAGGGCTAGCCCCATCCAATTTCCTGCACTAATTGAACTCGAACACTAGAGAAGCACAATATCTGTTCCAGGGATGGAACCTAATAAACAAAGCAGATAGTTTTCGTTGCAAGAAGCGAGTAATATGCTACTTCCTGTCTTTCACGCGCGCTAAGCATTGTTTCTGTTATGACTTAAACTGAGTGCCGCTAAAGCATTTCTCAGCAAAGCTGAAAGGTGCCCTCAGTTGCGGGGTAGAGCAGTTTTTTTTACAATAAAACAGAGTTTATTCGCCAGTTCGTACACACAAATTTGCTGGTCAGCCTAAGGAAATACCGCTTATTGGTTGGCCTGGCAAATGGTGGATACATCATCACTTACACGCAGGTACATGGCACAAGTTGCTTAAACTGAAGTGAAATGGTGCTAACTCTCTAATTCCGCAGGATGAAAAGTAGTGTCACGTATGACTTCTTAACACTGTTAAACATTGTTTCAGTGACTGGTTGTGTGTGAAAACATCTTTTTAACGTTCATCACACACCTGGAATCTCAGCAGTGATATTCGCCAGGAATAGCAAGTCTAAGTAAACTGGGACCAGATCACCATGGTTTTTGCTGAAACTATTGTTCGCAGAACTGGCCCAACACCTCGTGAATTGGCTTTTAGAACCCCTAAATTGACATTTCCAACAATAAGGGCAGAAGGGCAGAAATTTTTTAATGGTATAGCGCTGCTATACAGAGTTATAAAGCACAAAACATCCTCACCTCGACTGGTGATCGCTGAAATGTACCAAAAGGAAAGGTGAACGCGTAATTAAACAAAGTAATTCTACAAGATTCAAGATGGTGCAACACTGCATGTCACTGCCGACACAGTTGTTTTAGGCGTCCTTGCCATTATTGAAACAGTACATGACCCCGTCTGGATTTTGTCCCAATAAATATATGTAATTTCAATAAAGGTAATAGAAATGAGCGCAGTTATATTTTTCGTACGTTTCTCGCGCTATAGGTATGGAACACACTTTAGGCGCAGTAACTCATCAGCAGAATTTTGTGCTCAACTCGGCAAGGGCTCGCTTTAGAATCCATGGCATAATTAACAATACAAGTGAAGGCATGGCACTAATTACTGAGGGTTGCCTAGAAACAAACGGACGTGCTTAAAGTTTGGTCACTTCATAGTCAATAAGAGAAACCTCGGAATTTTACGATCGAATCCCATCTATCCAGATTGGTCCCGATAGTATGCGGAATTTCCGTTTGCGCTGAAGGGTTTGGGGATGAGTAAATTATGGATAATAATCACAACGAAGTATTCTGCCGGTCACATTCACGGAATATCTATATAGCAAAATTATAAGGAATTTCAGGCAAGACTCTGAATAACGTAAGTGAACAGCCCCATTCGCAAGCAAAAACCAGGAGAACAATTATTTGATTGTGTGAAACGTGCCTTTGCTAACCGGGTTTCTTGCTATTTGTGAATTGCTAAAAAAAACCGAAATTTTAAATTGTTTTCGTCAGCTTTTCTTTTATTCTGATATTATATTAAGGATACCCTAGAATACCTAGTCTCATTCGGCCCCTTGCGCCTTGCTTGAAAAACCTCCTCATTTTGTTATTCACGCAGCCCCATTGCTCTCCAAAATTAGCCGTAATCACCGTCTTGTGCAACCCACGATTAGACGTGATATATAGGAGCAGGATCGCAAATTTAATCAGGACAGCCTTAACTTCAATCAACCAAATGATCAGGCAGGCTTTCGTAAAAGATACTCGACAATAAACCATAGTCACGCTATCAAACAGGCGATAGATAAATGCGCAGATTATATATAACCCCTATATATAGCCTCCATTGATGACGAGAAAGTATTTGACTATGGGGAAGCCTCAGCAGTCATGCAGGCATTGCTGAATCAGGATGTAGAGGGTTATTATATGAAAATACTGGAAGATATCTATATCCACTTTAAAGCCACCATAGTCCTTCAAAGAGTCAGCAATGCAATTCTAATGAGGATGGCTGTCAGGCAGGGAGACACGATCTCGCTAATGCTATTCACAGCCTCTTTGCAGAAGGTGTTCCGAGGACTCGATTCAGAGTAGCTGAGGATGTCATAGAGAATACCTAAGTAATTTGCCATTCGCTGATGACACTACCTTGCGAAATCATTCAGGACATTGACTGCGAAGCGTGATCAAAGCGTCAGACAAGCAGAGGAGATGGGGAGTCTAAGAACTAGCATGAAGAAAACCAAAGTAATGTTCAACAGTCTCGAGGGGATGAGCAGTTGACAATTGGTACTGAGGGGCTGGAAGTGGTAAGGAAATACGTCTACTAAGGGCTGGTAGTGACCGCTGTTCCGGTTTATGAGTGGAATATTACTGTAAGAATAAAAGTGGGGTGAAGTGGGTATGACAGGTTCTCTCCGATTTTGAATAGCAGTTTACCAATATCCCTCAAGTGAAAAACTCACCTATGGCGCAGAAACATGGAGGCTAACGAAAATCGTTCAGCTTAAGTTAAGGGCAACACAGCGAGCTATAGAAAAAAATTGATAATGTAACGTTAAGGAACCTGAAGACGGAAGAGTGGGTGAGGAAGCAAACGGAAATTCATGACACCCTAGTCGAAATCAAGAGGAAGAAATGCGCTCGGGCAGGGCATGTAATGCGAAGGCAAGATAACCGCTGGTCCTTAAGAGTGACGGAGTGAATTTCAGGAGAAGGCAAACGTAGCAGGGGGTGGCAGAATGTTAGGTGGGCGGATGTAAATAAGAAGTTTGAGAGGATACGGTGGCCGCAGCTGGCAAATGCCCAGATTAATTGGAGAGGCATGGGCTCTCTGATGTCTTTGCCGTGCAATGGGCGTAGTCAGGCTGATGAAGATGATAATAACTGGAGCAGGTGTACAAATGTTGCGCAGTATTCAGAAGAGGCCTCGGAGCAGGGTTTTACCGCAACCATACCTTACTCCCATTATTTTACGCATCCTAAATATTTAAAGATTAAAAACTGTTTGAAGTTTTCCGAAACGAAGCCAGAATTTAAACATTTGGCCTGAATATCTTAGCCAAAGTGCAAATGAAAGTTCTGCAAGCGCAATGCTAAATGAAGTAGCCAGTGATGCACGTCCACATTGATGTTGAGTCTTACTATCAACTCGTTAAACGTAAAGAAAGCACGGGCGGCAAACCAAACCAATATATCATGTGTGTCCATCTAATATATCTGCCCAAAGAGCAAATAAACAAAATCGCTTACCCTTCTAGCGTGGTGCTGCAAAACATTAGGAAAAGACATGAAAATGAGCACTAAATATAAGTATGTGTTACGCGCAAGTTCGCAAATATTTCTAAGATGCAGTGGACTGCATTTAGCAACATTCACGTTAACTGTGTGTGCTCGAGACCGCTTCTATGAAAGTATGAATTCGCTCTGTGTATGCGGAATCACATTTTCAATGCACATTTGAGCGTTATCAGCTGTGTAGATTCAGTGAACCTAGCGGAATGAACTTGCCTAACGTACTTACGGTATTGAGCCCTGAAAATCAGCGTTAAAAAAACCGCCTCGCGCACACATTCAGCCAGAGGGTCTAGCCGGTGTATCTATTGTCCAGTAATGTAGAAGAACTTCTTGCTGGGCGAGTTGGTGCATAGCTTTCTTGGGATGGCGTTGCGCACACGAATAAACATACACAGGAAGAGGCAGAAGACGCGTGTGGACGCGTGTATGTCGGCCAAACTGGACGCTGCATCAATGAGCGCGCAGGGGAGCATGCACTTTCTGTAAGAAAAAGAGACTGGGCGAACCTGCCTGCCCATTGCATTTTATGCTGTGGTTGTGAGCCGATGCTCAAATACATCAAGATTCTGGGCAAGAGCAAAAGTAAAATAGCCCGCGAACTTTTAGAAGCTTTCCACATCAGAGAAAAAGGCGGAAATTGTATCAGCGATACCTCGGTCACCTTATATGATAGGGAAAGGAATTTTATCCGTAGCTTTCGCTGACCTATGCAGGCCTGACTTGCTATCCCCTTCCCCCCACTCCTTTTTTTCCTTCTCCCTATTCTCTTTTGCTTGCGCTCTTTCTGTCTTCTGCCTCTTCCTGTGTATGTTTATTCGTGTGCGCAACGCCATCCCAAGAAATCTATTGTCCGTACCACGGATACACATGAGAGCATTACAGCCCTTGAAATTTGCGATTATCATAAGTATAACTAGATAACATTTGTGAACTAAGTACTGATGTAGCAAAAAAAAGTGAATTTAGAGAGCCTTAGTTATTTCACAGCATTGAACACTTACAACTTCCTCGTCGCCGGTGTTTTGACACGTTCTATCCGCTTGAGTAGCTTAACTCTTGGATTTGACCTCTCGGTTATGCTCTTGTACTTACAGCCCCAAGCTGTCTTTTCCCGTGTAATTGGTACTTCCGCTAGTAGTGGGCAACCATGTTGTTCACACGATGTAAATCCGAATTACTACACTTTGCTCAACTGCGCAAGCCACGTGGCTGATGTTGCCGCAAATAACTGACGGAAGTTTCCAACTGTTATTCTCTATCAGTTAGCCGGCGCTGATTTTCGCTTCATGAGCATAAAACGACCTCTTTTTATAAAAATAACAGAGACCATTTCTTCTCGACAGATATCGAACAAGACATTCGAAGGCAAATGTTCCACCCTAACTGAGCCTTGCAGGACTTAAATCACGGTTGCTAAGACGCTCAGAATTTGAAACCGACTGCGCGGACTAAAAAATGCCTCAAGTATATTTTTTAGAACCGTGTATCGGCAATCACACAAGCCACACACATTTTCCTCCGTTTAACTTCTAAACTCACTCACTGCGCCAATATATGAAACGCTGAGATCAGAAAAACCGGCTTTCCTCTGAATGGACTTTTGCATTTAGAATGTTACCAGGCTAATGTGCACACCTGCTAAAATAGGCAACCAAAAAAAGTGCAAACTTGATATTGGACTGGTGTGTTCAGCGCGTGAAAGGTTTAGTTTATGGGGGTTTAACCTCCCGAAGCGACTCAGGCTACGCGAGACGCCGTTGTGAAGAGCTTCGAAAATTTTGACCACCTGGGGTTTTTGACCACCTGGGGGCCTCTAGAATTTTTCCTCCATCGAAGTTCGACCACCGCGGCCGGGACCGAACTAGCGTCTTTTGGGTCAGCAGCCAAGTGCCATAACCACTGAGCCACCGCGGCGGCCGAAAGGTGCGACTCGAATAGACCGTGGCAAGTTTTATTCCGTTGCCTCGAAAGGAGAGCGTCAGCACTTTAGAAAATCTGGAGCACTACTCCGCTGCCAGCGCTAGGTTTAAAGTCGTAGGAAATGGTTGCTGAGCGTTGCATTTAGAAACTGACGGTGAAACAAAGCTATAGCCAATTCACTCTTTTTAGAAACAAAAAGCTTTAATGTAACACGGGAATGCACTTCACCCGTGATCTCACCGTCTCAGGAGAGGAATTTTTTTTCCGAGCCATCTGAAGCATAAGGACTGAAAACCGCTCGCAATGTCGTCTGCGCCAATCTTTGTTCTCCTTGAAAGTTTTCCTTTCGTCCTTCTTGCACCGATCGAGGCGTGAGAAATTCGGGTTGTATTCGCAACTTTTAAAGCTATACATTTAAACTACTAACTAATAAATCCAGCAGAGCACACGTTATTTTAGGTAGGGAAGAATAAAAAAAAGTTTGAAAGCATACAACACCGCAAACAAAACTCGTTTTCAAAATCATGTTAATTTGCTCCAACCTTGTCCGTTTCGTCCCTTATAAGGACAAACAACACTATTTGCAGATTTGATGTTGTGACTTATAGTACGTCTTGGGCACACCGCACTTACTAGTTAGTATCACCGATGAAAAAATCGGTTTTTCAACGTGCGTACCAGCCATGAGAACCTGTTATAATTGCGCGGAACGCTCGTGCTAATAGTACTCGCTTATTAGAAGACAGTGCAGTTCTTCAGGGGCGAAACACCTTTGGTACGCAGTGTATACGCATATAAACGACAGTACTCGATCGCGTTTATGTGTACAATGGCAAGTAATAGACCTAAGTGAGGAGAACAGACTGATTCCGCGTTTAAGCTTGCGGATATGCGGTTTAAAAGTTCGTGTGGAATGCCACGCTTGTCGTGGGTAGAGCTCAACCTAAGAGATCTCTGAAATATTTGTAGAGGCATATACAGTTGTTTTCATCATGTCGTACATGTTCTTGCACGCCAATGCAAAAGTCGATAGCAAGAGTTACCAGTCTGGAGAAAAGTAATGGAAATCAGTCGAAGTGACGCAACTCAGTCACTTAAAGGACTGCATATAGAGACGGAGTGGTCCATGCGTAAGTATCAAAGTCACACGAGTAGGTTGCGTAGTAGACCTAGATTGAACTAGCCTCCGAGCACAGACACCCCGCAACCGTTTTTCTTCAGCTGTACGTTAATATCATACACAAAGAAGAGGCCACTCTTATTATATAAGACGAAATGCTGAAGAGCTTATCGATCTTCAAGGCACATGAAGGCTACGTTAGAGCTGTACACAGTGTGACGCACCTTTCCTCCCGGTTTGTGTGTCTTCTGCAAAAGGAGAAAGACAGCGTCCGAGATGCATAAGTGGATGTCCGCAATTTTCGTACCAAAATCTTGAATGGATCAGTCCTGAGGGGGCGAGAAGCTCGGGACATTTTTGAGTACCAGAATGTCTCGAACAGTAATGATCGCAACTTTGTAAGCTAAATTTTCTTTTTAGGTACTTCGTAAAGTTAAAGAGCAGTCGTAAGCTGAGTTTGTAGTGAACCAATAGGTCAGAAGCAGGTTATGCTTGTGAACAGTGTCGCAAGGTTTGTTGCTGCGCTGTTTTAAGCCTTTCTTTTGGGCATACTAACTTTTTCTTTATTTTAAATTTTCCTGAAAATGCATTCATTTGATTACTGTGTTTTGATATGCAAAGATCCTGGTGCTTTCACATCTTTTTTCGGCACAACACTCTAGCTTTATTAATTACACACTAATTTCATTAAAGGAAACTCACGTTATTCAGCGCAAGCGTTAGTCACTTTAGTGAACGGTTGAAATTTCTTTTAAGCTTGCGAACAACCGGGCGAATGATTTTCCTTGGCACCCCATATTTAAGGAGGCCAAAAAATTCCAACGCAGCCGAGTGAAAAGCATGAATCAGCCACATTTAAAATATTTTTTTTTAAGTTTTAAGGAAATGACGACAGTAATAAGGACCGACCCTCACTGTGTCACTAGTTGTCGTAAGCAACAATTTACGACTAACTAAAACTCAATAAAAGTAGCGAGAGTAGAGCCAGGAACGGCATAGAGAAAACGTCTGCCTTTATTACATATTACGTACCGGTAGCGGCACCTGATATTGTGATGACGAAGCCTTCACTTCCGTCAGTCCTCGCCTGTTAGTGCAGATTTCTGAATGACAGTTAAAAAATACTATCTCGCTACAAGATTTCGTCTTCCACAAGCTCACTTCTGTTCTAAGCCTTCTTCCAAGCCTCGCAACAGCATTAACTCCTCTCATTGTCGCCATGTTCATTATTTGCAACTTTTCAGGTGCACAGACAATTGGCGTCAGACATACTGCGCCTCTGTCGCAGGAGCTAATAGCAAAATAAACACACCGGGACAACGCTGCTATCAGCGGACACATCGTGTTGTCAACAACTCCAGCACTGGGACGTAGATTATGTGTAAGCTTTTTGTGACCCTTTTATCTATTGTTACATATGTGCTCGGGGTTGCTTTCAGAACATTAGTCATTCCTCGTGGATATGGTTAATAGCGTTGCCAGTGGCATCTCACCCCGTGCTAATTCAATAGATGGTATACTGTGTGCTTGGGCTGCCTTGAGCGCTGAGTTAAAATTGCTAGGCTGTGCACACGGCCCTCCGAATCACGAAATAACTAAAAATACGAAAATTAGTGCACTATGAATGGAGAAGGGACAGCCCGGAAGGCATGCCAAGCAATGTTATACTTCCTAAAAGGGTACCGGTTGTGAGTTATGTTGTTACTTTGCCAAATGTGCTTAATTATCGGAGTCTTTCTTTCTTCATCACTCCCTCTCACTTTAATTCTGTATTCTGTAACGAAGTGAACGGTTAGCAACCGGAACCGTTTCCTCATAACTTCATCTCCCTTCGTTCTCCTTATCGCATTCTCATAATTCACGAGAGTTGAGCGTTTGATAGAACGGGGTCTTGTTTTCTGTGATGGTGTCAGAACACGCAAAATTCCTGAATGAAACAGCCTGAATGAAACAAACGGGGTGAGAACACAGACAGAGCCTGAAAACGAATGGCAGTGAAACGGCTTTTGTGAGAGCTCAACGAAGGGGCCCTTTGAGTAGAAAGTATTATAACTACTGCAGCAAAAAAAGAAAAAAATTGTGGGCACACTTAGGTTGAGAATTTTGTGTATAAACCGACAATTTTAATGGGCTCCTTCAGTGGCCTGGGGTACTGTTTGCACATTTCTTCGCAGACACCAACATTTTTTTATTTTTTTTTTCTTTAACGCGACACACTGAAGGCCTCCCTCTAACAGAGTCTAATGAACGTTCCTCAGTGGTCGATGGGTAGCACGCCCAGATCATGACCCAAGGGGCAGCGGTAAGAGTCCCGATTCGACCATTTTTCTTGTCTGCGCAAATGCTTTTTTCATTCTTCCAAGGCACTACGTAATTGTGGCAGGCAGACGTCTGAACTCTGTAGATCAATTAGGAATTCTGTGATTGTTTTGGGGCGTTTGAATTACCCGCGCTGCGTCGTCGATACATCAACGCCAATAACCAACGCGGTTTTTCCGCTGAATGGCAGTATTAACTCTATCGCTTTAATAGGACGTTTTGGTAGCCTAATCTGAAAAAAAGAGCCATAACAAGCGGCAGGATCGTCACGTGACATTTATTATACCGAAAAATTGGTCTGCCCCTGAAATACAGGTGTGAAAACAGAAACGACTGACTCGTATCGTGGTGAGCGACTGAGCATAGAGGAGTGTTCAGCCGTACACACAGTTTGACCGGAAGACCAATTTCTCTCAAGTGTGCGTCTGGTATTTCCGTGCGGGTTAGTGCTGAGCGAACAGAATTTAAGCGTTGGCAGAGTTGCTGGCATTGATGCGCGGGTCTAGTGCCCCAAAAAATTTTGTCGTTTTTTTTAATTCCTTCTTTTCGAGGAAGTACGGAAGTTTCGTTTCAAATCCCTGTAATCCGCGCTTTAATAGCCTTCGGGTGCGCACCTGTAGCTGCAGATTCAAAAATTTATGTAAGGCTGTCTCGTGGCTCGGTTAGTAACAAATTGTGAAGCCTGCACTTAAGGAATATTTTGTACGCTTTTGCAAAGACGTGGCGCAAACGTCAAGGTGTCATTAGCCGGTTTTCAGGATGAAAAATAAACAGGAAATTTGCTTACCATACGTGGCAGGGGCTGCAGTAAAAAGAAAACAAAGGTGAGCAAACATTTACAGACGATGTGGCCACATGTGATCGTCGAGCGTACAACGCAGCACGTCACTGCATCTACATCCCTATGCAGCCTTGAGCCCTTGACTAAAACATCACGTAGCGCGAATCCTAGAGCGAGGTTTTCTGGCTTTTTCGAAACGCCAACATATTTATGTGCTTAACAAGTTTGTTATTTCGCTATTGTGAGACATTCAAGCGGCCAAAAAGACAGGGACAAAGGAAGACGACACAGGACGAACGCCGGTTCTTCAACTGAGGTTTATTTCACAAACAGCTATAATATACAAAAGGGGGCGTAAAGAAAAGTGAGCCGTGACAAAATAAACCCATAATCCAAAAAAAGCAAAAAAAATGCAGAAGGCGCGCCTGTGCCATTGCCACTCATGTTTGCCACATCGGCGCACCTTCTATTTATCGCCTACCTGGCTGAATCAACCCGTTTTCCTTCACGTAATCTATTTCTTTTTTGCGTAGCGCCACAGAAGGGCTGCTGACGCAGTTTTCTTTATCAGTTTTCTCTTTTTTCTTTAGCCGGCGTTCGTCCTGTCTCGTCTTCCTTTGTCCCTGTCTTTTTAGCCGCTGGAATGTCTCACAATAGTACTAGCAACCAACTAGCCCAACTTTCTACGCTTGTTATTTCGCCATGCTGGGGTGCGCATTCAACAGCATTCTATTTCTCTCTAGGTTGCTCACTTAGGTAGCGTTTTGTTCTGAAATCTTCAAAGAATATGTCTTTTAAATGTGCAAAAATATGCAAAAAAACCGGAAGTATGCCACCCGTCAGGTAAATGTGCGTAGTAGCGAATTCGTACGCGAAAGATGATGGAGCTGGACCCCAATAACCTGAATGAGAACAACACAATGTAGCGTAATAACATTAGTTTTTATTGCGAAGGAATACTACTTTACCTACCACCTCAGCCCGTCAAAACGCGAGGCGGTGGTAGGCACGGTTGACCTTTCGCATTGGATTGGATTGGATTGGATAACCGATGCATCACCACAAGTCTAACCACAAGCACCACCACCAGCTACACTAGCAGCTGAACCATCGCGTAGCTACGGATAATGCCTCATCGTTGTAAGCAGCAGTTGTCGACAAAATGCAAAGAGGAAGCAACAGCGGTACAACAGCCGAACCCACGTATTGCTTCGCAATTACCAGGCTTAACCAAGCTACGCCACCACCAATCTTTTTTTTTTATTTGGCTCCACAGTTATGGGAATCAATAGCTTGGATCGTGTTAGAGCTGAGCAGTGCCTATTGCCGACATTTATGCCAACAGGTACCAAAAGCAATCACATTATTGGTGGAACTAGTCCATTCAGTAAACACTTGGATGCACCGAGAAGAGGTTTTCAAAGATTTTGACGGGCTTAAAACGCGTTTGTATTCGTTGATGATCTCATCTGATTTTTCACAATAAAGCCTGATTTCCTGTTGGAATGTTTGCTGTCGAACTCTCATTTTTCATAAAAGACGAGTTCTGCGTGCTTAACTTTATCATATTGCCTATATAGTGAAATCTGTTTGTTTAGTGTTCCCACGGACGCCATATGGCAATCTGAAGTAGCATTATATTTCGAAACCGCCAGCGCTGTCCGTTTTAATCCATCATCAGGCCCATATTACGGAAGAAGGTGTTCGCATGCTTCCACTGATCACAAAATGCCGAAAACACTTTCACGACTGAGCCTTCTCGTTTGTGTCTATTCGAAGCCAGCCTATCTCTTTTTTGGCTACCTACCGACAGAAATGGTCATTTATTTTGCAATCGTATGTGGACCTTGCACTGGAAATTTGAATCTTTCAAGACTTTGCAGATTAGTATCAGCCGGCCGTAAAAGGGTTTTGGGAAAACAAATAGCGAATGTGGCTCATGCACGTACATTTTTATAAACTAGTGAGAATTTCTTAAAAGGAAATGAATATTATTAAATAGCACAGAACGTGCAGAAAGTTCAGAAAGAATGCTAACGCGTAGAAGGAATAAAAACATGCTTACGTCCACCTCCGGCTGAAATAGTTAAAAAAGGGCAATAAATAAGGAGTGAGAAACATCTCCGCGGTACCTCATAAATGTTGCTATGTTCTAGCTCATTGAAATGTTCAGCTTACGTATTGAGCATGAAACTCAGCAAAATATGCCTGCAATGAATGCCTGGCGTATAAGAGATATTGGTTGTTTAGTTTTGTAGCACTACATTTTGAATCCATCAAAATTGAAAATCCCGTAGATAATTAACGTAGGGGCACCCTGCAACATTCCCCAAAAAGATTTGTTGAAATCTTGCCAATTTATTTTGAAAAAAAGATTCCACCGTCACAAATTTCAACTGCTTTGGATGATTTCTGTTATTTAAGGATAATAAGACTGCGCGTAAATACGCATGCGTCTCCAGCAAATCGGGACTAAGATTAAACTTATCTGCATAATCAGCCAATGGAGCGTTACGAGCACAAAAATTTGGGATGTTTTGTTATTAGAGTTTTCTTTTGCACAAATTAACCTTACAGGTATGCCTCCGGCATATCTGGCAGCTGACGCCCTTGTCTCACATTGGTAAATATGCTGGAAAAGACAATTTTTTATGCAATTCTGTGAGTAAAAATGAAAATTATTCACATTTCTGCACTTTAATTCACTTGTGATACGCCAGGAACTGCCCGTCCCCAAGCGTTTAAACCAAAGTAATCAAGTGCGTGAGACCGTTGGATGTTTTATTCCTTCGCCAAATTACATCAAGCGATTTAATGGTATAAAATATACTGCCAACAACTTATTTTTTATCAACTAGAAATTAACAGAAATTTTTTCAAATATTTGGACATTTCCTATTCGTTTCTGCTATTTTTTTGTGCACTCATCACTGCGTGTCATTGCGCACTGTCGCAATCCGACAAGGCGTCAGACAGAGAGAATGACGTTTTTAGATCTGATAACTGTCCGTAAGTAGCCTTGCAATCTGCAGAAAGAGGCAGTTGATGAGGATGAAGTTTTTTCGTAAATCACATTGCTTCACAATTAATTTTACTTAAATGTCAACGGAATGCCTAAAAAAGAGGCAGTTATTAACAAGCTGCCTCAAGTAAGGAACGGCTTAAAGTACCTGGTCCTGAATTAAAACGTTTTTTCATATTTCTTGAAAATACAGTTCGCTCGCTACGCAGGTTTGTATGGACACAGAAACACAAGTAAAGCTATACAGCTATCCATTAATGTACTCCGGCTGTTCTGAAACACCGCTTATGAATATAGGAGTGCGCTGGCGGGGGAAGAAGCGTGAGGTAATTATGTACGAAGAAAATCACTTGCAACTAGCGTATTCATACAAGCAATCGGCGAGCACTTAAGAACCGAAAAGTTGAAATGTTGGTCGGTTGGGACAACAAGATTGTTACTTACTTCCGGTGTGTCTGCAGCCTGTTATAAAAAAAAAGCAGGAACTGAATCAATGAATGTGTGCATGTCAAGGGTAAATAAAATACGAGCCACGTATTAAGTGTCATGAGTGTTAAAAGTGCACAAATCCAGACAATTATTATTATTCTGCCGCAGTGGCTCACGAGTTATAGTGCTCGGATAGTGACCCGAAATACGCCAGTTGATCCCGGCCGCTGCCATCGCGTTTTGATGGACGCGAAGTGCTGCAGGCCTGTATTCCACGGGATATCAGTGGACTTTAAAGAACCCAGGTGATCGAAATTATCCGGAGCCCTCCACCACGGCGTCCATCAGAGCCTACTCGCTTTAGGGCGTTGTACCCCATAAATCGAAACTGAACAATAAAATCATCACTTATCTTCGGTAGGCTGTTTATGCCGTAGTAAACGCATTGTTTTTGTACAATAATGTGAGAGCAAGATAATAAAAATTTATTTTTTCTTGACCAGCGCCACCGTATTTTGCTAGCTATTGCACAGCACTTCACACTTGGTACTATTGAATAGGACACGTGCAGGTCGGCTTGCTCATTACCCTTTTGCAGCCTCGGCGCTATTTATAGAAAGAACATGTGTTTGCTTGCGCGAGGGGTGTTTGCGTCCAAACGAAAATTATTGTTCGCGCTTCAGTTTCCGCCGAATTCACCAGAATCGCGCGCTTAGCACAATTTGCCCGCACTTAACGATGCCCGCCAGCTTTACCTTCCATTTTTGTCTTGTTTCCCGCTCTCGAACAACGCTAAACGCAACAGTTGGTCCATAGCTATTCACGCATATGATACCGAAAACATTAGCGATGGGATGATTATTTGCAGCCCCGCACAATTAGTTTTTTTTTTTTGGAGTGCTTGCATCTTTGTCACCTTTTCTTCCTGGCATCGCTTAATGCGAGTTTGCTGTATAGGACCAGAGAAAAGTTGCCCATTAGCAACCACAGACTACCCATCTCCAAGGGCGCTGGCGGATTTCAAGATCTCGACGCTGGTGCCTGAAATAACGGCAGTGCAGGCGCACAT
Source organism: Amblyomma mixtum (assembly GCF_055824585.1). NCBI lineage: Eukaryota > Metazoa > Arthropoda > Arachnida > Ixodida > Ixodidae > Amblyomma > Amblyomma mixtum. The sequence goes on from NC_143013.1 coordinate 226,096,343, forward strand.
TCTCCAAATATCGACACGGAAACTTGCTGAATTCGAAAACAGCATGCCGGCAAAGGTTGCTTTTTTTTATCTTTTCCTTATGCTACGGTTGTGATCACGTTTACCCTGAACACACGTACAGGGTCAGTCACACTTAGAGAGAACACGGCTCCGCGTGTCCACATACCTGCGGAATGCCATTACATCTAACCCGTTCACGAATCAATGCAGAGTGGCGCACGAGAAGGGGGACCTCGATGTAGTTCTTAGTGCCATCTGCCCCTTTGCACAGGTTTGCCACCGGCTTCGTCGCAATGGAGCTCCGCGTGTGCGCAGCCACGCGAAGTCGTGTTCCCTCTAAGTGTGATTGACCCTGTACGCGTGTCCTTCGTGTGCTCCATGTCATAGAAAACCTTCTGCGGCGTCTACTCAGTGCTGCATTGACTTTTTGTCACCGGGAAAGGCCTCTCGAGGCAGCGTGATAAAGCATAACGTTAATATGAAGTCACATGCTCGCATGTTCACGGTAACTGTGAACGCCACTCTAGATTCTTAGGACCACGCGAGCAACGCGCGAGTACACCGGTTAGGAGTTATTTAGGCTAGTTTGAGGTTGCTTGCCAGTAGCGCGTAATTTAGTTCTAGCTGCAAAGAAAGCTGATTTTATCTGCTTTGTTTTTCGTTCCAGTCATACAGAACCAGCGACACAGTGCCGCGCGGGCATTTCGCATATGGCTTCACTGGTGCTTTCTGACGTTCACCTGGTTTGCTGGTGGGGCTGCTGACGCTTTTGATCTTGGCATGAAACGAAGGCTGCGCCTAAACAGAGCGTTCACAGCCAGTGAATAAAGAGAAGAAGATGATGGTGAAATGAAGATGATGTAGAGAAGGCGGTAGGCATGAGCTGAGTGAGGGAAGACAGCTTGATTTGATATTACACCTTGCAAATCACCGAGGCGCTAAGCGTCTGTGTGAAACGCGCAGTTGTATGAGATCATGATGTCTGATGTTTTGTTCGTTCACAGCAAAAAAACAGCGCTTTGCCTGGCTGCAAACGGCGCTAGCTTACTTAAAACGACTGCGCGAGGCAGTAGATATCTTAGGAACGAATCTGGTGTCCCGTTTAACTGCGTACACAGTACAACCTCTGCTGGCGCTTGTAATTCCTTTGTCCTGTACGGCACTCTAATATTCAATTCGGTTAAAGGTAAGGCTTTCAATGCGATATCTGTGACTCATTTAAATAAGTTGTACACACTGCAGAATTGGTGACGCTGTAGATGAGTGAAGAATATGAACGGCCGTTGCAGATCCGTCAATAAGATAAATTCGCTGACAACAGTGGCAATAAAAGCTAGCCGCTGACACGAGTAAAGTGAATGATTTTGTTTTATGTTCGGGCCTGACATGTATATTTCTACCGTCGAAATCTGGTCTTCCTTAGTAGCACTACCTACAAAGCTTTTCGTAGTCTCTCTACATATAAAGAACCACTGACCGGCTCCTTAGAGGTGACTTTATAGGCTGTCATAACTGGGTAGTTTATCCGCTTCAATGATTAATTAAGATCCTGTCGGAAAAAAATGCTTTGAAAATTTCACTTCCTTTTTCACTGGTTCCGAAAGCATGTAATAATATTAAACCCTCTTTGATGATTTATTATGCCATTTTGTCGAGTTCTGATGCCTCCGAGTTATAATTGCACACCATTTCAATGATTTCAACTACAATTCTTTACTTATTTCTGCAGGCAGTCCTCACGTAAACAAATCCGCTAATTTTAGGTCTTTTAAAAGCGCTGTTGTGTGCAAAAGGAGCGAATGAATGCATATGGGATCCGGAGCCGCACCAGCGCTTACTTTAATGAGGAGGTGGGTATCGTGAAAACGGTTCCCTGACTTCATTTCGCATGCCTTGCTCAAAATCTCTTATCATGGTTTATCGAAAGGCGTCCGAAGAATAAGCTCCAACTATTCGACGTGCATTATATCCCAGTACTACCACAAGCCGACGCCAAACAAATTTCATACGAATCTGTGTATGTCGTGACTGTCGTGTGTCGCGAAGTGGGTACGCCTTCCTCTCACTGAAGAAGTAGTCTTACCGATTAACATGTGCAACTGCCCTCTAGACTTTGACAAATGACAGCCAGAATGCTGAAAGTTAAAGTATTAGGTTTTCCTTCCCTTACAAGCTTCTGAGGTATTTACCATATTGGAGCACGTTGCTTGCTCCTGCAGCTTTAGTCTGGGTGCCTCATCATTTGCTTATTTCTTTCTGGAGAGCAGCATTCTTTGCTCTCAATGCGTAGTAGATGAACTGGGATGGTCGTCTGTTTTGGCTTTAAGCTGAAGTTGTCATCTCCGAGTCCATGCTTCCTTCAATTGTTTCTCCAGTTTCCCCACTCTGCCTCTTTTCATTCATTCTCATTGCCACTGGCAGTCCTATATTCATTTTTATTTGAAGTTTCTTCTTACCTAAATGCTCACCCTCTAGTCTTCAGACAATTGAACCGACTTTCACGTTCAAGACTGATTTTCTGTGATGAGTGGACAAATCAGCCACCTTGTTGATCGTTTAGCATTAACGCACTATTCTGCTCCAAATGAATTCCGGAAGCACATAAAAAGCACCCTTGTCCAAATTTTAGATGTCCAAAGTAGCAATGCCTGGAGAGCCCTTAGAGACAGCGTGGTGTCGATTTTTAGCGGACAGTAATAATAGTGATATGGCCTTCATGGTCCTCACACACACACATATATATAGGCGTGTGTGTGCGTGTGAATGAAGTAGGTATACAACGAAACACACACACGAAAAAGGTATACACACACAAGAAAAAGCGCCCGTCAGCAAGTAAAGCCACCACTGGGCATGTGTTTGAGTTGGACTCGGAATGAAAGCGAGGAAGTAGAAAGTGGCAATTCTCGGGGGCTTCTCAAACACCGGAGCAAATCACGGATGTTCCATTCTAGCACGACGCCACTATCGCCCTATGGCGGAGAGGGGCTTATTGCCGCAGCCGTGTCACTAATCTCAGCTGAGCCCAGCATTCGGATAAGTCAAACTGGGGCTGGGGTCCAGCAGAGCCGAGTCAGCGAGCCTTCTCCTTGAGGCAGCGTTGGGCAAACACAAGGAGGATCGATGCGCCTGCCGGGGGCATTTGTTCCTGCGCCATTCATCCGAACGCCGCCGGACAGAGAACACACAGGTGGCTTCTTCATCGGATTGAGTCAGCAGCCGCTGCCGGTGCTGTCTGCGACGTCATTTAATCTCGACCGGGATGGTTTCCTCGTCTTTCGCTTCAAACGTCACTGCCCACGGCGCACTTCTAATTCTTCTCCGTCCGATGACAGTGATGTTCCTCTGGGGCATTTGTTCTCCGTTGTAGCACACGTGACTGCACTGACGCGCCCTTTCTTTTCTGCAACAAAGCCTTCCGTCGATGCCCCCTATTCTTCTCGCGCTACTCATGCAGCTTCTGCGCGTTTTTTTTTTATTTTGCTGCTCGCACAGCGAGCTTAGTGCGCGTTCAGCGCTTATGCTTCGTTTTGCCTTGATGCGCCATAGAAGCAGAGCTGCTGGCGCTAAGAAGAAAGATATGCGCGCTTATGCTCACGAACTTCCGGCATTAGCGTCAGCCTATATTTATCGGGAAGTTGCACCGTTACCTCCGCTATTCTCGTGCACCTAGCTGGCAGCGCAGTGTGACTTTTTTTGACCATCGCGTGAACTGAAAATGGCGAAGGGCAACACGCGCAGTTTCGCTCTCTTACCATCAAACACAGCTGTCGTTCCTTACGTTGGTGCAGGTTTCTTTGGGATTCTGAACTTTTCTTGACTCCGAAGATGTTACAAGCACACAAAAGAAGCCTTGTAGTCTGTGGCTGTTAAGGTCAACATGCCGATGAGGACAACAAAGGGCTCGCAAAGATAGTTTAAGCTCTTTTAAAGGGAAATGGACACACTAATCTGCTGTGTGAAAATGATGGAACCACACACTGCAGTTAAACCCTCTATCTAACACGAAGAAAGTGGCCAAATTTGAGAACGCCGCATATCTCGTTAGCGCGCTAATATACAGAAGCATATTTATTTTGTTAAAGCAGACAAAAGTACGTGATTCTCTCCTAACAGCAACGTTTGACCATCTATTGAAGGCAGTATTTCTCTCTTTAAGCACTCAGCAAAAAATAAGTTTCGCCAAAACTAGAAAAGAATTTTCGCGAATATGTGAACAAAAGGGTGAGCTTTGTTTAAAAAAAAATATTACTGTCAGTCATACGCAGTACCATATAGTATATAGACAGTGGTCATACGAACTGCTCTCAAATATCATGGCTGCCTATATATAAACACAGCGCAAGCGTTGTGCGTCTGCATGTCCCACAGTTTTCACTAGGCTGCTGCGGTTAAAATGTGCTTTGCTCTATGTCCCGCTTAGTCCGCCTTAGTCTACTAAAGTACGCTCCCCATTCCCGCAATTATCCATTGTATAAGAGATCGGTCGTTTCGAAAGAACCTTCCGGAAAAACCTGCTGACGGAAGCGCTTCGATCGCAGGAAACGTAAACTCACACCCTCCGGCACTTCATTATCTTCTGTGCTCGACGGCTAAAACACAAACCAACCCGACTCTCATGACGTAATCCTCCACCACCCGAAATCAATCGCTCTTGCAGCGGAACGGTTCCCGCCCGACCCGCACACACCAACGTCGGTCGCTCCTGTCGCTCGGGTGGTGCGGTTCAGCGCCGTACAGCGGCGGCAATGCGAAACTTGCTATACATTTGTGCATGGAAGCAACCCACGCGGAATCGTTTCGCACGAGCTCGGAATGTGCTGATGATGCCCTACAGCGCGTCCCTAACAGCGCTGCCGGGTGCGACGCTCGTTCCCAACATCCGATACCCCCCCCTCCTTTTCTTCACCCTGACCCTCTCCCTTTTACGAGGCACGAGAGCAGTGCGATAATTGCCGTGGCGCTTAACGACTCTCGCTGTTCGCCCCCCCCCCCCCCCCCCCCCCCCCCGTCCTCACCAGCTCCGGGCCATCTCTCTTTGCGCGCTTCTTTCGTCTATTGTGTCACCAAAGAGGCTGGTAAATTCGCCCGTGGGAAACGTGAAATTGATGGCGGGCAGGGAGGTGTGGCAGGAAGGGGCGAAATACCCTGTCGCGATCTGATTAGGGCGATGATTACTCCGGCGTAATTATTCCAATTTATTCGGGGACTAGCACGAGATCGGAGCTTCATCCACTATGCTAGCAGTCAAGGGCACACTGCTGTTCCTGTCAGTACTCGCTCGTCGCTTCTCCTCTCAAACGGCGCGTTCGTCTCTGCAGGGTGTCAGGAAAGCACTATTCCGTTAGCCAGGAGTTAGCTGCCCTAATCGTGAGTCAGCGGTGAGACTGCCTCCGCTGAAGTGTACTCAGAATTTTGAAAACAGCGCATGCTCGACGCCTATTGAAATGGTGAGCGCTGCGCTATACTACACGCCTGCCAGTGCTCCCGCTTCGGCTGATGTTTATTCAAAGGTGGCGTGGCACGACGTTTTTCCCGACTTGTGCACATAAAGCTCCTGAGTGCTTAGCAGAACTACAACGGAGGGAATATTAAACACGCATCACAGTACTTGCGCTTCTGCGCCAGGATTTCAGTAATTCCTGGCTTGCAGTTCCCCTCGCGCAGTAGCGGTCGCTGTGCGGTCAAGATAAGACACGTTGTTTGATGAGCCCAGAGCGTATTTCGCCACTTCCGAAGTGTTTTCTGTACGTTGCTTAGCGCACAGTAAACTAAATGAGCCAGCGAGTATACTCCATGAGTTCTTTTTCCTATCAAGTGTTTTTGCTTTGCGTTTACAAAGACCAAATTAAATTGTTCCAGAAAATTAAATTATCCCATCCTTAGTGTTGTTAATTGCTGCAATGTGTTTCAAATGCGGAAACATCCATTCCGCTTCTCTCGGTGTAGCGAAAGCGTTGAGAAATATGAGACAATGCATTCAGCACTCAGATGTCTCCAGCAGACATCTGTCAGCGCTGAAGCCATTGCTTTGGTTACTGACAAGATGGAAAGACGGGGGGCTTTGGCGAGACAAAGACAAGACCATGTGCGGCTTGTGCGTCGAAATGAGGCATAAGATTCGTGCAGATAGGCGTCCCAGCCACCTATCGCTCTTCCCGGTGTTACGCAATACACTGAAATTCCTTCCACTGGTAATTACAGGAGCAGAAAATTCCCACTTGTGATAAGTTCACAGCGCAGAGAGCTAAACGTCAGTGTGGTAAGCGCTAGGCAGCCTGGCAAGCTAATGCTTGCCTTCTGCTCAAGACCACGCGGTGACGTGATATCGATCGGACGCTTCGGTGGCAGCACCATGACCTTCGAGAGTACCATCTGTCTATAGCAAGGCATTACGTTACAGCTTACCGTTAGATGGTATTTGCGTCCTGTTGCCCTAGTACCTACCCAAAGGCCACTCGGGTGCGTAAATTCTAACTTTCAAATCTACATACTGCCTCCTCGGAGCACAGCGACATTATTGGACAGTGGTGCATGCGAAACTGTGATTTTCAGCACGGTCGTAATGAATTGCTGTTTTACAGATCATAATAATCGTATGTAAGCGTCACCGCAGAGACAAGGATACTTCGAAAAATCTGTTCCTCTTCGAGGAGAGACTCCACTCTGCTACTTTCATTCCCTCGTACCTCAGGCGATAATCGGCAGAGATTGGAAATGCAGAGCCGGCACTGCACCCCGCATTTCTTCTTTTCTCGTGTAGTGCAACCAACTATTTTGCAATACGAATCGTTGAGAAGCGGTCGGCAATCGTCAGAGCAGGCCCAATGCAGCATAACAAAACGCAAGAGGGAAATGCACCACAGAAAAAGCATGTGCAGGGACTGACCTCTGCGCCGGTGGCGGCCAGGAAGAGGAGGACGCAGGCTGTGATGAAGATGATGTGCTTCATTTCCGTCGGGTAGCTGGCGAGCTGAGAGTTCCGGGCGTCCACACTGCGATAGACAGGCAACGTGCACGGTCAGTTAAGAATGCGCCTGGTAGGGCGTCAAATATTAATGAATTTCCGTTCCATAGGACCTATGGGAAAGTGTAAGAGGGAAAGAAATGCTGAGAAGGCGACATGTGCCATATAAGAGGCATGTCGGTAGCCTATGATGTCACTGGCAGTGGCATGGAAACGGCTCCTGGCTGAAAGTTGACCATTCGGTGGTACTTTACCGCGTTCTACTTAAAGTATTGATCTAGGCTAGTGGATATAGCTGCCAAATTAATGCCATAGGGACAAAGAGGCGGTTCACAAGCAAAAATACAAATCAACGCAACGCCTGCTTTTTCGAATTAGATCAAACTGTTAGACATTCCATAAACCTTTTTAGCCAGTATCTTCTTTGATGTGATGCTACTGTTTCTTTTTTATTTCGCAGACTTGACATAAATGCGTAATTCGGGTTAGCTGTAAACTATAGGAAATAACTGAAGGTATTTTCGTGCACGGACCAGAGAGGAATATTCACTGTGGCGCGAAATTAGGGAAACTGAAGGTCCCATATAATCAGAGATTTTATATTGTCCGGCAAAAGTGTACATGTTTTTGTAGTTGCGCAACGAAGTCATTTTTAAACGCGGTAAGACAAATATTCTCGCGATTGCTGGTAAGATTCTAAACGGTGCTATTGTTTAAAGTTCATTAAACAGCTCTCAAAAATAGAGGTTGGCTGCCAGCCGTATAACTGAAGATGCCTCCAGCCAGCAACCATCTTAAGCTCTTGCCTATGTAAATTAATGCCACAAAAAACTTTAGGTATTGAGCTTGTAGCAGCTTAGCTGGCCACCTCAGTAACTGCATATCTTTGTAGGAACAAACATGTTTACATTCGCTCTTACAATTTCTAGAGTATATCTTGAATCTTGGCACGGATCGTGTCTGGACAAAAAACGGCAAAACAACGCTCGTAAGTTTCCTGCTGTGTCCGTAAAGTACCTAAAGCGACGGGTAGAACTCGTCGTGCTAAGAGGGCCAAGAACAACCTCCTGCCTCACACAGCTTCACAATTTCTGTCACACTGTTCGGCAGCCCGGGAGGCGTGAATTGACGGTTTCTTATGGAACTCTCCACGTTTCATTGCGGCGGTTCCAGACGTAGATACCGCTATTGATAAAAGCATTTATTATTGCTTGAACCTCTGTACCAGCTTTTTGAAGGCTTACGCGACTCTCTGAGCCTGCCGAATGCGGCTGATGTAATTCGCGAAGCCAATTTTACAGATACGAATGAACATCTTTCAACCGGAATTCACTCATTTCATCCGGCTTCCTACAGCACGCGCCAGAGTAAACGACGAGGCACGGCCGAAAATGGCGCCAACGAACAACCTGCCCGCACACATCATGGACGCATAGGTCTTTTACAACGACAGGTGTCCATCATTACATCTTTGCATGTCATTACGTGCCGTTACAGCGTGTTTTATTGTCTCGATCAAATTTGTATCCTTTTCCAGCGGAGTTCGGCCTTCGCCGGTATGCGTGATTGATGAATAAATATGAAAAAAATATGACTTGCATTGTAAGAAACTTATTAGTTTCGTCGGCGGCACACATGGCAGCAATTTTCCTTCTTGCGCGCCACTGATGAAAGTACATAAACGAATAAAAATATTTCGGGGAGCGCTTGGCAAATGGCACTTTTATACGTCAAGCTTCGATGGTCCGGCTAGCAAATTTTATCGCTAACAATAAAATTCTCCTTTGATAACAATCAGGTTTCGGGTGTAATAAAGTTGAAACGAGTTTTAACCCGTGGCGCCTACATTTAGACCATATAAGCGGCGCAGGTTGAAGGTAGAGAGAGGAAGAGATAGATAACACATGTTCCCGAACTGAAGTCGTTATTGGGGCGGAAACTTTATGCACGTCCATTAAACTTCCATTTAACACGGCCGGAACGGAGAGCAATAACAGCGCGTTATGCTTCCGTCCCGTGACCTTAACTATTCGCTGACACTCTGCGGTGGAGGCCACAGTGCACCGCTAACGGCAGTAATCGGAGACGCCGATTATTCACGCGCTGTCGGTTGCGGAAACTCGTTGCGACGGAAGGATTTACGACGCTGTACCAACAGCACAAAGTAAGCGGACGTGACCACAAACGCACAGCCAGGAACACACACACACACGCACCTTCGACGGAAAACCGGGGCAATACTCGCGAACGTTCGTGAAAGCTGCCCGTTTAGGAGCCTCTTACAGGAGACCGGGGAGTCGGAGCTGAGGTGGAAGAAGTTGGGGGGGGGGGGGGGGGGGGGGGGGGGGGAGTGAGAGGAAGAAGGTACAGCAGATGCGCTGCTACCTCTGCTCTGGTTGATCGTTAGGGCCGGAATAGAATTAGGGACAGCAACGCGACGGAGACAAGACGAGAAAGACAAATAAAGTCACCGAATCGCTGACAAGCCGCTTCTTTACGACCCCATCAGAGGCGCAAGAAAAAAAAAGCGTGGCTGGCCTGGCAAGTACGCAACGAGTGTGACACCGAAGCGCCGTGCACCGACCCCGTTGAGAGCCGGGGCCGGGTGCTCGCGTCTCCATCTTTCTTGCTGCATACGTCTGCGCAGATATAGCGCGTGTGTAGGGCGGGTGCGGGGATGCTAGCAATAAAAACAGAAAGCGTGTCCGCGCCACGAAAATGACGACATTTTCGTGTCTGTTTTTAATCTCGGGTGGTTTAGGACACCCGACGTCGGCTTAAGCGACTATATGCGCAGTTACAGCGGTGCAACAAGATGACGGCTTTCTTACCCTGCTTCTGCTCTTGCGCAGCCACGTCCTATTAAAAACGGTTTCGACTCCCCCAGCGGAGGCTTAGCAGAGAAGCCCTCCCGTGGCGTTTGGCTTTTATTTTCCTACCTGTTGTGTTTCTTTCGTCCGCTTACTTTTAATCACAAACCTTGCCCATGTCCCCCCTTTTTTTTTTCTGTTGCTAGAGTAAGCATTGCCAGACGGCCATGTCCTGTAGCCCTTAGGAGAAAGGGGCGATACTGAGATTGGATGGCCGAGATATGCACTGTATTTCTTTACAATATGGTCTTCACACCTTCTGCAACCTTCTGATAGAATCTATTGCCTTTCTATAGATATTTATCTTTGTCTACTCAAAGTGCACAGACTGTCTACAGAAAAGTGCGCTAAAAGTGTTTGGCCAGAAATCTATGGATTGCCTATATACAGTCTATAGCATTTGTGATGTGGGTACCCACGCTTATAAGAGTTGCCTATTTTATTGACAGAAGTGTGCGGACTGTACTGCCTAAGCAATTTTTTTGTAATGGTTATAAACAGTGCCAAATATTCAGACGCCCTGTTTACGACTCTGTATCGAATCCCTTCCCTTAGTACAAGTTTTGTCATCACTGAGGCATCCTTCACTTGGCGCAGTAAGTGCGTGAGTGCAATGCCGCGTCTCCGCAGTAGGCCCAATGCACGACGCAAAAATAAAAGCTTAACCTTGACATTGGGTAGGTAGGCTATTTTACAGGGGGATGAAGTGCAGGATAAACGTTACGCGGAGGTGTCGTCGTCTTGGCACGTGGGACTGCGTTTTCAATTCGAGTCAACTCTTCCCTTTCCGCTCGCCTCGCAGCGTGTCTTTCTTTCAAACGTCAGCAGGAGCAGGGAACACGAAGGAAACCTTAACCGAGACAAAGAGCTCGGCTTTTTTTTACGACCGCCACAGCGCAATAAACCTGCCCGGGGAGACACATTTGTTCTCCGAGTTACGCTACTGTTCGTTTCCCACGACACATCCTCGCTTCTCGTTCTTTTGGTTGTTTATTTGATTCCGTTTTTGACTTCCTTTTTTTCACTCAGCGGTTGGTCGTTGAGCGCCCCTTTATTTAGGACTCGCGGTAAACTAAAAGGGGGTCTTAAAGCGCAATGAAAGACTGCGGGTGGTGATGTAAAAAGTAAAACGGCTCCTGCTATCCGGTCGTTTTTTCTACTACTTTGTGCCGTCTTTTTGCGCTTTAATCCTTGTGAGTAAGTAGAACAAAACGCGTCCCACTAGGTTTCGGTCTTGCTTGGGGCGGTACTTTACTTTCGTCGGAACCTAGGAGTTCGAAAGCACACACAGCAGCCGTCGGCTTTCTCTGTGTCAGGGTACATATCCGTTGAGGTGCAAGCTTTAAAGTAGGTTTCTGCGTGACTGGAATTACAACGAACTCCTGACGCGCGCGCCTTCTTAGGATCTCGTTAGCTCAGCTTTCTCAGTCGTGTTCCAGTTTTCTTCCTTTTTTTTTTTAGATGTGGGCACTGATGACATTTCGTTTCGCTATCTGCCGAAAAAAAAAGAGTAAATTACCGCTCTCAGAGTTAACGTGCAGCAAATCACGCTAGTGCTCAAGCTTGCAGCCGCATGCGACTTTGATCAAATTCTCTAGTCTCTTTTCGAGGAGGAAAACAAAGCCTAACGAAGGTTGCTGATAGTTCTTACGGGCGTAGCAACAAAAAGCAGTTGACAGTCCTGCCGAGGACAAATCGTTCTGAAGGAACACGCAAGAAACTCTTTAGACAGCGCACATTGCTTATACTGAAATGCAACAAGGTGCGCAGATGGCGTGCAGGGATAGAGACATGATGAAGGCGTCAACTCGACACGGCAAATTCAGATCACATGAGACGGCAGCAGGTTTGATAGATTTACAGGAAAGGACCGAATAATTAAGCTAATGAACGAGGATAAGTGGCAAGTACCGGGGACACTAAAGTTAATGCAGGTTTTTGCCATCCCTGTCGCAAAAAAGTGTGCTGTTCAATCTTCGTCAAATGATGTGTCAAGAATAATTCAGGGACGTTCCGTTCTGATGTTCAGAGCGTAAGTGGTTTCGTAGAAGCCCAGGGCTGTTAGTTTAACACTAAGCCATCACTGCCGCATATCTTAGGCAAACCAAAAAGAGACAAATTGCTTGCATAAATATTTGGAAGCACTTAAGGTGATTACTGGGAACTCACAAGCAGTTTTGAAAAATACACCACCTCCTGGGAAGTGTAACGCAGTGCTTCAGGAAAATCTTCATCCTTGATGCTCATTTCATTCCTCGTTTCACATTACACCCTTATTTTCCTTCTCATTCTAGGCTCATGTAAACTTTCTAAGCTTGCAGTACCTTTTCTAAGCTTTTCCCTTCTCCCGTGGAAACCGAAAAAATTTTGTGCAGAACCTCTAAGCCATTCCGATTCGTCTGTTTGTTTTTTTTTTGCGAGAGCCAGACCAAAAAAAATGCGTCCGTACACACGACTAATCATATCGTCTCATTTGGCATGTAATGTTCCAGTAATCTCCATAACCTTGCCCCACGCGAGTGCTGTATACGGCAGTTCTTGCGCTGGAGCAGTCTTTCCCCACGACCGGCTGAGCTCATCACAATATTATTGCATTGAATAGCCAGTATTCTTGCTGTTCTCGAAGCAGTTTATTCCTGTCGTTTCTAAGCTGACAGTGTCCGCGGAAAAAAAAGGAACGCTCTCAAAAAGGTAATGCAAAATCGAAAGCTACAAACAAGACAGCTCTGATAGAGCCTAAAGTTACAATAATCGCCAGACGAAGTAAGGGAAAGGGCCCCAGCTGCACGCTAGGCTCTTTTCAATGCCCCCAATTCAATATGCCGCATCCAACAGGACCAATAACGGACGGAACAGGCACGTGCAGCAGAGAGCGCGAAAAGCAGCAGTCTCCTGTTTGCCAACGACTCCGCGAGAATTAGCGCAGGCCCGAAATGTCAATTAGGGCGTCGCATAAACGCCGCCAATTCACGTGCGTTTCCAGCCCGACCGGACCACGAGGCGGAGGGAAGACGCGTCCAGTAATTGAATATTCTTGAAGGAGGCGGGGAACGGGTCTTACGGTGACGTGATGAATATTCGAGACACGAATTACCTCATCGAGCGTGCGAAGCATCTTTCGTGGCAAACTGTGCGGACGAAGAGTTCATTCCCGCATATGTTATGAACAGTACGTATCTCGCTGGGAAGGAATTCCGAACAGCGGTGTGTGGAAGGAACATCTATTGAAATGTTTTATTTGCGCAGTGTTTTCTTAAATGGATGTTCAGCGAAAATTGAAACTAGATTGCATCGATAGATTAATGAAAAGGAGGGTGCTTTTACTGAAAACAGAACTTTTACACGCTACAAGAGGTCCAAAAATAAAACGGAGGTACCACTTCAAGCGGCCGACGTCGCAAGCAAACCACGCTAATGTCTAGGCAGTTTATTTTGCGTCGGTCTCCGAGGCTTGGCTACATGTAATTACCACCCTACACGGTGATCACATTCTTTTTTAGCCTTGAGATCACGAGCTTCAATTTCCTGGCGGGGTGGAAATAAAAGTGTCGTTTGATAATTAAATTTTCTTGGATATAGATGAGTGTCTGTTGCTGCCGCTTGATCATCAGCTAACCAGAAGAAGAAGCTGCAGAATACGTGTCTTCTTTTTTCTAAGAACGAAAATACGACGAAGTGGTTCCTGTACAGACTCTCGAAGGTTCCTCTCAGCAAGCCAACCAACGCCCAGTGGCACTCAAAGAGAAACGAAAAAGCACGTAATATAGCCACGCGTTTCCTCGTATCTTCTCCTCGTTTTACCTCTTTTAATGTCTCGTTAATCTAATCAAATTTTACCTGTTCCTTCGGTTACACCCGGACGAAATTCACTTCGCTGCTGTTCGCACCTTGTGATCCCCGTCTCTTTTCTTGCGCCCATTCTCTGCGTAATAGTTCAGGAGTACTAAGCCTTGCTCCGACATCTGTATGAGTTAATTCATATCCGATCGACTTTTGTCAACTGGCTTAAAAACTCCCCTTCTTTTGCCCTCGCCACTGGGTGTTTGCTATGACCGAAGCTCACCTTTTATGCCCACACATCCAGAACGCATACACCAAGCAACAAAAATCCAGCATTGCTTTTGTCTCTTCTCGCTTCAGGCTTCCAGCTCTAGACTTCCCGCTTTTTTATCCGTAAGACCTCTCCCATTTGCTTGCGGCTACTAACTAGGCATTAGTGACTTGAATGCGGTGTACACTATGTGAATTATTACGCAATCCTTTTTGGATGCACCAGCGCTTGCTTGCGTCTTGTGCAACCAGAAGGGCTAGTTGAAAAGCGCCCACAAAACTAAAGAAGAAATTTTTTGTATAAACTGTGTTATTCCAGCAGTTTCCACATATTAGCTTAGAAATCACCGTTTTGTGTCGTTACTACACATTGCGTACAGGCTGTTTCGTGCAAAGCTGCTGCCGGTTGAAATTTTCAGATGAAGACCGCTTTGAAATGCTGCGAAACGTGGAAGCCCTAAATATAGACGACAGAGACAAAACCTTGAAATCTGGAGAAGGCGGCCCCTTATAAATCATGGACGCCAATAAACACTTCGCCCGCTCAATATAGTTTATCGTCTCTCGCACACAGTGTGTATTGCTTTTGTAGTAAGGGAGTAATTACTCATTGACGTCCACCCGAGCGCAGCCTTACGGCTACAAAGGAAAGCTATACAGCTTTCTCAGAAACTTCATAGTTAAAGAAAAATTCGTCCTGGTCCGGAGTTCGAACCCGGGACCACCGCTTCACCGGAGCAGTCGCTCTACCAATTGAGCTAACCGGGACGGCAAGCTTATGGTAGGGCGAGAGCGAATTGATCAATAACTCGAAGTGGGAACAGTGTTGTGGAATGTTATGATCTAAACATTTCACCAGTATTGCTTTTGTATGTGGCGCCTTTATTTGAGCTGGCGCATTTCATAATCCAATTTTTGTTAAGCTACTTTAAAATGTTTCTTTTATATTTACCATTTCTCATAGTTACGATCTTGACTGTGTCGGATTGTGTGCTCTGTACACATTTACGATTCTGTCCCAGCCAACTCTTATGCACCCTTTCTGAAAAGCCGTCTCAGTTCAAACGCAGACCGCCGCCACCCTTCGCGGTTACCGCTGCCGCTTTTCTGATATTCCTCTGGTGCCGAAAAAAATATGGCTACACTTTCTCTTTGATACAGCATTGCTTCGCGAGCTACGAAAGTGACGGTCCGACTTCCAAGTAGAAAGCCGACTTGGAAAGCATTCCCCATGCCAACATTCCGCCCCCATCTCCACTTCCATCTTACAGGCACACCGCGCTTGTGTGGCTTCGCGAACGCAAAGCGCGCTTTCATTCCCCATACGCTGTACGGGCTTCCTAGATAGGAATACGTTCCAGAAAATAGAACGCCTTTGAAGCGCTTGCCGGCGGCGAATGTCGTTGGCATTGATGCGCACTGCTCTCAGTGCCTGTGGAAAAGGCACATTCACCAACTGCGAAAGGCGCCCGCCAGTTATAGCTGGTGCATGGTTATGCCCTTCCTTCAGTATATGTGTGGGTAAGAAGAAAGAAAAAGGAGAAAGTCACTACGTTCCTGCTATGCAAAGTATTCCGCTCAATAAATCGTACTCACTCCATTTGAGGCTAGAGAGACCGAAGAAGACGTCAGCAGAGAGCGCCTTCCTAAACCCTTTGTCGGCGCTTCGGTGAAATGTTTACGAATGACTCTGCCACCCAGAGATGTGTTTTCCTAAACGGTAATACGTTTGCTTGTTGCAAAAGCACATAGCGAGAAGAGCCGTCCTCATAGCGTAACGTGCTGTTTAAACTCGGAAGCCTGGTTTTTGGCCCCTCGCGAAATTCTGCCTTGTTGTCTTCATCTGTTCTTTTTTTTTCTGGCGCTTCCTCGCCACCTGAATTTAAGGGAAGCCTGCTCACTCATCTCGTTTACCGGGAACGCGAAGGCGTTCCATTCTTGATACGAGCGCTTAGATTTCGCCAGAATTTTGGTGAGCGTGGAAACTAAACACTGCTTAAATTGCGCACCTTCTGAAGGCGTCACCCGTGACGTCAGTGCTTGTGCAAGTTTCGCCGTCATTCCTTCCTGAAACTGTTTTCCTTTCTTTATTGTTGCCTTTATGCAGTTTCTTATGGCGTAGCATGTAGAGTGTAGTGTGTTTACATTCTGCAAATATTTACGTTAAAAAACGGAACTGCTGCAACTTCGCTTGTACAACAGACGTAAGCAGAGTCATGGGCTCACTGCTGTCACCTCTTGGAGGGGCGACAATAATGCGGGTTATTCGGCGAATCAGCGCACTTTGTAAGACTCATATTTACAGTCATGATTGAGTGTCTAAGCATAGACTCAGTCGGCACCTTCCTAGTCTGTGAGCCCTAATTTTCAGAGGCTGTTCCAGGTTAATACCACACTGTCTAGCCTTTTGCGCACATGCTGTGGTCATTTCGAATACGAACCGCATGTATGCTCGCACACTGTTCTTGTCTTCTTTGTGCAGTGACATTTCCCTGCAGATGGCTCCGTCACGGCCAAAATTTCCCATTAGAAACCAAAAACAGCGGTTTAACAGACCAACTAGGACCAAAAGCCAGCGCGGCAATATATTTCCCAAAACCGCTTTAGCACAATTGTTGTTTCCGAGTGTTAAGTTAGGCTTTTGACATCTGATGCAATTGACAAGGTTGTTATTGGGCTAGCAATCCTTACAAAATAAAAAAACAATGGCAGCAGCTATTAGTAGATAGGCCATGTAATCAGAGGCGGATATTCTACGCTCATGATCTAGAACCTACAGCCCGAAGTGCCTAGCGTGGATCATAATTTGACGCTGATGACAACCGTATACAGGATGCCACCTCTAAAAATAAATATAGCATCAGATAAAATCGCTATCGCACTTTGCTCACCGGTATAGTTGTTAATTCGTGGCAGCGAGGAACACAACGCTTCCAGCCAAAAAACTGCTTGTTGCTGGTCTTTTTACTGCTAAAGCCATGGAGGTGAAGAGCTGAAAGTAATCTTCCCGGCATGCTTCTGCACCCTCTGTACAATGTTTACGCATGGGTTTAACGTAAGGATGCTCTACCGCCCTTGAACACGCCCACCCGGGTTCCTAAAATCATTTCTCGCTGCGGAGGCGTGGAGACAGCCCGATTAATTGCGCTTATCTCGGACAAAATTGTGCGGCAGCGCGGCATACAGCTTTGTCTCTATTGTAATAGCCGCGTCTTGCGGCATCACCGTGTGCAAATTTAGCTGATATCTCTAGAGCTCAGTGTGCATCCCCACCGAGAAGCTCGGCGAGTATATATCGCATGCGGGAAATCCTTTGAAATAGCATTCACACGCTGCGCGCTTCACCCGATGAAACTGGGTAGCCGGATACATCCCGCAGCTGCGTAACCGGATACATCCCGCTAGCGGGCTACATCCCGCTACGCAGCAAATACCCATGGAAAGCTGTAGCCGTGCTGCTGGCTTCATTCTGCTAATGCTTAAGACCTACAGTATAATGTAGAAGACCTGCCGTCTAAGTGGCAGCTCGGGCGTCCACTAAGAAAGCAACGGGCCTGGCACTGACCCCACAGGCAACGCTGTTCACGCAGTGACACGTGAATGTTACTCGACCGAATGTTGAATCTTTGAGTCAGGACTGTCAACATCCGCTTGGGAGGGCTCCTCATAACAGCAGGACTGGTCCCATATCTTCGAAATATATTTTAGGTGTTATTCTACGTTGAAGGAACCCTAAAACTTGAGCCAACCTACGAAGCATATGTGCGCTATGTAATCTGCCCCGTTAAAGCTGGCCACCTATCTAGATGGCAAAACCGAAACATGAAACAAACGATCAGACTGAGTAACCAGTGATAACAGCCAGAAAGACAAGGTAGCTATCTTCCACGCTCTTGAACACTGTGAACTAAACTTTGCATATCTTGCGATTGAGTCCCTAATTGGTTGATGCCAACCCTCTAGCGCCGATAACCCTGTCTACATCCAAGAATACCTGTGTAGCTACCGGGTTCAAATTTCTCGGTCGCCTCCGCGGAAGAAGTGAGAAGAGAACGCGGCGGCCTGTCGCCGCCATCGAGCTTTTTATCCTCTCAGCCACAGTGTTTTGTAAGCTAGCCGAAGGTCGTTTACACCGTACGTCTACGCCCGACATTCCCCGCCAGATAATAGGTGGCGCGCAAGCTGCTTACACGTCCTCTCCTCACCTAGTTGCGTTCCGCGGGTTTACTTGCCGATGCAAGTTTATGTAGGCATTGCTTATCGCAGCCTCGCAGGAGCGGCGCCCGCTTTTCATGTAGAAAAGGAGCCCCAGTGTAGCAGGAAGTCAAAAATAAAGAGTAGACGTGGATCGGCCTAAGCCCTTCGCTACAAAAAGTGGGGAATCAGGGTGGGCGGGGTATAGTCGAAGCCTTCTGGAGGGCTCAACTTCACCTGGCCCTTAGGAGGGACGGGCTGGCTTGTGAAGAGGGTGCGGTGACGGTTTTCTGCCAACTTAAGGGCGTAGGTATCTTGGCCTACTAAGAGCGTCTAAAGCTAATCGGGGAAAAAGTGGCAAGATGGCTGGAGCAATGTGGCTTAACATTGGTTAAAAAGGAGTCTGATGGAACCGCTTATCTTCGCGGAAACACCCGTCTTAGAACAATACTCTGGAACGAGGATCTTGCTACCCCGAAAATGGAGGCAGCTAATTGGTGTGCTCTCATTATTGCTTGGCTTACGGCAATAACCCCAAAAAAACGGAAGTTTATGGCAGAGGTTCGCGTGGGAAGCTAAATCGTTCGTAAGTGAAAAAGAGAGAAAAAAAACCACATCGTCGCAAAATAAAATTATCGAATTATTTTCGAGCCACCACAAAGCACAAGGAACTTTCTGCCTGGCACAAGCTTACCCCACAAGCTTAAACTCGCGTTTAGTAAAAGCTTCCCAAGAAGCAGGTACAAGAAGCTCCAAGGAAAGGCATGCAGGCAAGTTAAAGTTGGCCGACTATTTTCATTTGTAACTAAAGATGACTGAGTTATTAAAACCACTCGCAGGAGCTGATGACGTACTTTCTGTAAACGAGAAAAAAAAACGCTGCGGATTGTCACGTACAGGAATTTTAAGCGCACTTCGCGTCGGGAAAACGAGCCCGATGGTAGTTCATGGAAAATAGGCACCCCTTGCTAATGAACATCACGGGTAGATTTTATTGCTGTCATCAATCTTAAGATGAAAGAGATTTTGGAAACTGAAGTTTGGTTAGACATACTCGTACTTATCTTCAGTCGATGTGATAATAACAGACAAACCGCTACTTCATAATACCATTACGGGGCAACCGGAATTCAGTGGACACAACTGGGGACGTGCCTGTTAGTTATACGACAGTGCGACTACAGTCATTTGATGAAGGCGTAGTCTGGAGTGATCAAGGTCGGCGTGCATAGCACCATGCCCGACGTTCACCATATTAGTTACACAACGCCGCTGATTACTATGGGACTAGGACTGGTCCCACTGAGCCGACACTCCCTGACCACCGCTTGCTAATCGCGTATGATTAGTGACGAATTGGCCGTGAGCGTGTATCGGTCGGTTGGTATCCATCTACGCTCGTTGAAAGGAAGGACGCCAGCGAGGGGAGTATTGGGGAGAGTTGATAATTAACCGGCCGTTTCCTAATGACTTTCCCTGCGTAATTGACTTGTCGGGAGCTGCTGTCATTGGGCTTAGGCAGTAGGAGAGGGCTGTGTTGGAGTCGGAACGAATTGCTCCGAAAGTATAACTGTGGACTACAGCGCCACTAGGCACAGAACTGAGAGAGGGGCCCTGGAAGCCTTACACGTGTTCATATGAATACACTGGTCGTGTATACGATTTGTGAAAGACCGAAGACGGTGTTATTGTTGGCGAAAACCACATTAGGTAACTACGCATGCCTTGGTAAGTTTCGCTTGTGCGTTGTCGCCTTTATGAGAGTAATGATTAGAATACAAAGAAAAAGCTGCTAGGTCCTGTCTCATATTGAGTACAACTGATCTTGAAGCAGGCGGAAACGTGAGAACAGTAATGCTCCTGTCATGAGTTGCGGCTTCGCATCCACTACCACCGTCTTTACCACAAAGACTGGCGTCTTTGTTATTGATCGATACACATCACCGTTGATCTGCTGCAGAAATCTAATCTCCTACGGATTTATATAGACCATTTCGGGATTAAAATACAGAAACATCGATTTCTGGTTCGTTCAGTCATTCATGATATTTTGTATTCTTCCCAGTCTGGACATTAAGCGAGTACAAGCTGATTCCTGGCGAAAATGACAGCGAAAGTTCGATTCAAAGCTCACTCACGCGGTGATGGTGCCCTTTTAGGTTCGAAATGACGTTCTATCAGAGGCAGGAGATACTGCACACGGATGCGAGTGAGTTTTAGCATATCGGTGAATATAAGCGCGGGCGTAGCCCTGACGCCCCTGCGCATGCGCTCTTTCAGGTGTCCACCCAGCGGCCACTCCGCGTGCACAGCGTGAATTAGGCAATCCGGTAAACGTCTACGCTAATACGTCACCGATGGGCTAAAACACACGTACTTAAGGCGTGACAGTTTATGAAAGCGTCGACATTTGCGAATGCTGGCCTCAAGTGTTTGGCTGTGCTGCCCGGACCAACTCCGCGTTAATTGTGGGAAAAGGAACTTCTAAGCTCGGACTTCGCGCGACGCGCTCAACAATATTCTCCCCGCTTTCCCGCGTCCGATGCTTACGCCATGAAGCATAGGGAAACCTGTGGCAGTGAATTTGTCGCCCACAGGAAAGAACGAGCGCCACGAGCGGCCCGCTGAGGGCAAGGCAGTAATCGCTCTAGCTTGGACTCTCTATCGCGCTAACCTCAGCGGTTTTGCATCATTAAACATTTCTCTATCGCGTCGAGCCTCGGCGCCGAAGACCGCAGCGGCGCCATCGGCGTCGGCGGTTAAAAGAAGAGTCACACCCCACGCCCTAATTGCGGGCAGTAACGACTCGGATTAATGTCTTTGCTCGGCAGTAATTGCCTCGAACTGGCGCTGTACCTTCCTTCGGCTCTCTTAATTCTCTGCTTTCTGTTCCTGCTCGGGTTCCTTCATCGGATTCTGCGAATTAGTGGTTAGGCTCGTCTTGCTGCATTTGTTGCGCCTGCCTGGCGATTAAGAAAGCATGAGGTTTCGTTGTTATCGTAACCTGACTCTTCCGGGTGAGGTTTCTTGGATACGTAATGCACACAGTTCAGGAAAGCGATTAGAGTTTGTGCAGCGACTTGAAGCTGCACAAACTTGACAAAGCTTGACAGCAAGTCTGAAGCAACGGATAAAAAGATTAAGAATGAATTTCAACCTTTCAATCCTAGCAATTGGTTCAACATCGTTGCGCAGACTTTCGCGAAGGTGCCTGCATATTGAAATGCATTTCTGGTACTTTTTGAGACAGTTACAGGATTATAAAGGTGGAAAAAACGAAAACAGTACAAAAGACAGAAACTGCTCCGTGGCTTCCAACACACTCTTGCCCATTTATACGTGTTTGGTATTCATGAATCAGCGTGAAGGAAAACACAAGAACTGCGCATAAATTTTTCTGTGTAGCGCCACTGACAAATGTCTCGCCCAGCAAAAGATGTTGATCCGTTCCGTGAAGCGAAAAGCGTGCTGTTCTGGAATACTCGAACAAAATATACGGCTGTTGCATTGAACAGAATTCTCGAGCATACTTGAAGCAGTGGTACCTACTTCGATGGGACAAGAGTACAAGGACACAAAATATAGTAAGCAAAAATAAAAACGCTCAAACAAGGAACGACACAGCGTGTGGGTCGAAAGCATTCTAACCTCCCCGTTCCAAGAGTTTGCCGTCCAAACTCGAGCTTTTCATTTCTTGACCGCGTTTCTCCGTTTCTCCTATAAGCTTCTGTCGCTCACCTGTTGCGGTTTCCAAAGTCCACACTCTCACGCGGCTTCCCTCAGGGTTGCGACGAAACATCCGACGACAATGGAGTGCCTACGGTCGCGCAGCCATTTGCATATATATGGCCGAACGACTAACCTCGGAACTATTTACTGGCTTCGCCTCCCGCTCAAGGATCTCTCTGGTCCCGCCGCTATTTGTCGTACTTGTCGGCGCAACCCACCGCCACCTCGCCAGACGCATCGACTAGCAATCGGAGAGTAGAACAACGTGAACTGAAAGAAAAAGATGAATGAGCAAGCGATCTAGATAAGCGTAAGCCGCCGGGAAAGAGGGCGGAAGAGTTGCACGTCTGGTCGATATTAGGCGCGGCTATGCGTCGTCCTGTGCTTTATCGCCCTTCCGGATCCGCCGACGGCGACAAGTAGACGTAGTGAGGAGCAGCGTTGCCGTCGTGGTCGACTGTGCAATGAGGCTACGCGTACAGTGCAAACACATCCGGTGCCAACGCTGTTCCGCTATGCGTCAGTCTTGGGAAATGGCTCGCTATGACGGGTGCGTCAACGTCATTACAGCCTAGGCTTTCCATCTCTTCCCTGTCACCAGCCGTCTCCCTTCCTCGACACTGAGCCTTCTTTTCGCTACCCAGTAGGTCGAAATCTTAGGCTTTCCGTGAGTCCCGGGGGCAGGCAAGTTCTCCGACACGACCGAGCCTGTTTTACAAGACGGGGTACACTGAGAACACAAGGGATCCACAGCGCATGTGAGGTCGTTCCAGTGACGTAACACCTGGAATTAGCGGCAATCACAGAAACGGCACGACTTGCTTCCCAGGCTGGAATACAGAAAGCGCAGCTAAAGACCCGAAGAGACTGCGTAGCTAATTGTAGAGGAAGTTTACCTTCCACACATTCGGGCAGTGACGCAAGAATGACGGCTCATTTCGGAAACTCAAGGAGAGCGAGACAGTATAAACTTACTTGCTTCGCCCCTTTCTTGCACACTTACGAGCGCCGGTGCAACTCGATAGAGCACCCTAATTTGCGGTTGAGGTGATTTTTGGGCTCTACACCGTCATAAACGACTTTTTAGCGCTCGCGTATAGTGTTGCGGAAAACTTCATCTCTGACGGCAAGAAAGAAACGACACAATCAGTAGGAAAGAAGGAGGCAATAAAGCTCCCCTAAATGGGCGTAATTTTCTTGCCTCGAGATTTCCTAGGGTTACCTTTTCACTAGGTCGTCGCACTTAAGGGTACCGGCGGTGTTCTGAAGTTCCTCGAAAAGCTTGATTTTATTCCATCGACTATTCGTTACCTTTCTTAGCTTACTGATCAGTTACGGCTTGCGCTTGCTGCATCGCCACACATAAAAAAGCAGCCAGTTGCATGAACGCCAACCATTAGAGCCGCTACCAGCGTGATTTCTTCACTGCCGTCATTCGCATTTCGGCTTCTATGCAAACGCAACCTTACGTAATTGTAGCCCTGCTCATCAGTGAGTGGTTGTGCTGTAGTTACATAAATATTCGTCGTGAAGTGGGAAATCCGTTGAAGCGGGCTGCAGAGTTGAAGAACGGAAGGTAATTATGAGTGCTGATTAGCAGAGCTTTTAAGGTCGCTCGTTAGCGTTCTCCGAGCCTAAAAATACAGCCTCTAGGTGTATTTAACTAGTGAGTTTTTGTACAGATGTGGTAATACTTTTAAAGTGAAGTGCGTCTTTTTTGTTATTTAATCTTTTTCGTTTCTTTCGGATGGCTTGGAAGTGGAGCTCAATTTGTGTTAAAAAAGCCAACGTAGCTTCGTAATAGTTTCAAAGAAAAAAGGTTTAACTTTCAGGGCAGTCTGTTTTTCTCTAATTTCCAGACTACACTGTGCCAAGTGCAGTGGCCTGCTTTCGCAATGAAGAAATCATGAGAATTCCAGTAGTTACTAGGATAATGGATTAGACCTTGATGGTGGTCCACGCATGCGTGGTTCATTCAGCTCAGCTGAAACAGCAGCAGGAGGAGGTCGTGAGGTGTTGTGCGATGTCCAAGACGTAGAATTATTTCATGCTGTAACCCTACAAGCGCTCGCAGAATAACTGATATTTCAGCGTGAAGAAATTAAGAAACAGGCTTGCGGCGCTCGTTGTTATGGTGGAAGGCTAATTATCTCCACTCTTTGCAGCTACTAGATAATTGACTTAGTCATTACTACATGTAAACTGTTTCTGACAGCGCGGACTTAGTTTCAGATAGTCCACGGGGGTCGGGAAAAATTCCACTTGCTATGGAATGCATATTAGGTGCATTCTTGCTGCTCTTGGAGGTTGTTACGGTCAAGATTTGGCCTTTAGTTAGGAGGAGCACGTTGTTTCCCGAGATCTTGCGCGGTGCCCACACTGGCGAAGGAATGTAGTGCATTAGGCTCCTACACTGGCTCTTTTCTGTCGACCTGTTTACTACAAGTTTGTTTGCTTTGCTGCATAGCATTAGCCTCGTTTGAAGACTACGGAATAATATTCTCTTCGTCATCATACAGATTCCTGCCTTGAAAATACTTGAACAATACTAAGTTAGACGGCATTAATTCTTTATTTCATTTTACCCTGTTCTAACACTGATTCAGACTTTCCTTTCCTGAATCCCCTGCGCTTCATGAAGGAAGTAGCTTGCCGACGCTTTTGAACTTGCTGACGAGATTTTATACTTTACAAAATGCCTCTCTGCCACTCTAGTTCATGAGAGCTAAAAAACACCGGGTCTTTAGTTCACTCTTTAAAGCTACGGCACTTCTTGAAGAAGCGTTTAGTTTCAAGCGGGTTTATATAACCGTTCATGAAGGCTCCAGCGCAGCAGTTATAATTACTGTCTCACATTCAATATATTTTTTTGCGAATAGCTTTTTTACAGGTTCGAAACGCTTGCATTTCTATGGAGACAATACGCAAATATAGCCGTACGCTGTGCATTATAATTTAACATTATAAAAAAAAACATGTGTTCAAGATTAATTAGGAACCCTCCACTATAGCGTCCTTCGTAGGCTGCGTGGCGCTCAGCGAAGTTAAGTCCGCAAACCTAACCAAGACTGCCATCGTACTAACGGTGCTTGGCTGAGCACTGCGTACCGCGAGCCGTACGAATGCATTTAGGTCTTGAAAGACTAAAACAAGGTTAACTGTTATCGTTAGACGCACGAGCTGCAACCGCATTGGGCTTAATAAATTATTAAAAAGTAAGGAATCAGATAATCGCACATTATAAGGTGGACGCCGACCTTCTTCAGGCAAAAATGTTTTTTTTTTTTTATAATTCGGGGGATATGAAAATGTTTACTAAACGCAATTATGCGCCTATGCGCGCAGCTCAGTCGCGATGTTTGTTCAAACACATGCCGCCATGCCTCTGCGAACACTATAGAAATGCGGCTTTCAGGAGGATAATTAGATTGTCCAAAAAAAAAAAAAAAAGGTTTCATTCTAGCAGCTGCCGCGCTTTTGCACCATCCAAGCGGTTTGCGCTTAAATTGGCATTTGGCGAGCGTTTTTTTTAAACAGAAGGCTGGGGTAGGGCGGAAAGGCGCTGCTAACTATTTTCTGACAAGTACTTCTTACGATTTGGGTACATTACACCAGTAAGGTTGCGCGAAACATTTATCGCAGCAAGCGTGCGTTCCGCAGAGGTGCATAGTACTTTAAGAAATTTGATTTAAAACATCGACTCAAAACTACATCGAAGATAAAATTAAACATAAGAGAACGTTACGGCATTAGCGCTGGCGTGTGTATCTTCGACTATCTCTGTTTTGTGGAATGGTTAGCGTACGGTTATTTTTCTGAAGAGCAAAGTAAGACTCAACTTAATTGCTAGAAGTTCAGTTTAGTTAAACATCCTTTTTTATATTACTCACGCTACGCGCAGCCATGAAAAATACCAAAAAAAGATACATGGGGCCCGTCGTCCCAATAGCAAGCCTTCGACAAACACCCTACAAAATAAGCAAACTGAATGTTCTCTCTGTTATAACTTACTAAGAGAAAGAAAACGTGAGGTAGTAGAGCAAATTACTGATATTACTGTAGCATAAAAAAGTGCAGTGTTTAGTGTATCTCATCCAAAAAAGCAATGACCCGAAGAGACACGGCAATTATTGGAATGCACACGCAGTGGGAAACATGAAGGGCAGCGCACTACGAAGACACTACTTCCAATATACTTGATGTAACGCGCAGAGAAGTTAAGGCGAAAAGTTAGGAAAGTTACGCATCGTTTACAGAACTCAATACTTCACTCGCTGAAAAATTGGACAGCTCGTCAGTCGACCCGGGCTACTGAGGTCACTGTTTTCAACGAATTGCCGTATTGTTTACTAGCCCCAACTTAAATTCCTGAGCGAGAAAAAAAAAGGACGACAAATAAAGGTCCCAGTAACGCAAACTCATTCCTTTCAGGCATCAGTTCCTTCTTATCCCGGCTGCCATCCGTCTTACGCCAGTCCCCTGGCAGCCACTCGTGGAAGGTTTCTTCGCGATCAATTCTTCGTTCTTTTTCGCGCCCTTTTTCTCAACTTAGCCGTACCGTTTTGGGAGGACCAGGCACAACAACAAAATCCATCTTCGTTTTTTTTTTTGTCATTTCGTCCGTAG
This sequence comes from Amblyomma mixtum, assembly GCF_055824585.1. NCBI lineage: Eukaryota > Metazoa > Arthropoda > Arachnida > Ixodida > Ixodidae > Amblyomma > Amblyomma mixtum. The sequence goes on from NC_143013.1 coordinate 226,122,779, forward strand.
TGGAGTGGACGTCGCTGCGAGAGCTCCAAATTATCGACGCTGTTTCAACACCCTTCCAACGCTTTACACTTCGTAAGAGCGCCCCCGTTCATCTATCCGTGCTCTGAAAAGCGTTTCGCGTCCCATCTACGCTAGTAACAGAGCACTGCCACGGAGGCACCCGCATAAACTCGAGAGGGAATGAATACTGATCCTTTATTTTTGTTTTTTTACATTGCTATTTCTTCTCTATATCTCTCTTCGAAGCCAATGCCATAAACATCAGCTGCATGCTGTTCTCTGAAAAAAGAGTCGTATATTTCGAGCTTTTTCCCGGGCCCTTATTCCGTTTTGGTTTTATTTTTAATTTTCTCCTTTCCTGTTCCCCACAATAGCGGAGACGGGGCCAATGTCGCGCCTACGAATTGCGAAAACTGCGCCTCGCTGTTCCGTCGACGTAAATCGAGCGCAATTTCTTGCTTCAACCGTATGCAAAAGCCACCATAAATCTGTCGTCGCCGTATTTACTCGGAACTACGAAGATGCAGCATGCATACCGACCACGTTGCATCTGTTGCTGCTGCTACTCCTGCAGAACTGCAATACAGAATGGCGTTTGCATAAGTGGGCCGCTAGTGCCGCGGCATGCAAACGGCTATAAGTTTTGCAGCGCAAACACATCGGTCCTCGTAATTATTTGTTGTTTCTAGAATGGACCCGGCAGATTGTGGACGCTAACCTACTCCCGGTGCCTTATGTAATTGCCAGCGATAAACTCTCTTGTCCGCTTTCCATTCCTGCGCAGTTTGCCCGCGCACTCAGCGTCAGCGTAGGTGGGAGGAAGGAACGCATGAGATTAGAACGCTTGTAATAACCGCTACTCGCGGTACAGCAGTGGTGCGGGTGGATTCTTATCTCTTTTGGCTCCATCTAACTGTCTACCGGCCTCTCTGTGTGTAATAACAGTTTCTTCCATCTGGTGCGCAACAGGGGTGGTTGTATTTCAACTGACGACTTCTTTCTGTGTCGTATTATATGCTTATCTTTATTACAACAAAGAGAAGCACGTCAAACCTGTTTGAACAACAACCTGTTTGAGCATTTGAAACTTGCAAGGTAATGTTGTGGAAATATGAAAGGTAATGGCACATTCTTTCGTTGTGTAGGAAGCTCTTTCTTTCAATTTGTTTCACTGCTCGCATAGAGCATTTAGGACTGCCATAGAGAACCAATCGGGAAAGATTTTGAAAATAAGAACGGTAAGAGCAAAAAAAAAATGCAAATATGCGGGCGCCAGACATGCAGATATATTGATTATTTTATTGAAATCTCGCAGTATATGAAAAAATTGCGTTCATAAAAATTTTTCGTTCAAAAATGCTTCTGTCCAGAATTGTTGTGTATGGGAACACAATACAAAGTCCATACTTTATTTTTTTTTCTTGGCCCGGGTAATCGCCAGCTTTTATACACGTCTGAACAAATTTCTGGGCTTTGAATAGTTTCTTTCAAAATGAAGATGATGAAATAATTACCTCGGAGGCATTGGAACTGTGAAGATTTCAATGCATCTCTATTTTCAGTCAAACACAGTTCTGTATTAGCTTCGTCACCCAGTACCTCAATGCTAGGCGCTTTCAATGGCGGGTTTCATTTTTCCAGTGCGTGTGTAATGTCACATCTCTCCTGAAATCCTAAATAATGGAATTTTAAGCAAAAACCAAGTGAACAGCGTACAATATCGCAGCCGTTGTCACTTGTCGCTACCACCAAATTTTGCACCCAACGCCTATGATGTCACACAACCCCAATTTACACTCGCCCTTGGTTACGCCTATCACTGTAGCGATGTTGGTCCGTGGCAACCTGCCAAAACAAGTGTATACTTCCATGAAGAACAGTCGCATTTCGACCGAAATATTCTCCGAACTGTCTACCGTCACCCTGCCTGCAACCAGCTCACGCGCTACTTAACGCTGGCCTCTATCTTCGTGTCAGTAACAGAGGACATGGTGATTCCTTGCGCATCCTAAAATTTTCCCTGCGAAAAAAAAAGCGCAATATTTCTGCGCCCTAGCCGCTGTCACTATCAGGCTTTTTTTACGCAAGTCTTTCGTCGGTTGTATACCCTTGTATAGGCTGCAATCTCCTGCACACGCTACCGTTGGGCAACATCACTTAGAAACCAAAAGTAAAAAAAAATCAACAAAAAGTAAACACTGATTAGGCATAACGAAGAGCAGGACTCATTTCCTTTGAACCGCAACCCCCTCTAGCGCCTAGTCGCCTCCCCCTATTTGCCGGCACAGAGTTCGGAGCAAATTTCACCGTGTTTAGAAGCCGCCTTGCAACGAACGACATAAGCGCAGATTCCGTCAGCGAACTTAGTTCGCGTCTCATTGCCTCGCCATGCAGTAGAAAGGAATTAACGGAACGCATTTGGCAGCGAGTAAAAAATAGAAGTCGGCCATTCGTCATGGGCGGGGAGGCCGTCAGTGTCACCCCGACACAAGTTGGTCGTGAACTGACAGCAGCTCCTACTTTCTTGCCGCCTTCGGGAAGATTGATTAAGGCAAGGCGTTCGGGGAACGTATTAGCGCTTTAATGTCTCCTCAATATCGATCCAATCTTAACGCGCCTATTTTGGTGAGTACTCGTATCTCGCAAAAATTTTTTTTAGTGTTTCTTGGCAAAGGCACATTGACATCTTCCACGAAGCAAAGCGCAAGAGCTGAAAATAAGAAGTTTATGAAGAACAATCTTCTTTAAATTTTTCCTAAACTTCCTAGAAGAGTTAATTCTGAACTAGGTTCAATCCATCAGCAAACCACAGTCGGTACTTTTTGTAGTCATTGACCTGTACGGAAAGTGCGATGAGCTGGCTGAGCTAGAGATGTCTGCAATCTAATAAATCACGAAACCTTCAGACGTGACAGAAAAAGGCAAGACAAAAAAATACTAATGGCAAGAAAAATGAAGAGCAGGCATCATTCCGTCCCCAATGGTTTAAAGTACAAAAGAACACGCCCCGAAAATACAAGCGTCGAAGAGAGTGACTTAGCAGTTGGACCGTATCTGGGTGCCGCCTAATGCCCGAGGGAGTGTCGGCGGCTGCAAACCCTCGCTCCATTGCCGCCCTCTTCCACCAGCCCCCGTTGTTACACACAGGGCCGGGTGCATTAACGCATCCCATTCGCATCCGCCGCCAACGGCGCCGCGGCCTCTTTTGTTAATCCGACGGCTGACGCTCTGGCAAAACGACGGCGCCGCTATTTCAACGCCCACATCACCGCGAAAGAGGCACAAAACGAGACTGTGGCGCACTTCTGTTGCGGCGGGCGCCAGTCGGCGTCGTTGCCCGCTCCAAGCTTTCGCTTCGCTGTTTTGCATTCTTAGCTCTCAGAGTGCCAAGTGAAATGAAAGGGTTGCAAGAGACCAATCTTTCTTCCTTTTCCCCACCTACCTCTTTCTTTTCTTTCTTTCTTTCTTTCAAGACTTGCTGAGAAACCGCACTTCCATCCCAACATTTCTTCCTTTTTCTGCGACTCTCTTCTTGAGCTCCCTTAATACTTCGGATCAGGCGTGTCTTGACTTTCTTCGCGTTTTCAATTTTTAGAACTCTTTTTCTTCAGCTCGGTCTGATGGTATACCGGGGGTCTAGCCCCTCCATATAGGAGGCCTCCGCAAACTTCTCCGCGTTCCAGGCTTGGTGACAACACTTTTCGACCCCTGGATTTTCTTCGCGCCCAATTTCGCTTTGTTTACCGCCCGCCCCCGCGGAATGTCGCCATGAAGAAGGATCGGGAGGACGAACTGACGGATGCTGGTGGATATCGCAAAGCTGGCGTGAGTTCAAGTTTCCAGGAAGTAGGGGGAGTATGGGGCACCGCCGGTGGTGGGTGATGCCCGTTAGAAGCTGCTATGAAAAGGATGGCAGTGTGGGAGTGAAAAAGCACCAAAGAAACTATATCGTGCTTGTTTAGATGTTGCACAAAATATGCGGCCTGGTGCAAGTGCATAGAGTTGTTTATTGAGAGGGAGCACTTGTGAAAGACAGCACTTAGTAAGAAATGAAACGGCTGCCGCGCATTCAGAAACTACATCAATCAAATGGGTAGTACGTTTTAGATGGATAGAACGAAGACGCTGGTAGTGGGAACAGTAAGAGGTATGTGCGTGAATTGTTTAGTGCTAAACCAATATCTCAAGCCTAGGCAGGAGCATGTCGTTTTTTTTGGACGAGAGAAAAAATCTTTTGGCACGCATTTTTTTTTGTGCAGCTAAATCTACTCCTTTTTTTCACATTGCACCCAGTCACTCAGACATGCACGCATGCCCAGACACAAATTTGAGGGTGCGCGAGTGCCTGTGAGTTTTCTTAAGAGTCCATGTACGAAAACTTAAGCAAAAAATAGAGACTCCTTCCCAAGTCCAATCCGGAGCAATTGAGGCATCATGCGCGTATTGCATGCGATGGAACTGCGGTCGTAGAGATTAAAGATGTCAGGATATCTGTACTAATGTCGCGTCATGGCGTATGTATAAGAAATGTCTGACGCCAAGCTAGGAGAAGCAAGCGAATAATCAATTACGATTTTATCGCGACAAGATTCGGGAATGATTCTCCGCCGCGTTGCCTCCTGACATTAGAGCTTGTCTTTATGCACGTCATTGCGCATATAACTCTGAATACCTTTCCTTTCAGCGCAGACATTAGCCACAATTTGTAAAATTAGGGCACTTTGATCTACTACTTGTTTAGTATAAACGGTAAAACTGCTTTCTAACATTCGTTCATTTCTTTTGTGCTTTTCACCCTGATTTCCTCCAGTCAACGTGCACGCTGACGTTCTTCCTGTTTGAAGTTTTATGCCCGCATCACTCTCTTGAACGATGCACAGTGCTGGCAGGAGTCCAGTCTACAAATCTTTGCCCCACTTTATTCTATCTCATTTAACGCAAGACACCAATCTTCAACGCGGTACCCATGACGCTCGTTCACGAAGTGAAAGGTCAAGCGGAAGCTTACTCACGCACTGCTGAGTCAAAGCAAGCATCATCTGCACGTGAGTCACCCACTTACTGAAAATGGGATCTGCGCCAATTAAATTGACTTTTTGGAAATAACTGCTGACGTCACCGCACTGAAAACTTTCAAACGTCCAAGTTTCCAGTCTCTTGAAACTTCTGACGCTTATGCTACGGGCTGGCAGTAATACTCTTATTTAGTGCTGCCCATGTAGTCCACTTTACGCGACAGCTAAAACGAGAGGATTGTGCTGCGTCACCTCACAGTTGGCAGTTTCGCCAGTAATGCGAGAGCTTCCATGAACTCTAGAGGATGCGATAAAAACAGAAAATTGAGTAGATGCAGAATAAATTGCGCGACATAAAATATAATCTAGAGTTCATTGCCGCGCTTTGAATGCCTCTGTTGTGTGCCTGCACCTGTTCCCATTCAGCTTCAGACACGTTACCAATACGTCGTGAATAACTCAAACACTACTTGCGTAAGCAAACAGGTACGATAAGCGTACAATTCAGTTCCCTGACGAGGCTCTAAACTCTGTGACCCCTGAAGCACGTATCTGTTTCTTTCAGTTCGCCTTCGGGGCAAATACGTATATACAGAAAACGAAGAGCTAAGTGCAAAAACATACGTGACATAGGAAGACGAAACACACACAAAAAAGTCTGAAGAGGGCTGACGAAAAAACTTCGGTTGCTGACGAGTACTCCCAGTAACCAGTTCAGAGTGAACGGCCTCTGATTGGGCGCTCACTCCAAATGAAAGGAGCTAAAAGCTACAGCAACGTGCACAGCACTCCGAACGCTTTATTGAAACTCAGAGCAAAGTGTGAAGCGTTATCAAAGGCGATCCGCGCTTGTTAGCGCGCCAGTCTTACCTTGCGTATTTAATGAGCCGCTTCCCTTACCAGAGGGAGAAAGCACAAAATTCTCAGTTAGTGTCTGCCTGAAGGCTTTCAGTTTTCTGTCTGGAAAATGAACTCAGTAGAGAGACCGGTGGAGGCTTGAAGCCAGTGGTGTAACTCGAGATGAATGGTGTGATAGCAACATATACGTAACGGCAATGAATACGTAAAGAAGCTATTGCAAAACTGTGAAACAAGCTGAACGTAATGAAGTTCGTCGTTCGCTTGGAGAAAGTGCGCACATGCGTTCGCCATTGCTGCTTGCATTAATATAGTGAGCACCCGATGAGTCAAATATATCAACCAAAAAATTAATATATCAGTCAATTAAAAGAAGAACTACCTGCCAGTCACAGGATCAATCAATGTAGATTATAAAGAGAATGGCGTTGAAAATTGTAAGAGACTTTCTTACAAAACTAACTACCACGCGATTGCTACTGTGTTTGAAATTACGGATCTAGTGTATCGTAAGCTTCGCTGAAAACTGTCTGCGTGATTTAACCGCGTTACTTTCCTTGCAAAAAATTCAGGTTTCAAAATCCTTCGAGCTGCGCTATTCGTGAGAACCACTTACGGCCTTGCCGTCTCTCTTAATATTAAAGCGTAAAAGTGCAGCGTAGCACTTCTTTAACCTACCTGCAGGCAATTTCCTAAAGCTGTTTGCACTTAGTATATTCGACAATTATAACCTCTAAGCTGACAGCTCCTCTCTTAGCAGAACTTTTGGTTTTAACAGCAAGGCTTGTCTCCTGCAATTTTTCTGTTTTTTTTTCTTTATTCCTGAGCTAAAACAAGCTGTCACATAAGTTTGCGCCACTCGTAAGCGCAGCGCTTCTAATTTGAGATATTTCAGGGCCTTTTCATTCTCTTCTGTTAGTGTCACTTATAGTTAAAATTCAAACTACTGCTTTTTTCGCTGTCCGCACACCGCTCCTTACGCTCTCTTTTAAAAGAGACAACAGTGCGAAATATTCAGTGTTTCACTGCAGACATTCACCCATTTCCTTATATGCATTGTGGCTCCCACGTTTCGTAGTTACCACTGTCAATCTCATCGAAAACCCATATTTACACTAAAAAATAAACGCACAAGCGAGTATATTTGCTGCAGAAACAAGAATAAATCTAAATAATCCCCTCAGTAAAAAGTACGTGCATGTGCCCCTATCTATATGCACGCGAGGATATGGAGTGGCTGTCCAACCTGACAAGCTAATCAGGCGTTAGTGGACGGGCTGTCTGTTCAAGCTAACTCTATCTCTGTCCTCTTTCCAATCTAAAATCGGGAGCACTTGCACTGGATGAATTGGGCGGGAGCTAGCCGAAACTGGGCCGCTATATGTCCAGGTTTAACAGGTGACATCGGAACCTCGGCGCTTCTTAGTTAGCGACAATCAAAGAAGATTCTCATTTGGAGAACAATGTGCCCGCTACGACGGCCCATCTTGGCTTTAGAGAAACAGACACAACGGGTGCAGCAGAATGACTCTTTTGAGATAACTTCCTCTTCTTTTCCTGGTCTTCGAGCTAGCCCAGAATCGGTTTTTCAGCGATGCCTTGGGACTCAATGCCGTATTCATACTTTGCCGAAGAGATTGCTGCGGTCGCCATTTCAGTGGTCGCTCCCTTTCACACTAGGCATTCCTCTTCCAATTCATTTCTTAACATTGATCTGGCGCTTCTGATACAGGTTTAGCTCCAGCTTTTTGGAAGCCGCAGATAGACAAACCTTATTCCACCGTACCGATGCTAAGATAATAATTAAAGGCAAAATCTGTGGAGCACTTTTTTAATTAGCATTCCTCTCTGCGTCAACTCATTACCGTGTCCGAGCAGGTTTGTAGGGACAGACGTATTGCTTAGCGATTTATAGGTTGCCAAGGTCTTATTGCAGCAATAAAACTATAGAAGGTGGGTTGTCTGAAATTGGACCCTTTTTTCCCGATGCTACTGAGTGCTTTCTTGCACGCTCGAGCTTCATAGAAGCGCATCATACCGCTGTAACTTGATTTCGAGAAGAAGAGAACTCGCCTGCTCGTCGTTCTGGAAAGTATATTGTGGCATATCGACTAATGAGAAGTTGGCTGCTCAATATTATCGCTCGACGGTGTCGTTGGATCGATGTCCCGAAAGAGCCTTGACTATTTGGTTGTCAGCGTGCTGTGATGAGACACCTGCAGCTCCATATCTCCCAGTCACCACTGTATCTCCTCCTGAACTAGATATTCTTGTTTGGTTGCGGAATTCACTGTCACTGGCATCGAAGTCAACATTGGCAGGAATTAGTTCATGCATCAAGTGTTTAATTAGGATGGACACACAATGGCACGGTCCTAAGAAAACACCACAGTGATGCCCTTGTGTACCGCGCCTGTGAGGCAGCATGCTCTCTCCGACTTGTTCTGGTACCGTATAAAGCTTGGTGCAATTAAAGAAACATAGTGCGCCTGTGCATACGAGCAAAACCGGCACCCCTGCATTCGATTGTATAAAGGACGAGGATTTTCATTTCAGCAGGGCTCAAAGGAAATCCAATGCACTCGTTTACTCCCGATGTCGCCGCTGCTTTGGAATCCGATTTGCATTTCCTCACCTCGTTCTCAGCACCGTATAAATTAAATGTGACAGGAGGCGCTCTCACGGGCGTCGGCTTGCGAGCGTTCAATGCGTAGGACTAAGTCTCTGCTCTAGCTTGTGGCGCACTCGAGCGCCAGAGTAAAAGGCCACCAGCTTTTGGCGAAGCCTCCACCTCCTCTTGTTCCCGGTTTTGCCGCGAATAAGAATTTGCAGCGAAAACACGCAGAACGACATAGAGAAGAAAATCTGTCGAATTGCAAGTAGTTCGTTCAAACTGAAATTCTGCACAAACGAAGTAAAGGTCATATACTGGACAAGTATGGAAGGAAAGCTGTCAGCGCGAGCCTTCAGTCGCTCTTGTGAGGCCTTTAGCTCGAAAGGGCGTGAGACTATAGCTGGCCACTTGAAGATGCCGCCTGCTTCGCCATCGCCGCATCTACTGGACATACCCGTAGAAAGTAGTGACACGGACAACTCAGAGCAGAATTTCGGCAACACGCTCGCTGCGTCTTCGAGTGCACTCAGGGCGAAAAGGTCTTCCATTCTAGGCGATGGTACGTACACACAGTTGTGACGTGCGACGTGTGGACATGTCTTTGTCAATAGTTCTTACGCCGTCCCAATTTCGCCGTATGGCACTCTCCTCCGAAACTTTGTGCTGGGGTTCAGAGCGTCTCACTGAGTGTCAGAGCAGACTCGCACCGAAGCCTGCACGTGTGCAGGCTGGCAGAAGAAGTTAACTAAGCGAATTATACTAACGAAACAAATAAAGGTGGTCGCGACATGTCTTATTCTAATTTCAAAGCAGGAAGATATAGGCAGAACGAGGTATGTATATCGATCTCAACGAATTAGCTGTCTGGTATCCCGAAGGGTGCCAGATGGTAGCGGTGGCCTACCATGATGGCGGTATCGGTATAGCAGTCCGAAACCGAAATCAGAATAAAATACCTCACAAGTGGTCCAACGTCGCCTTTAGGTACTCGGAGAAGCAAATTCAAGCTAAGAGTGCCTGGTTAGTATTGCATATCCTTCCGTTTTGCGTATAGGCGCCGTAAAGCACTGGAGCTTCGACTACATTTGGAAGTAAGTTCAGTAACAATCGTCTTCAATGAGCTCCGAAACTGCCCCCATCTCGTGATGTGGTAAATTGATATTCCTGAAAACATCGCCCACATTTCCGCTATATTCGGTTCTCGATAGACGCCACTAGTTCAGCGCAGAAATAATTTAAAGTTTCATCTTCTACATACGCATTTCAGCGAACAAATATGAGATTATTTCGTGTATTCTCAAGAGGAGCATTATCCACGAACACAGTATTGTCGTGTCTCCCGCACTGATGCCCGGCAGCCCCATACAACTGCATCTGGCAGAAACGAGAATCCCTGCATTATGCTTGCAATTGTTCCGAAAGTAGGCAAACGGCGTTTCATTCTTGTGGCGCCGTTTGCAACTGGAATTTACTGATCGTTACTCGGCGCATGCGATGCTTAGCGGATTCGATATGTTCTCGTGAAAGGCCCGAGCTATACTAGTTCATATCTGCGTAACGACGCCAATATTGTCCGCCCACTGCTACGACGCTCCCAACTGAAAAAGAAAAAGCACCAGAAGAAACCGCCCAGAATCCCATTAAACTCTCCTTGGTCCAGTAAGGCTTGCGGAATACCTCTTTATAAATTTCGCTTGTTTGTTTTGTCTTCATAAAGAAGACCAATATAAATCTATGCCAAATAAAACCTATCTTTTTGCTTTTATTTACTGAAAAAGAGACGTTTTTAAGCTCTTAAATTGTCCTCTACTATTTTTCTTGTGCAACGATCGTTTTTAGATCTCATATCAGTTACGGAGTTCACTCTTTAATATTTACCGCGTTAGTTTAGTTGCCCGAGAACGTAATGCTTGAAAGACCGATGCTGTGACTAGACATTTTTATTCGAAAGAAAGTTGCTTGATTCCTAGGGCTGCGGCGAGTAGAGTGTAGGCGATTTTCCGCTCGTGCGCTTGAGTCGACCACTGGTTCACGGACAACCTTTTAGAAATATTGTTCCTTTAACTTTCGGCTCTGTGAGCATCAGGCTCCTTTAGCCGCACTTTCCTAGGGTTGTGTGCACAATTCGCAACTCCTATTTTGCCTGTTAACCTAAGTCGCACTTCAAATTTTCATTTGAAGAGAGCTCTGTGTATGTACGGCCATTTATTTTGTTGGCTCCACGTGTTTTAAGTTCAGTTTTCTCCAACACGCGCAGTTGTCCGCTTTCGTGAAAACGTTTGACGAAAGAGACCTATAAATCGGGTCGACTTTGGTCGGATGCGTTAAGATGTATAGCTTATCTTAGCATGATGACAGCGAACATTAGGTGACCACAGTGTTCCAGTGCAGCGAATTTTCTACTTATGAAAAACTTAGCCTCGTCAAAACACTTAGAGCCTCCAGAAGAAAAGTTAAAGTTATTTTTTACCCTCTAAGATCGCCACCCATTCAACGGCAACAACTCCCGTTGAATGCTAAAAGAGGCTGTTAAATTTAGAGGCAGAATTACTTACTTAGCAGAACTGCCGATTCTGCACAGCCGCGCGCTTGTTAGTAACAAGCAAATCACTGCAAGGTAATTTCCTGCCGCCAACGAAAAAATATCTCACTTATATTTCTGCTTACACTACGGCCACACCAAAAAAGAAAAATAGAGAAGCTTATGAAACATTACAGAATAACACGAGACATACGCCGTGTTTGTTCCAGCAAAAATACACGGCGAGAAAACTTACAAATCCCCGAAATATTAGATTATCTTATTGCTCGCGCGCTTGTCTTACTATTTGCGTGCTTCGTTTGCATGACGGGCTCGCGTTAAGATGGACGACGTCGCATTCATAATCCACGACGGGCGTAGAATGCAGTGTCATTAGGGGAATGGCCCGCACGGGACTCGGGCCCGCTTAATCACGTGAACCGGGCGGTTCCGTGTCCCTCGTCCATGCTCTCTTCGTGTGCGTGTACCCGCGCAGATGGCGCGACGAACGAGATGCCGAGATTGTAGCCCGCGGGTCTCGCTCTTATTTATTTCTCCACGATTCTTTCGCTGCTTGCTTTCTCACTGAAAAAAAAGGAAGCTATTCGGACGTGACCATTCATAATCCGTGCCCCTACGAGAGCAAACACCGAAAACGACGCGAGCAAACTTGCGCGGCCAATTCTTTCGGGAAATTGCGAAATCTGCCCTTGGTCCTATAGGGAGAGCGCTTATTGCGTGAAGGCAGGCATTCGTAGGAAGACAGGCTGTGGGGTTCGCTTGGAACTACGGGCTTCCATTAAATCAGTAAGGTAAACCCCTATGCGTACTCCTCGGATTTGGCAAATACACTCAAGCGAGCGCATATCTGCTTGTGTGCATGATCAAATCACTCCCAAGCATCAGAAGGAGGTTAGACCCACGGCTTCTGTAAAATTTGTTAATTCAGATAGTGTTATTTTCATTCTTTCCAGTTTATTTCGTAATTTCTTCTTTCGTTCTGCATGCTCACTTATACCCAAACTGCTTGAGCCCGTTGTACCCTCTGCCACGGGCTCTAAACTCTCAACCTTTGCTTTCATGATCAGATTTCATGCATATTTGCAGCAGCACACACTACCCGATTTCTTTCTTGCTTGAGATGAGCATTGAAGTTACGTTCACAGGGACCCATTCATTCTGGATGGACTGCCAACAAAATAGCTCTGCACACTCAAATCCCAGCAGTCCTATCAGAAATAAAAGCGTGGGCGTAAGTTGTAAATATTTATTTTCTTCTTCCTGCTTTTCAATGAGTCGCCATCATCTAAAGTGGTCCTGTCAAGTGTACCTTAGGGACCACTTTGGGAGAGCAGCGTTATAACAGCGCAGCTTTTTTTACCTTAAGAATTAAGGGAAGCGAAATTCTGAAATGTACTTATAATTCCTCCAGGGGTCGGACTTTATCGGTATCAAGAGAGTCACTAACTACGGCGGTTAAGTTATATATCTCTTCTTTATTTTGTACTGCTTTTAAAACGTTCCGAATAAATAGTAAAGCTTAGAATACTGTGACATCATGGACCAACTTTACACACTAAGGTCACTCGTCCTTGAGGGAATGAAAAACGGAGGATTCGCTAAGGCAAAGCTGCAATTTCTTTCTTGCGTAGGGTGCGCACACTTATTTTTTGTGCACGCGCAATTGCACCTACTCTGCAGGCTTCTTAAGTACTTTAATGCGTCGCTAGGGATAACTAGCCTCCTCAAGAACGCCCTGTCAAAAAGAATGTTTTGAAACGCCTAAACTTCGGTGAGTTCTTAAAGCAATGCTTCTGCTTTGCACTGCTGCTCAGAAAGCAAAGCCCAAAAGTTATAGGTTGTACGCTACGAAAATGTTTGTCCTTGTCCTACTAACACGTCACAAATAAAATTATACCATAATTTGACGAAACCGTTGTTTTGTGGTTAGAGCGCAACTCCTCCCTAAAGTAGATTTGGTGGAGCAATCTCAAATTTTTCTGCGGGGTAGCAGTAAATTACCTCACCGTGCTGGCGGTTTTTGTAATAGCTCTAACTACCAACACCAGTTATCGAACGGGAACTAAGAGGTCGACAGGAAAACAAAACAAGGTACGTACTTCTGGGGGAGACGTGGTCAGGCATAATAATTACCGGTATCACGAAATGCAAGGTCTGAGCACAAATATTAGGTTTCTCCTACAAACATAAACGCAAACGCATCTTCACATGCATATTATAGTTGATGGATTAGTAATAGGAGACTCTTGGTCTTACAATACGAGGGCACTTTGGAGTGCTTACTGACGAACAGAGGAAGCAAAAAATCAGCTGCTACAAGAATGCATGTAAGCAACGGAAAGCTTCCTTAATATAACTGGTAAATTGTGCCTACAAAAATCAAGGCTGTCTTATAACAGCTCAAACAACGTCACCAAGTTACCAGGACGTCAAAGGGGCCTCACAATTTCTTCGTTATAGCCGTTGCTTCGTTATAGCGGTTCGCAACCTTGGTTGCAACTTTGTAAGCCAGCGGACAACGAGCGTCCGTCACGTTGGCGAATACACATTCACCAATCGAATGTGTTAGCCTTCTAAACACGCACTGCTGCCTAGCGCGGCCCGTGCAAGAGCCAAGAAACCGAATCTTCGAAAATTCTGAGAGGTCTTCTAATAAGCGACCTATGAAAAATATTTAGCTCTTTTTTTTTTGGTGCTGAAGCTGGCACGAAAAGCTCGAAAATAGGGCGCGAAGCGGTGATTTGGTCGCCAGATCCTGCTTCGGTTGGCTTCGACGTAGAGCTCGCGAGTACGTGGTCAATAGCAGTTCAGTGCGTAGCATGAATGCCTTGTGAAGAGTGAGCACGGCAGAGGCACCGACTGGTGCGCGAGTTGGTGTTTGAATGCGGAGCAAGGACGAGCGGACAAGAACAAAGACATAGAAAGACGCAGACAACACAAGCGCTAACTTCCGATTGATCGTTTATTGACACAAATGCAGCATATATACACCTTTGTTCATGACGTAATCGATTTAAGAATGCAACATCAGGCTGCCGCACCTGTAAACATTGATTCTTCTAAAATTTGTGAAATGCATGATGCTCTCACACAGGTGCACGTGCTTTCTATTCAAATCTGCTTCAATTACCTACCTTACATCCAGGCTCCTATGCATAGCTAGTAACCTGCACGCTTCGAACAAAGGTTTACAAGGCTTTTCATTCTTTATTTCACAGCCAGAGTCGGTGTCTAAATGAAAGAGTAATGATGCACAGGGGGAAGGTCGGTAATTACAGGTACGCGAACCTTTCTGTTCATTGCCACGACTGTGAAATAAAGAATGTCAAGCCTTGTACAGGATACTAGCAATGCATAGGACCAGATTGTAAGGGAGATAACTGAAGCAGATTTGATTGGAAAAGAAGGTGCATCATGTGTCAGCGCACCATCGATTCCATTGAGTTTCAACGAATCATTGTTTTTAAGTGTGGTCACATGATGTCGGCATTTTACGTTGGATGACGTCATAAAGGAAGGTGCATATATCATGCATTTGTGTCAGATAACTATGAGCTGGAGGCGAGCGCTTCTGTTGCCTGCTTCTTTGTCTGTATTAATTCGTGTGCGCTCGTACGTGGTCTGGAGTGCGCCAAAGCGGGCGGGCGCTTTGATGGTGGTCGCCTTCTGGTTAGCGTAAATTTCTTGCACTTTCATTTTCTCTCATTTACTCCTGTAAACCAGAAGGACATCAATAACGGTGAAGTACGTTAAGCGGACTGCCAAATTATTTTAACTGTGCGACCAAGCTGCGAAATGAAAATTGAAATGCAAATTGCACCAGCGAAACGCAGTTCAGTCCGCGTGAGCCGATTGCAGCGAGGAAGTAGTGCAAACTGCCGCATCTAGTGGTACGGAAGTGCCTGGCATCACTACCAATTTACATACGAAGCCCGAAATGGAAGTTAGGTTAACTGGAGGTTCGTTATATCCCGTTGTAGGAAAACATTACTTCGTGAAAACGAGATAGCAAATATATTAACGTCTATGGTGGCATCGAAAGGAAATCGATATTCTTATGTTGTAAAGCGCTTTGTTATAGCGAGGTTAGACTGTATTTTCAAGGAGCAACCATTGAGATTTCCTTCTGAATCTTAACCCGATAAAGGAAACAGAGAAAAAACTCTTACTTAAGAGCGATCATCATGTCCAGATTGGAAAAGGCCTGTTCTGTGTATAACTGGCTCAAAAGCTGCTACTTAGAATCCTTATAGCGAGCTTTTGCACAGACTGTCGAATTCATTTTAGAAATATATTTTCCGCAGCATAATATTATTGATTTATTTATTAAACAATACATTAAAGCCCATGAAAGACAACTGAAGGAATGGCAGACAAATATTAAGTACAAATGTGAAACAGTTGGTCAAAGCCCAGAAGAAAAATCAAGATCATAGAGAAGTGTAAATTACGGCAATTACAAATGAAAGAAGAACGCGATAAATATCAATGAGAGCGCCAGACGAAACACTAATACGATAGATAGTTAATATATGAACTACACAACTCAGTCTTGTGGCTTTCAAAATAGAACGCACGACACAAAGGCGATACCATATTGAAACAACAGAAGACAGAACACTAGCTATAGAACAAGCACAATCAAAGCAATGAGCCGTAAACTTTAGACACTAACTAAAGTTAGGCATTTCGCAAGTGTAAACTAACTGAAAGCGCCAAATTTAGCCCAATATAATAAGCTCAGTCAACTTCAAACTGTTGGTTATTACGATGCTATCGGCACAGGATCATCTTACTTAATACTCATGTGAACTGTGACGCCATTAATTAATTTTCTGAGAGCGCTGCAATGCAGCTTAGTGACGGAATGGTAGCCGGTCTAAGTATTAAGTTTCGATTCCGTTCCGAGTTCCCAGCGTAAAATAATATTTAAAGCGATGTGTGAAGTGTGCTAACGGAGTATTTTGTTGTGTTTATACCACTTTGTTCTAAAGCTTGAAATGCAGATGTACTTTGAAGTATCAGTGCTCACTTGACAGTGAATTTGTGTAAAGAGGAATCCAGGATAGAGACCCCTATTTGCAGAGGGACGTTAAACAAGCGCGCCCACTCTGTGTTTAGCGTCGGTAATGCGGGTGTTCTCAAAATAATGAGTTCATTTCACACACGCTACCTCATTAATCATCCGCTCTGTGCTTGAGTGGCTCACTGGTACAGCCAACTGTACGGTGCGGACCTGAATCATTAAAGTCTGTTGCCTAACGCAACATGTACTCGAAAAGAACATTGTATTACCTGCCCACTGAAAGTGAGCTCGACATGATTTCCCTCACTGCAGCCAAGTATGATTTTCCTTAAACAAGGAGAGAGATTTTTATACCTCGCTTCATTTATTCGTTTAATGGAATTCGTCATGTGTAATGTTTGAGGTGCGAAGCTGCACGTGTAGCTCCAGTCGGTTACTAATGCTCTTAAAGCGTAGCTTGCATATTCAGTTTGGAGTCCGCACGCCTCAGAACGGTCACCTCTCTTTTCGTTTAATTACTGCTTGCTCAGTTATGCTGTGCTATATGGTAAACTCCATCAAAAAGCATCGAGGTCGATTGCCACCACTGACGGCATTAGAAACCCTTCATTATATTTACGCTACCGCTTTTCTCGGGGATGGACTTAAGTGGAATATAATGGTTTGTACGAGTGTAACTAACATTCCTCTTCAAACTAGGGGCTGGTCGCGTAAGCATGGAATGTTGTCTACGCATTTTGCAATCAGAGTCTTTCGAAGAAATCGAGAACGGCACTTCGCAAAGAAACAGAAATGTGATGTGTATTTCGTTTTTTTTTTGTTTTTTGTGAGATATACATCAGGAGCTTGATAACCAAGCAGGAGGAGCGGTAAAGCGCTGCCCGACTCTTAGGTGAAAGATAAAGTAAAGCAGTCATGGAGTGGAACTACTCCCGCATGACTGGACAATTTATAAGCACAGTGTTTAGGCTGAAAAATTTAATGAATAACCCATTCAAATGACCTGACGGGCCACCGCAACAAGCTGATGAAGCGCAATTTTTTTGCGTGCAGCGTTTCAATAGAACAGGATGAAAGGTATTCTACACACACGATTCTGTTCTGAGTCGCCCTCGCCTGTCCGCGGTAAAATATTTCTGCAGGTTTTGCGCTTTTCCTTCCCTGTAATCTACCTTGTTGCCGGTCGAATGCAGCGGCTTCTTTCACCACGCTGTTGTTTCAACATTCGTCTAAAGCCCGGTAGAAACCAATTTTATGCCTTTAAATTGCGTATTCATCAGATTCGCTATCATGCTTTGTCGCTGGCCTGAGGTCATCAGTTTCTCAGTGTACGTTGTTACTGGTGAAACGCAAACAGTTTTCATTTGACATTTGATATTCTCTCACGTAAGCCACGCCACTGTGATACATCTTGCTCAAACCGTTCAAAGTACACAGCACCGGTGCTCGTTTGTTTGTTTCATTATCTGCGGTGAGCAACTGAAAAAATAACACACGTTAATAGTTGCAGGAAGACAAGCAGCTCAGTAACGTATTGAGTGAATACGAGAAACTAAACACAGACATATTGCAGAAATCCTCTGACCCGCACTCCTTGGAAACACTACATGTTCGTATGGTAATTGAGCAACGTATGAAATTACGAACACGCTTCCTCTAGCTCCACAAATGAAAGGCCATCCCGAACGTCGCCTTTCATGCACCAGTGGTTCTTTAATGGAAATGATGCGTGCATTCGGATGGTTTTACAGTCTGCTTTGTCAGCACTGGCGAGATATTAATTTTACACAATAGGATTTGCGGCCGCTTAGGAAACGAGCATGCGGAACCATATTTACGACAAGAAAGAGATCTCTTTTATGATCCCCTAGATCAAAGATCACGGAGCTGAAAACGGTGTCTTCAAACGTGCTTTTCACTGAATAGGCTTTCAAATTTCCGACTTCATGGCGTGTCCATAAAACCAACCACATGTTCTTCATGTTTTATACGCCATCTGCACGCTTTGGTTAAATGTGGTTTCATGTTTACTGATTGCTTCGAAGAGTACATCTCTGTACTGATTTCGCTACATCAAGTATCGTATTACGGCGAAGTAAACTGAGCTTGCATATGGTAGCAGAATAATGCGGAAACGAGTATTGCTTTTAGCTGGCCACTTATGTGTGTTCGGTAAGGAAGAAAATGCATTTTGCTTTTATTTTTTTCCCCAAAGAACACTTCCGCTTTGGCGTATGCGCACATAACGCTGAAATTTGTGCAATGTAATTACTGATATCAACATATTATTCTCAAAAGCTGAGACGCCGGAGAAAGTCAGTGCCAGAATGAACCCAGGAGTTAAAAAACAGCAACTACAACTTACTTCTGAGACTCTATAAGCTTTCTGTCACTTTAGTATGCCAGTGCTCAAGGCTCTTAACATGCAATGTGCCTGCCCACGGAGCCCTTTATGCGTAATAAAGGCACAGGTGGCGGTTTTTTTTTTTCAGTTTTTAAAAATGAGTTTGCAGGTTCTAGAATTTGAAAACCAACATTGAACTATTCTTTCACTAAATCAAGCGCCCTTATATAGCTACAGAAATAAACCACGACAGCTGCAAGAACCAGCGACCACTTCAGCCTTTCTTTCTTGTTATCTTCCACTGTCTGTTGCAAAACACTCAAGCGCATTATTTCGCAGGTGCACTGTACATATAATCAGCGTGTAAGACAGTTATTTTCAGCGCACCGCAGGAAACACTGCACTACACCTCTGCTGCTTCATGATAGGCTGACAAGTCGCGACGTCTTTTGCGCTGAAGTGCTGTCCGTGCCATATCAAATTAAATTTCCAGATCTTATGTTTTGGAGGATCGGTATTCATTAACTAGGATAGAACCTGTTGTTAACGACTGGCTCAAACACCAGCCACGATCCGACCGACACGGCAGAGTTGCTAAGCTAACTTGGCTAACCACGACGCGTTTGCCTGCAAAAAGGAAAACACTTCTCTTCATTTCTAAGCCCTTCTTTCCCGTTATGCTTATGAACCGACGGTTTTCACCTCCATTAGGATGATTAACGATCTCGAGTAAAACGATTAGCAAGCTTCATAAAGGTGTCCCGCCACGGGCACACCACGTTGTTCTAAACCCTGCCGTCTCCATCAAGTTTCCTGCATTGTGGGAGAGACGCTTAAGCTGCGACCTGTCGACCTGGTAAGCCATGACCCCATCTGAGCAACTACCATAGTAGAACACGGCCTCAAGTTCCCGCCGCCATTTTATGAATAAAGGCAGGAAACGAGGATGGGTGAGAGAAGTGGGGAGGGAGTGCGTTTGAAAAATCACAAGGCATCCCTTTACACCCAGTCAAGTAAGCCTAGTTCAGCGGGCGCACACTAAATCTGGCGCTCTTGCTCAGTCTTCCAACATACGAATGATGAAACACAGCTGCCTGCTTCGCGAACCGAGGCGACCCGCACACACAAGCACACACATCTTTCTTCGCAGCTGCCCGAGAAGCAAGAACGAGAATCTGCCAAGCGGAATGCTGCACGCAAGTTACAAGGCAGCTGCTTAGGCATTCCGGGCGCGACACTTTCTCAGGTCTGCGGGCCTTCTTTGAGGCGTCGACCACCCCGAGGCCATCAGCAACCCTGCCGACGCAACTCGACTCGCCCTAGAAATGCGGGAAACGTGTTTTAATTACGGAAGGCGACTCCAGCGACACCACGTAGTCTCCTCGAAGGGAGAGTGGAGCGAGAAGCCGTAATTTCATTTGCTTCACGCGCCGCACTTCTACCTCGTGTGCGGCGGCTGATGACGTCTCGCCCGCGTCGGTGTCGCTGCTGTTCCTTCTTAGCACCAGCGCGCCTTAGGCTAATGGCAACGAGTGCGGTTCTAACTAACCACCTTTCGTCGAGATCCGTGTCCTGTTAGAGCGCTCCTGTGCTGATGTTGCAAACTAGGAGTTCCAGAAAGGTGCAAGCAAAATGTGGCCGCGTTGAGGTCCTCATTTATTTTTTTTATTTCTTTTGACAGCTTTCAGCAGTAACGCAAAGAAACGGACGTCTCTTTAACTAGTCAGATCAAGCGCTCTCACTTGTAATTTTGCTGCGGCGTAGTGCTTAAAAGAGAAAGAAACAGTGAGATTGGGAGAACGTGCTAATTGCCTGTACCCACGAGCGTGAGCTCTTTTTCGCTTTTCCTTTTTACTCCTCGACATAAGGGATTCTAATGCGTTTTCGTGACTTTTATTTGCAATTTTCGCAAACGTTACAGATTGTATTAGGCTTCACTTGACTCAGGGTGTTTCAAATTTTACTTTAATTTTTCCGCTAAAATTACTGAGCAAGGTAAGCGGGCCACTTGGTGGGTGGAAACGCCTCTTGTTTTTTTCATTTCAACATATGCAAACATCGGTACGCCTTGAGTTTTGAGCGTTTTAAATATTTTATCTCATAGAGCAGTGTCGCATTGATAAATGTAGCAAGGATATTGAAAATAGAAGTGAACAAATCAAGTTCAGAATAGTGTGTGTAACTAAAATAAGGCGAAGATACTTGACGGGCATAGTTAAGCGTGTACTAAGCGGATGCATCAAAATTCATTACGAGGCTTATCAGCGTAGAATGTTGCGCAAACCTTCCGGCGCTTTGGAGCGGTCAGATATACAGGGTTGTCGTCTTAGTCATGAATGAAGCAGACGTGCTTAACAGGCTGCTTGACATGATATTAAGGTCGTTGCCACTAAACTACTCGGACTCCGGCCAGTGACCTCTACATTGGCTGAAAAACGAAAGAACAGCTGCCCTGTCACTCTGTCAGCCGGTGCATCCATGAGAAAGTAAATGAAAGGAAAGTAAGTGAAGTGTATGTCATGCTTCCTTTTAAGGAAAAAAATTCATCCCTATCTTGACAGACTCGTCAAGTATGAGCTTGACGCTGAGACGCACAGTGGAGCTAGAAGGCGGCATTTACCGCAGAAAATGCTACTAGGGCTCCTTGATCCTAGAAATCTGCCCAGCCCTTCTTTCAACCCGTCAACAATATGTCTTTTGTTTTTTTTCTGTTTTTTACTACAACTATTTAGGCGTAGGTTGCTTTGCGGCTGTGCACTGAGGCTAATCCGCTGTCTCGACGTCTCCTCAGGCGACGTGATCCCTTCACGCACGACCCTATCGGTCAGCAGAAAAAAAAAAAGAATCCACTATGAAACTGACGCCCCACCATGCCGGATGAGCTAAAAGAGGGTAAGGGGGAGAAGGCTGAGAAAGAGAAGGAGAAGAAACAGCCCCTAGTCGAGCAAACAAACGGCGGGCGACGCTGCGCCGCCCCGAGTTTCGACATGGGCAGGAAATTCTCCTACGTGCATCCGCGCGCGCCGTGGTCCGTTCGGAGGCAGAGAGATATGACACGCGGCGGCCTCTGCATGGTTCTTCGCACGGGGGCCGTAATTGGACGTCCCGCGGGACGCTGTGGCGACAGCAGCGACCCACTCTACGTCGGTATATTACCATCGCCTCCCCCCCCCCCCCACCACCTTCCCGGCAACGCAGTCTGGGGTCTCCCCTTAGAGCAATACGCGGGCGCCAGTAGTAATAACCGAGGTAGCGACAAGAGGTGTGACGCTCTCCAGGGCCTGTACATACACACGTCGCACGCAAGTGTGTGTGTGCGTGTGTGTGTGCGACACATGCCAAACCCAGCATTTGGGTCGCTGCTGAGTGCGGCGAGCTTGCGAGACCCTTGACGTCACCTTGCTCATTTAGGGAAGGCTGCTCCGGCGGCGTTCACACTTCACTGCTGCCTTTGCCCTCCTCTCTCCACGATCTGAGTGGCAGCGCACATCAGCGGCAGTAGGTTTAAAGGCTTATATTGACGTGTTGGGAAAGAAACGAAAAAAAAAATAGGGTGTTGGTTCTGAGAGCTCATGTGAGCGGCTGCTTAACGCCGCAGTACGGAGAAACTGGAAGCCGACGCAGGGCTCGAAAAATCTCTAGTAGCAACGCACCTGACGCAGCGCGGGAATTATTATTTCGCAAGCAGTAACCCATAGAGACTACACGTGTTAAAATCCCCGTGAACTGATTGCATCACCTAGTCAGCGATGCATCAACCTCATAGGGCCGTACTGAGGAACTTTGTAAGAACGCAGGCGCAGTTCAGAGGACTGATAAACCTCGGTCCGAAAAAAAACAACATAGAATGGCTAAGGAACTTAACGAATGCCGCTTAACTGCGGCTAACCAGTTGTGACTTGTCGTGCCCGCTCATTCCTCCCTGTTCGTATGCTGCTTTCAGCGGGGACGCACCCCTAACTTGCGGATCCCATAGTCAGACGTCAGTGCATAGCTTGTTAGAGATTTAGCATAGTGAAGTCGTACTCTTACCACGATCCGTTTCTGAGAGGAAGTAAAAGGGGCATGCGCACTTCCGATAGGTGCCAGATGCTTATTTGCAGATGGTCCCAAATGAGCCAGGTCTAGTGACACAGCTGCCGCAGCACCGCAGCGCAGACGAAGTTGTGCGTTCACGTAAGTTGATTACGCCAGCTGCACGCCGTGCTCGTTACGCTGTCCAAATGCAGAAGAAGTTACTGCTCGCTCATATAATTATCTTTCTTCTGGAACGCACTGCATATGAGAAATGGCGGGCAAAATCCTAACCACGGTTCCTCTTTTCGCCTGGCATGTCGAAGGAACGTCTGACAAAAAAGATGCGTCGTTGGCACTTTTCTTTTGCAAGTAAGGTAACAGAATAGAAATCATTCCTGAAGCCCTCCATGCTCCATACGCAAGGAAAAATATATGGTACCAAAACCCCTGTATCGACTGTAGACCACTTTACGCATGCCGAATACGGGGACGACCTCTACCTCAGGTGGACGGCAGCACTGCCACTTCCCCAAGGACGTGAACGTGGGAGGATAATTGTGATGCAAGGACTCGCAACAGCTGGCCTCCTATCAACTTTGGGGGCATTTCTTTTTTTTTTGCCGAGTGGTACTTGCTACCTCAGCAGTCTGACATATCGCATAATCCTATGCTCCATAAGGGCCACAGATCTGTTCCATTCTCTAATGCTATATGAGCCAAGCTGCAGGGAGTGCACAAGGTTTCCTGCTTTAAAGCTGGCATGCATCTTATATCATTGCACATGAAGGGCTACTGCTGTACATGCTGCCATCGTGTGCTTATTAGAGCCAGTTTGCAGGCGTAACGCAAAGCGAGAAATGCTAGAAGGAAGCATCTGTCGGCCTCTAATCTCAAATAGTGGTCGAACACGACGCTAACACCTGCGTCTCCGAGACAAGCGTACATCTATAACGTTCCAAGAAACATGTGTTTTCCAAGAAACATGCACCAACTAGCTCAACTCTCCGTTTTATTGAAGATCTATAACGTGCGTAATATCGATTGTGTGCTTATACGTTTTGCTAACTAAACCACTCAGATGCCCTCCTTCATTTTTTAGTATTGCTATTATTCGCGATTTTCTACAACAGGAAAAAAAACGGCATGTTGCATATCACCTAACGCTGCAAAATAGTGGAAGAGATCCATTTATCCAGCTCGAACACTAGACAGCATCGACGCGACCTATCTGAGAACAAAGGATAATGCCATTGTTCAGGTCAGTTTGGCCATCGCGGAAACACTACGACCCTCTCGGCAAGCTGATGAGTTTCCGATGCCATTTGTTTTGCGACGGTGCTCTCTATACCGCCGCATTAGAAGACGTGTTTTCCCCGAAGACTTCTCTACGCCGTCATCGCAACCCAAAGCGCGTGCATGCGCTTTCGAGCGAATAGGAAATCGATGGCAGCGCTACGGCCCCGCAGAGTACTTCTCAAATCTTGAGGACATCCGCCACTCGCGCTCCATCATTGTCTCTGCACATCGTCCGTGCCCTACACTCACGTCTTTTTTCTCCTCCTCACGATGCACGAGGGAACTTCCATTGCTTTCACACAAATTTCTCTACGTTTATTCGCTCAACTCGAAATAGTGCGGTGCCCAGTCGGTAAGTCATTTGTCGCTACGGAAGACAAAAGGGCGCACTGAGCTCCAGGGTGCTTCAATGCACACGTGAAGTTCACCTCCATTGTGATGCCTAGTTCGGTTTTCCATTAGTAATGAGACCGAGGCATGCAGGTCGCGTGGAGCAGCGCTCAAATGCTCCCAACACTTAGCGTTCCTTGATAAACCACACACGCGTATGACAGGGATGAATGGGCTTTCAGTTTATCAACTCGCACTTCTTTCGAGGTCATCGAACTCGAGGTATTATTCACATCGCCACTGTACACGCATTACTTCTGAGCGCCACTAAGTCATTTGCGCATCAGAGAGTTGGGCGGCAGTCCTCTGCAGCGTCCATTGTTGCGTGCCGTCGTTTCTTACAAGGCGTATTCTTCAGTTTACCCATTCCATTCTAAAACACACGGAACTCCCCCCCCTCCCGGGTGATATATTTCTTGACTGATGTTTTCGACACTGAGCGAAGTCGTCCAAGAGCCTAAAAATCTAAAAATAGAGAGGAAATCCATAAAAATAACGAATGAATTTGTAATGCATACGACAGAACTGTAGTGTACCCTGCGCGAATGGAAAGTGACCGACTGGTCGTGGTTAGTGCAAGCACCACCGACCGGTAAAAACACGGAAGTGCGTCTGTAAAAAAAAAAGAGAAAAGAAACAGAAACTGCTAAGCAGCGCCAGTGTGTCCCGTTCTACTTCAAGTCATGCGGAAGCCGTTACCGAATAAAGCCTCCTCTTCACCGAGCGATCTCTTCCGCCCCCGTGCACTCGTCCAGTGCAAAAATAAACGCTCGCTCTACGTTAACGGTGCCCAGTCGCTCTACGTTAACGGTGCCGCTTTGATCTCTCAACAAGCAGAAAAAATGCGAGTCGCTGCTGCACCTAGTGCTTTCCGGTTATAACCCGGGTATTCTAATTCTGTACCGAGGCAGCGTAAGCGCCAGAACAAAAAAAAAAACAAACTAGCTCGCGAAAAATCAGCGTGCCCAGGCACACCATGGGAAGAGTTCACTCGTAAACATGTTTCGAAACCCAGCGAAAGAGCAACTAGCGCATCTTGATGTTTTCCGTGAGCGAATGTTTACTACTGCCTTCAGCGTATTTTATCTTCCTTGGTTTCCGCTTCGGATGTTTATTCCGATGTAAGCAGCGCTCTTCGTAAGCGTACGGCGCGCTCAATTTCCTATGCTCCCACAGTAAGGGAAGTATGACGTATCAGTTGCAGTGTTTTGCCGTTTGGCGGTATCAGTTTACAGCTAACATTTCAAAGACTAGAGGAGGCAGGTTCCTCTATAAAGACGAGCGTCGAGCAACTGTATATGCGAAAGATTGATAAACACCGTTGTTGTATTCCTAGCGCTCCGTTCCGTCAGGCGGTAAGGAATTTATGTTATTTCGAGTCGAGTTTAGTTCGGGTCGCTGTCGCTATTTCTTTTTCGCTGATTTTTTTCTTGGTCAGTAAGTGAAGGAATCTATTTCGCGGTTGTGACCATATCCACGACTACAAGCGTGTATTGTTTTATTTTATTTTTCTTTCAGAATCAACGGCGTCTCAGCGTGAACTGTTAAAGGACTATAAACGCCTAATTTTAGTTGCGACTTTTCTTCGTCCAGATTATGCGATATGCGTTAAAATGCATGAATGACCACGCGGTATTAAACTGCTCTTTCGAGGCTGTTGCGATTTCGATTCCTTCAACCGAGCGATGTCCGTAACGTTTAGTGGATGCTTAGGTCACTAGGAGCACGAAACACTGGAATATAATCGCTCGTACGTAGTTTTAAATAACTACATCACTTAAGGCAGCCTGATTGAAGATTTAGAATGACAATAAACGAAATCGTTCTAAGCCACGCGGTCGAGCTTTGCGCGTGGCTGTCCGTCTGTAAGAAGTTTGCGTAAGTTTCGATTTTCAGTTCGTGCTGTATTGAACCTGAAAGTCGTACTAACGCAATACGGTGTCCTACATATATGCTGTTCTTGTGAAATTTCGCTTTACCGGGATTCTCACTGCAATAAAACCGAGACAATGGGATTCCTGTGCATTACAAGACTGTTACCTCGAACATGAAATCAAAAGTGTTACTTTAATGGACTCATGCCTCATCATTTTGTCTACGTAACTCCGTTGATCCAAGTTTGCCGGTGATTTTGCCGCATGACTTCAGTTTTGTGCTAATACATCCGCCTGTCCTTGACGAATGTCTAGACTCCAATGGTAAGTAAGTAAAACACTAAACCGCGAATGAAACCTTGTGAGGTTGTATTTTTTCGCCGACGTGGTAAACTTCTGGAATTGTACGCCACACAGAATGAACCCCGCTAGAAAAAGATCCCCATTTTCATGAGTGAAAAAGACCCGCGTACTTCCGTAGTTCTAAATGCGTGCCTTATACTGCAGACACATAAAATGAGCAGTAACTTTCTTAGTTCACCCTCCATTTCGCGCCGCTCTTGTACAGCCGGGAACAAAACTCTCTAGGTCGCGTGCTTCTTAAAGGAAGGCCACAGCTCCATTACAAACCGCCGGCCGGAGACCACATTTCTGTAAATGGAACAACAAAATTTTGATTTGTACTTTCAAAAGCGTAGACTGCACTCGCGTTCGAATAGTGGATCTATCCGCTTGCTTTCCCGAACACGTGCTCCAGAGACTTTCGTCCCTGACTGTAAGTTTTCAACCATGAAATTTACCAAAACGATTACGGCGCCTGTTTTTCAATTTCTTGCTGATCGCGCTGTCATGTCGGAATGCGCCTGTTTTTCAATTTCTTGCTGATCGCGCTGTCACGTCGGAATGCGCTTTCCCTACAAACATTGGATTTTTGCACACTTGACGGCACAGTGACAGCCGCACGTTTTCGAACACACCATTATTCTAGTCGACATTCAGAGCCTGTTAGGTTCCTTACAATGTACGCCTCGGGCGCTGAGTCGGCAGTTCACCCACTGTGCGTTGGCCTACTTCATTCCTGTTTGGAATTCCTGACACAACACGGCTCGGCCGCAGGCGTTCGTAACGAGTGCCTTAAGGCCGACTTGCAAACACGGACGTCATGACAGCGAACAGCCGAAAGTGATAAAAGAGCAGCCCTGTGCGTGCCCGGCCCGCCTAGTCACAAATATAAACAGGAAGTGACGAGAGAGGCCCGAACTCGTACTTCCGTTTTCCTCCCCTTTTCGAGCTTCACCTCACCCGCACCCTAAGGCTATCCGTCTTCCTGTTGCTTCGTTTCCTGCCCTCTATGTGGCAAAACAAGATGGACGACTGTAGGTTAGAACGTTTCTTGGTTTGCTATTTTTAGAAAACCGAAAAGGTGTTCGCCCAGGAAGGAGAGGTATTTTTTAGGGATCGGCCGGAGCGGACTGAAAGGGATATAAAGCGAGCTTCAGAGCAGGGTTTGTTTCCTGCGGCTTCTTTCATTGTTGCCTCTAATCGCTCGTTTCACGCCTTCGGCCCGATACTACTTGGCAGAAACTGGGCACCGGATTGGCCGCTGGGACAGCGCTGAATCCTACGCAATGTGTCTCCAGGGAAAACTTCTGCTGTCCCAAGTTACCGACTGCGTGCCCGCAACATGAACAAAGGGGACCCTTTATTGGAATCGTTGCCAGAAGTGAAATAGTCGAGTAGAATCTGCACTGACGTGTAATGCGGGTGTTAGGCCTCGTCAGGAGACACTATACTCATCTTTAGCCTCTCCCCGCAGACACCATATAATGTTGTCCGAAATAAAATGAATTGAATTGAAAATAAAACGAATGAAATGAATTGAATTGAAATATCTTTTTCATAGATTCTTTACCACCCGCTGGTTTGTAGCGCCCTGGGTATGTCTGGGTATGTCTTTCGGGACGTCTACAAAAGCCGAGGATAGACAGTCGACCTTTTTGATCAATGGGCGGTTATCAAATGAATACCATGGTCGATTTCCCTCTCCTCCATTTTCCGACAGCTTTGTTCATTTATGTCCGAATTTATGCTACTCACGTGAATAACTGAGAAGTGCGTAGAAATGATGGTGTCTCCTGAGAGCAGGTACGACGCGAAACCAGTTCCAGACTGACCTGCGCAGCGTCTAGAAAGGAATCCCCTGTATCACTCACGTGGCTTTCCTCCCCACCCTAGGAAGAACATATTCAACTTGATGGAACCTGTGGAACGCAAAGTGGCGCTACCATGCTACCATTCGTACAAAACTCTGCTAAAGAGGAAGCCCATAATGGTCTCCGGATTATTGTCAACGCTGCGTTTGCTTCAAGAACGCCCCCTCCGTTTTTGGATTCTACGTATTGAGAAAAGAAAAGAACGTTTGCATTGGGGCTCTTCAAGAACGCCACCATGACTTGTAAGGTGACTGTATACCACGGGTTCATGGCTGCGAGTTTCATGGTACTTCGCAAATGGCCTAGGAGACTCGCCTATTGCTTCTCAGTGCTGCCTGGCTGTCGAGGGGAAGCCTAGACCGGAATGGGACGGCTTGTAGGCTTGTGTGGTTGGTACGTGACCTCGTGAGATCAACACTGTTTGAGAATCTCTTGCCTTTGGTTCCAGCTTTCAGGTCTTTGCTCCGATCTTCTAGAGGAGCCAAAGAACGTCGGGGCCGCCATTGGATATTATTTGCACAGGCGTTCAATTTCAGGCGGCATCTTAGAGGGCATGCACGAGTTTAAGGGACCAAGGGAAGTGGTTCGGTGTGCTAGTGCAAGCGGGTGTGATGCATTATGGACGTTAAGGATGCAATGTACATGGCGAGAGGTAGCATAGCGAGAACTTTTACACTAGTAGTTTCCTTTTTTGTTTCGTCTTGCAGTGTTAAGCTTCATGTTGTCCGCGGTAACGTTGCCTAAAACCTGCCACCACTGATGAACGACATCCTTGCGCTGATGTTTCTTCATTTCTCTTCAAGCAATTCTCGCTAAGCGTCTGCATCCCTGCGAAAGCTGCGGTCGCTGGCGCCTCTCCCGAAAGTGGGTGGCGCAATGTGGAGGTCCGAGGAAGCGCCGACGCCGGCTTACGGTGGGCCCGACGGCGTGAAATAGAAATTCCTCAAGCCGCGATTTCGTCCAGGATGGGGTTAGACCGGACACGAGCGAATCGCTTTCGTTTCAGTGGCGACAGCCATCTCCGTCCTCTTAAACTGCAGCCTCCCCACGAGCTCCACTAGCAACAGTCTTTACCGCCCAGCATCGACGTGCCCTGCTTCGCCACCGCTCCTTCGCCCTCTCCATCTTCCCCCATCTTCTTACGGCATTTGCGCTGCCTCCTCCGCTGGTATCCACCCCCTCCCACTCCTTTTATTTCTCCAGTAGAAAGGAAAGCCTTGCCTTCGCGACCTCCGCCGCGATTTCGTTGGGAGTCTAGGAAAGACGGCGCCAGGAGGGGGTC
This sequence comes from Amblyomma mixtum, assembly GCF_055824585.1. Lineage (NCBI taxonomy): Eukaryota > Metazoa > Arthropoda > Arachnida > Ixodida > Ixodidae > Amblyomma > Amblyomma mixtum. Next base: position 226,152,250 of record NC_143013.1, read on the forward strand.
ACCCGGAAGCGGCGAGCTGGACCGACCTCGTCGCTGTCATCGGTCAGCGGCCGCATTCAGGAAATGGATGTTGGCCTCTCATTCGAGGCCGGAATAGGGGAAGCTGTAGCAGCCTATAGCCGTCCAGTCTCTTCATAATGTTTTCTGTTTCCTTTTTTTTCCAGGAAAAGTTATTGGTTTCAAACACCTCTTTTGCTTGTCTTAGAGCTTCCCGCGATCCTTCTCAGGATGTACGTCGTCGTATCTCTTGATTTAGAGTTGATCACTGTGGGATTTGAGGCAGGCTTCTAAGGGTGCATCATGTCGCTTTCGTGTATTTCAGAAATGCCTCCTGTGAGCGTATCGCGCACGAAGTGTGTCCCAAATCTTGGTTTTCTTTTCTATCTTTATCTATCTAAACTGCATGGTATGTATGGCTTGGGATGTGTTTCCGATAATCGTGATGACATATGTGGTGGAGTCCCCCGCTAGCTTTGACGTCCGAAGAGGGCAATTACCTTGAGCGAGTTATGAAAGCAAGTTGCGCCCGTCAGAGCGGGATAAGCAAGCGGATAAGGATAGACCAGATGCATGTTAGAGGCACTCACTTGCTGTTAATACACAGCTTCCCCTTAAAGTCGCGGTAAATATTTCTTCTGCTGCTCACAAAAATAACTCACTTCTTAGCAGCAAAACGTACTTGTTAGAATTGCACGAAACATCGAAACAACAGCTATATCGGCGTACATGACGCGATACACCATTTTTCTTTGCAAAGCATTTTACATCTACGAAGAAAAATTTGCCGTTTTCAATGCTGCGCATTGATTTAGAGCGAGCATAATGTTTTTATAACCTGTTTTTTGTTTCGAATTTCAAGCAGAAGTTTGAAAGAAAATTTGGTATGGATGAGCTGCAGTGTTCTAACTCTGAACGTTAAAGAGTAATGTTAGGGTTTTTTTCGAAGCGTTTTTTGCTCGCCATGAATGGACGGCAATAGTCACGAAATGAATGTGCCGACTCAATTCCGTGTTTTTTCTCCGTCTTGCTTCTTGATTTCTTTTAACGGCGGTTTAAACTACACTGGCAAACGCTCGTGAGAGAGTCACCTATACACTGTGTGCGGTTTAAGGGTAGAATCAGTCGAAAATAGCCACTCCGTAAAATTATGCGCATTACGAGACTACTGGCATTCGAAACGCCAACAACAGCGAAGCGGACACTCTTCCGTCTCTTATTTCTTTATAGAAAGCCCTCCACAGGCTGAGCTGTTTTCAAAAAGCTCATCCTTGAGTTGACCAGCTCCTAAGTGGCAAAGGCCCGTTGTTGGAGAGGAATCATGAGTAGTAATTTTTAAAAAAACCCTCCTACCAGGAATTAGTGCAATCGGGAAAAATAAAAATGAACAGGCGACAAGCTGGCACCTAGAAAACACATCTTCGCTGAACTTTAGCGCTATCTCCTCAGTTGCGCTTTTCAAATCTTTCCCTCGCTGTTTTGAAAAAAACAAAAACAAAACAAACATAGGAACACACGATTCAAACAGCATCTCTAAATAAAAGTCACGGCGTCTAAAATTGCATGTGACGACTCGTGCGCATTTCTCGTAAAAATTTCACAGTTTTTCGCTATATAGAGCCGTTCCTAAAAATTGCACGCCACTCCGCTCAGGCCTCCACGCGATGCCGCAGTCCCGACACCAGTCGCCCGGCGGTACGAAGACAAATTACTGGTTGTATGCTCAGAGATGGCGTGCGTGACAGCAGTCACCGTCTGCAGGGGCGCGTCTAGCGTCGCGAGGAAAATGAGAAAAAGTTGCCGGGGGTCGAGAAAATCCTCGACCCAAGAACAACGCCACCGGCCAGCGGCTCAATTTAGGCAGCGGACGGCCCTCTGTCGGGCCGTCAACAAACACCGGAAAAAAATAGGGCGCTAAAAAAAAAAGGAGCAGAAGGAGACGCCGGTGCACTGAACATTGTCTCGTTTACAACGAGGCTGACTTGGGATTGCGTCGGTCTGTTCCTGGGAGAAGGTACTCGTCAAGCTGCAACATGGTCTCGCTGTCTGTCGTCAGCTGCGTTGTTCAGTACGCGTGCTTCTCAGTGAAACTACCTTTGTAGGTTCCACGCGGGAAGCGTTCTGGTATCTCCACTGCGCTCCCTGACCACCTTATAATAGCAGCAATGCAAAAAAAAAAGAAAGAAAAGATGCAGAGAACAACTTGTACCTTCGTTACATACCGCCCTATCCCTTCGTACTTCACTGGGTAAATAGCAGCCCCTTTCAAGAACTGCTTCAGAGGAGCCAAACGCTTTATCCAACGGCAGTTCGTACAAGGCAAGTATATGAAAGGCGGTGGAAGAGCAATTTGTCGCCAAAAGGAAGAAATCTCAGCCACAGATTAGTCCTTTACTCCGAGTTTGTAATAAATTACGATGTTGTCACTTGCAGAAAGAAATGAAATATTACAATATACACAAGGTGATGTCATTTGTGGCATCCTTCCCAGGCTAAGGTGTAACAATTGATTGCTAGTAAGGTCGCATATAGACCGTAGTAGGACCTCTAGCAAAGAAACAACGTTATTCTTTCTTCTAACTTCACCAGTTCCCGTGGTTCCAGGTCCGAGTCACGCCCGCCGCGGCCGCATTTTAGTGGAAGTGAAATACAAATGTGTATGTGCTATACGGTGTTGGTGCCCGTGAAAAAACACCACGGGTTGAAAATAAACACGAAGCCAACCTGCGTGGAGTGTTACAAGGCAGTTTCGGGGCATTTAACGAGCCGTAGATCCATCAATGTCTCCGCGACCAAGCGAGAATTGTGGCTCTTAGTGCATGCTGTGATACGTCATTTTATTGGCAAAATTTTCCGCCTTTTACCTCACGCTTCCTTATAAAGTTCTTGAACAGAGCTATTCCAGTCGCAATGCGGTGCTGTTGGCTGCGTGACATGGAAGTTGTCTAGGATAAATGCACATCTGTTGTTTTTCCTTTTGCGACCAACAAGGAAGCTACTTGCTAATACCATATATCCCGCCTCCTCCCAGTCCCACAACTCGCGCGGTTAATTTGTTTCTTCAATTTTTCAACTCTTCTCATATTAAAAGGCAAGAGGAAAACCTTGTCATTTTTCTTCGTTTTGCTTTCTTTTTTTGAGCCAGCTGAACTTCTTCCCACGCGACCTGGCGTGAACTCACATTCCGGTTCCGGCCAACGCGTGACACCTCCTGCATAATGTATCTATCTTCCTTAACTTAATTTTCCCAGAAGGACGGAGATAAACAAGCAAGCAGCGTAGGGCTGTCCATCTGACACGTGGCGCGCTTAGATTTCCTGCACTGCCCACACTCCCGAAGGGAAAAAAAAAATAAACGCTGGAACGAGCGCGTAGCCAGCGACAAACAAATGCTTTGACCGGAGGGCAGTTGCGACAGCGGTTATAGCGACAGCTGAGACGCCAAGACTTCTCCGGCCCACTGCTCACTTTGTAACGCTTAAATAAAACGCGAGCTAGCTGGCACTCGGCAGCACCAATTCATTCTGTTTACGTACCACTTTTATTGCGACACAGCGTTTCCTTTACACAGACAAGCGCTAAAGTAAACATGGCATTGTTTTGCGTCACAAGACAAATTTTTGTAAGGATTATTTTTTGCATTTGTACATTTCTCCATTCATGACTATGACCCGGAAAAAGTTGCACGAGTTATGGCAGCGTAGTTGCTTACGCAGAGAAAGCAGTAATCACGGCAACGTTGCTAAACGAAAAGGCTTAGAACCATATCTGAGCATACCAATCCCCTGAATTACTTTGTTCTGAAATATTGCTCAAGAAACAAAGAAAAATCAGCAAGCGATCTTACCCACTTGCTAGTGCCAGCAACGAAACAACGCTGAGCAGACGTGTTTAACTCTGAGTGCTTTTACGCAACCATCTGTTTAGGAACAAGGGCCCGAGGATTAAAAGGCTGCACTCTAAGAGTCTGCGGCTATTTGTGAACGTAAGAGATAGATGTCGCTCGCTAAAAAACGGCAGCAAAAACAATTGCGGCTGTAGAATTTAGAGCGCTCGTAAAGTACGGAGCTCCAGGACTAGGCGCCTGTAAAACTTGTTGCTAGTGCTTTACCCTGTCTTCTTTTTCCTCGGTCCACTCGCCATGCTAGCGGAATGCTTGTTTAGTGCCTTTAAGAGAAGCCTAAACGAAAACCGTCGAGATTCGTTTAGCAAAGTGGCAACTGGTTTGGAGCAGTGTCTGCTTGTTTCACCGGCGCTTTAGAAATTATAGAGAGAAGATGGGTTGCGTTGGAATGAGGGCATAGCTTCTCCTTGGCAATCATTTCGCAAAAAGCCTGCTTCGGTTTTCCTTTTTGCGTGATTTTTTTTAAAGTAGAAAATACAGAGAGACTGACATTGCGAAACTGGCGCTAATGTGGCAGATTCTGGACAAAAAGAACACTGATATTTCTAAAAGAAAATTTAAAGCTTAAATAAACTGAAGGAAGCGGAGGCTCTCGTGCAACATCTACTTTTCGCTTTCCATAAATCCACTCGTTCCCCACGCTACCACAACCCTCTCCTCCTCAGTAAGGATCAGGCTGGCGTCGGCGCCTCAGGTAGATAGGCTATATCATATGACGCTAGTTTTACCTGCAGTTAAGTCTTCCTGTCTCTATCTCTATCAGTTTGCGCCGCCGTGTTTTGCTGCTTGAAACTGCTCTGACGGAGTAGCTCCAACTTTAGGAAAATGTTCGGTCTTATATTTCGCTTTTAGGTGCGCCATACTTTCAGCATGACCTTCGCCATAGCTTGCATTGATTTGGATCTCAAAGTGCGCATAAGTACTGAAAAGATGCACCTTGACAAGAAACTAAAAGTTGACTCGCATTATCGTGCGTCATCATTCTAATAACTAACATAGAAAGAAACGGCAGCGAAATAATTAGTATTAGAAAAATGAGTGATGCCGTTTGCGTTGCCACAAATCCTTGAGCAATGGTTCGCAACAACTAGCCACTTTTGCATTTGCAGGTTGGGTAACGCAACATATGAAGTGATTCATTTGAAATACTTTAAGGCAGTGGCTGATGTGGAACGGCTAGCAAGCTTGAAAGGTAACAACTCGTGCACTGCCGTAAGCGTGTTCATCGTTGTGCGAAATGCGAAGTAAAATTGGCAAATTTCTTCCGTCACGCGTATAAAAGCATTATATTCTGCTCAGCCTGCTCACAGGCGTCAATAACGCATAACATGGCTTCTACTACCTAACAACAGCACGTATGGCCTCTTGTTTTGCTTCATTTGCTTCTTTCTTTCGTTACTTCTTCGTGCTATTCATAAGTTGCTTTTTTTGTCTATCTGCACTGTTTTAATTTGCATTACAGCAAGGCTCTCCCGGACTTCGCGAAACGGATGGCGTGCTCAGAGATTCACTCTCCGGCAAGCGCATGGTTCAATGCGCTCGTAATTAAATTGCGTTAGGGCGACGTCTTTCCCCGTGGAGGTGGCGGACCGAACACTCAGCCCTCCACTTACTCGAAGAAGGCATGCTCTCGGTGTTGCTCCAGCGCTTCTCTTCCTGTCTTTTCCGTCGTTTATTGCCGTGTTTTGTTTGCTTTCTTTCCGGTCCCAGACGCCGCATCTTTTGCTCGTGTTAACGCAAACACGGGAACGGCAAGAATAACAAAATAAAGCACAGAGAGATAAGAGAATAATCTTGAGTACAAGAAAACATAGACCGAGGAGCAGCGTTGTACGAGCTGCTTAATGGGCTTGTTGTCGAGACTAGCATCACATAGCGCGCGGAACGAGGAATTAACAAGCGTAACAGCGCCGAGAGTACCCGCAAACAGGGTTCGAGCGTAAGAGACCGCACCAACAAATGCCGTGAATTTCGAAGGTCAGCGCAGAGGCCAAGGGCCGTAGCCCTTGTTAGTCTCGGAACTACGCGGCCTTACTCAGAAGCACGCAGAATTAGAACGGGATTCCAGTGAGGGCCACAGTTGAAGAGGAGGTTACTAGTGGAAAGGAGAGGAGGATTAAGAAGGCGAAGTGGAAGGACCGAGTGGGAGGGGAGGTGTCATTGCGGAGAACCAGCGTGTTCTGCTGCACCGCAGCTCATTGGCGACCGGCCGGCCATAAACAATTACAGCCCTCGCATTTCCGTCTCTGACGGAGCGTGAAATTAAAGGCTTCGTTAGTGATTGCATTGTGTGAGCTAGGCCTCGAATGGGCGGCCGCCGGAGGCCACCTACGTGTAGAATGGGCAACTCGTCCTGTACAGACTTCAAGGGCGAGAAGAGAGAGACAGAGAAGGGTTGAGGGGGAGGACAGCGATAGTGCGAATTGGGAAAATGCGTCGCATTCAACACTGAGTAGCGCCGCGGCATTGCTGGCTCGCTTGCTTCGTTCAACCACGACCGCTCACTTTGTAATGCACGTCTTCTTCCGCCCCGCTTTTTGGAAAGCTATTTTCCACAACCCGCGCTGGTAGTTTCAGGGAAATGCTAGGAATCGCTACCAGCCTTTCTGCTGGTAGGACACGATAGAGATGAAGAGGGCGTTGATATTTGAAGATGTAGGTGGGCGAATTCGGAACCAAGCTGCAGCACTGTCAAACCCACTTGCGAACAACACCTTTGTCACGTCATTGCGCGGGTATTGTCCCTAAAAGATTTCGTTGCAGTGATGAACGTCTGTTTCCAGACTCTTCAGAGAGGGGGCGGAGACGTCGTGAATTATCCAGTGCACACGTCACATTTACTCACGCCCATATACTAAAGAGTAACCTTTTACGGACTGTACACGGGGTACGGTTTACTCCTCACTCATGCTTACAAGACTGAGCTGCCCCTACATACACTTTTCTTGAGGATCTAGAGTACGGACAGCGACGAGAAATAGCTTCAGTGCGCGCGCTATGTATCGCTGCTTGGAATAACTTGTACGCAGTATTTTGACAAAAGAAAGACATCAAGGAGAGAGAGAACAACGTTTGAGGGGAATAATAACGGCGGCAGCAAAATTTCCTTGGCCGTTAGTTTGTTACGCACTACGTCATTATGATCAGCGTGGAAAGATTGCCTTCACCATCAGCTGTATCATGAATGCCCCTATGAAACACTTCTCACACTACCGTTCAGCCGACCAGCCCACACGTCAGCCCAAACTATTCCTTGCGCAATAAACTATCTGGTCTCTCCGAATTCTTCTCCCTTTTTCCTTTACGTCTGTGCCTGGAACGTGCGATTATGAAACTCGCAACAAATGGAAGCAGCTGGTCTCGAGCCGACTACCCAGTATCGGTATTAGGTGACAGGACATGGATGCAAGATGGGATATTTTCTTGTTTTCTCCTCTTCCTTCCTCGCTACAACAGCAAGAGCGACCAAGCAGAAAGGATTGATCGATTACGTCGGCGCAATTATAGCACGCGGATGTGGGCACTGCTGCGCGAGTAAGCCTCGTGCTCAACCACCGTGAATAGAGGCACTAGCCTTGCGGTGAGGTCAAGCACGCGTGCAGTGAAGCAGTTCTGAGCTCGGAACCCACGTGCCTAGCAGCTGGAGGCCGGTGATGACAGACTGCGGAGGGCTTGACGGAATATTTCCCTGTGCTCTAGGCAGCGAAGGCATGATTGCACTGACTCCACCTTGGTAATCGATAGGCGCATAGCTGAAAATAGTATCGGCGTTCTTGTTTTTAAGTTAGTCATGAGATCGACCTCTTTTCTTGAAATTAAGCTCGGAAAAAATCAGTGTTCATCAGCGGTTCACAACAAATCACCATTTTATTAAGTAAGATCACAGTCGAAGGATGCAGTTCCTCAGGCGCACGCAATCATACTAATCGGACGAAGGGAACCAGGTGAACGAAAGGAATGAATAGCTGCAGCATAAGCCAAGACTTTAGTAGTGTGTGCTACTATTGTCGCAAATAGAAAAAAAAATCTAGCACTTGTACTTTAGTTTTGACATATATTGAGCCTAGTAACGCTGAAAACTAGAGCATATACTGCACCAGTGACGAACGCAATAAATATTGTGAAGTGATTAACCTACAGAACGTTCGGAACAGCGAATACCGTATGCTGTTCCTTCCTGCTGCTTACATGTGGAGCTCCAAATAGGAAGTGGAAAGTGTCCTAGCTTTATTCCACGTGCTTTAACTACGTACAAAAACGCAAAATATGCACTGTCGTCATCACCATCGTCACCCTTAATAAACATCAGTACGGGAGAAAGGCCCCTCCCATAGTCCTCCAAAACTGTATCGATGGTCTAACATGCGCAAGGGAGAGTTTGAGCGGTTCAGTTCATGTTCCTTGAATACATTTTTAACGTTTACGATGTTCAATGGCCAAAATACGTGAGCTGCAATCTAACCCGGCGATTTGTATATTTTTAACAAATGCTCTGCATACTTTTCTTACGATGCAAGTATGTTGCACGAAGCACGTGTATTTTATAAGTGTACAATTAAACCACTGATTATATGGAGCCGAAATTAATATTGAGGTCAACTATGCAGCGTGTACAAACCGTGATTCAGAGCACAGGGGGTCGTTTAGAACAAAAATACTAACAGGTTTCATAAGTTTTGGCGGGCTGGTTGGGTAGCTAAAATCATGAAGCTTGCAGCTCTTAGTTAGGCACACATACGAGTAAAAGACAACCCCCCCCCCCACACACACACACACACACACCCACACACTTTGTCCCGTCTCATATCCCTTCATCAGTGTGTGTCTCATCTCGCGGTATAATCTTCAGGATATTTGTTGGCCATGCGTCAGGGCTTTTCAGAGCTCCATGTACCATGTGATCAGGAATAGTCAAGCAGGCGTATGTCTTTCACAGTGGAGTCTGGCTCAGCTCGTCTCGGCTAATCCTAGGGCGGAAAAAGGGTCGGATTTGAGATACTCGCCGTTCCCGCAGTCCTCACGTGGTCCGTAAGGCCATCGCCGAATCCGCATGATCAGCCACGGGAGCCCCAAGGTTCTCCGAGTCGCTAACCGAATCCCCGGCCGGCCTGTCCTGCGCTGAGTGAATTACGAGAGGTTCGCGATGGCCAGCGGCTTCTCTCGTTGCGTGTTTGGCCGCCGGAAGGATCCACGGAGCTCCAACTTAATGGCACGACCCGGGGCTTCTGGACCGCGGCCGAATGCCATATATACGACAGGGACGCGGCAGCGGCGGTCGTAGCCTGCTGTGGGCCAGTGGCACAGAGAAATGGACGCTGCCAAGTTCCGGCTCCCCTGTTTGGCCGCCCTTTCGAGTTCGGAGGAGTTCGCGGGTGGTCTTCGCATCAGTCCAAGGAAATGCAGCGAGGTGAACTAAGGAACGATAACTTCTGTCTTGTTGGCTGTGCTCCCTGTTTTGTTTCTCTACCCTGCACTTTATTTTCTTTTCTAGGTTGTTTCCTCGCTCGGACTGCACGTCTCAGCTTAGAGTACCATGTGATGAAGGGTGCTGTGTGACTTGTCTCTTGAAAAAAAAAAAAAACGTGGCCCAATTTGGATCGGTTGTAAAACGTTAGGAATCCCATTTGTATATATTCATTTTCGGTTCGCATTCTAGCTTTCATTTATTTTTGTCCCTTTCTAGCTACGCCCCATTTATTGACGCTGGAGGTAATACTGCTCAAACCGTCATTTTTTTTCTTATGCTCTCCCCTTTGGCTAGTTCCGCAAACGTGTATTTCTTCGAGCAGAAAAATCATGGCCGAAGTTTCTTGAGCGCGAGCCAAACAGCAATCTTCGCGGGCAAAAAGATAGGCCTCGCACTCCACTGACGAAGAACGAAGCCAGCGAGGCGGGTGATAAGGAAATGCGGCACGGGCTGCCCTTAACAAACGACGCCGGCGCAGATGGTAAGTCGTGATCTCATCTGTGCCCACTCGACGCCGGCTTTAGTTCGCTCTACCACTGCCGCCTTTGTTTTCCTCCAAAAGTTTTTCAAGATCACAAGAAAACTCCTTTTGTCTTTACGCATGCAAGCACAATCCTGCAGTTGAGCGCACAAATAGACACAGCAAACAACCACCACGCAGGAATGTTGTGTTTGGTTGTCCTCTTTTCCTTTGGTCTGCATATGAAAAAAAACCGGCAGGCAAAATAATCAAAGGTATATTCCAGCTGGGTAACTCTAAAGGCCGTCCTCGTTGAGAGAGCTCTTCAAGTTATCCGTCTCGACGTGAATGCATGTTTTTGTGCTGCAAATTGCAGCGTCAAAGAGCCGCTGCTTTTACGTCGGCAGATTTAGTTTCCTTTCTTCTCTTCGAATAGCTTGCATCCCGTTTCTTTCTCTCTTGGTCTCTCATTCTTCGATTTCCCCCCGCTACGTTTTACGATGACCTGCGCACTACAGCGATTTCCGCGCCAACGCTCCAATGCACGTTGTAGCTTGCTGTTTGTTCAGGGGATGACGCGGGCCCTTGCAGGCGCATGGGTCGAACCCGATGCCCTCGGGGATAACGACTCTTTCCGCATCGTGCGTGTGTGCAACAGGCGGGAGAGGGTGGGCTCGGCTTCATAATGACGAAGGGAGAGCGACGGGGATACGAGCAAGCACGAATGCAGAGCAGCTCGAGAACTGCCTTTTCAGACGGGAAAAATAATGTACAGGCACGTAGAGAGCGGTGCAATTTGGATGCTGTAGAGGGAACGGAAAATTCAGGGCGATGAAGATCGCGATGAAACAAGACATTGAAATGATAGACCTAGGCTGTATTTGAACCAGCTGGGCAGCGATCATACGCCTTGAAGTTTATTAACGTGATATCGTTAAAGGCCATGTTGTCCAGACAATCCTGTGTCGGCGTCGGTGTCGGCGTTGTGAGCGAGAAATCCCGAGCATGAGTCAGGCAGGTGATGCCCAGAGGGCAACCCAGGAGGCAGGTGGGTCATATCGGTTACGTGTCCTTCTGGTGTCCTCACAACCTGAGCACCGGATAGTGAGCGAACTGCCCACTATGGGAGGTAGCAGTGAAATTAATAATTAATCAAACATGCGTGATATATATATTTGGTTTAGTATCGTGTCCTTAAATTTTTCGAGTGAAGTTCAAACTTGGTGAGGGACAGGAAGTGAAGAAGAATACATGCCGAAGCGCGAGCATAGCTATCATAATTTTAGAATCACGATTCGTGGTAGTAACCAACGAGCCGAGAGCCTAATAGCGAACAACAAAGGTACAAGACGATCACAATACCGCGTGATGTGTTAGCAATTTTCTGGTAGCGATTTCTGGTAGTGTTAGCAATTTTCTGGTAGTGGTATGGTAGTGAAATTCAGCCCACTGTTTGCCTGATATCAGTTATGGAACCGTGAAAGCAACAGATATCTGAAGTTCCTCCCAGCCATGCCAAACTGTAGCGGTTTAAGCAATCGTTGAGGCGTTCAAAACACAGTGCATTACGAATCTCTGCGAAAACTTTCAGTTCAGTCAGGCTAGGCTCCAAAAGACACTTCACTTTCCCGGTTCAATAATATTTGAACCAGTATCAGGTTGGGAAACCTTCACAGCTGATAAATACGCCGGAGAGTAGTGAACGCAGACACCACGAGCAAAAACGGGAAAGGCGGGACCAGAGACTAAACTACTTATGTTATGAAAGAACGTTGAAAAATTGTAGTTTGCCGTGAATAATCGATAACGAGCCTCAAAAAGTTCAAATCGAAAGGTGCGGTGGTGAGGCGTCTATGGCTTACCTGGAAGGTTATTTGAACGAAGGCGTCGCCGAAGTAATAAGGTCGTTTATCATTACAGATGGCATAGGAAGTTGCTGCACTGCATCGAAGTCGAGTTTGTCGCTTGTGTGAGCATCTCGGAAAGCATTCCTGTTTTCTCGTTTCATTTCATTTTAAATGTAGGGACTTCAAAAGCCCAGGCATTCGTTTTTTAAAAAGTCGAGAGAAGTAACCTACTTCGGCTTGCGACGAAGTTGCGAAGGCGCTCGACGTCTAATGTTTGCAATCAGTGAAACAAGAGCGAAACGGCTAGAAAATAATAAAAGCGGAAACATGAATTCAGTTTATACTTCGCGTTTAAAGACTGAATTATATTTCTTTGGTCGCTTCCGGGCACTTGCAAATGTAGAACTCCCGGCGCTGCTGAACACACATGTAATGACTTTCATTTTTCAACTCGGATCATAATAAATACCGAAAGATTATAACCCAAAAAAGGAAAAAAAAAGTTAAAGTTAGGAGTTTCTGTATCCGCGCTATGGTCGGAGGATATTTTAAGGCTTGTTCTTCTTGGAAGGCTTTTGGATAAGCCCTTCAAACATACAAAGCCGAAAAGAAAAGCCCTTGTTTCTCATTTTTAGTCCTAGTTGAAGAACTCCGTTCATACAAAACACGCTACAGCCAAATATGGTACTCGCGCCTATAACACTTACTTTCTCAGGGGTAATTTCAAATCAGCATTTCTTATTACTTTGCCTCTTACAAAATTAATTTCCTAAGCTCTCACACTGCAACTTTTCGCCTTTTAAGACACGGGAGCACTGATCAACAGGGACCCTTTCCTATGTATGGGTGGCCAATAGTGAATTAATTATTTTCACACTGTCATTCGGAAATAGCGAAGCGCCCAAGGCACCTTTGTAGATGAGAATAGAGAGTAGTCGCTCTCACAGTACTAAAGCCGGGTATCTTTTAACCATAACGACAGTCGCACACTTTCCGGTCTTATGGTTGTTTTTTTAATCCTGTCTGCGCGTAAAATCATTTCGCTGAGACACAAGCCCAAGAGCTGCACAAAGGTGTTTCCTAAGACTATAGATGGGCGAAAGGCTTGCCGTCTGACTTCCTGCCCACGTCTCCCGGGGCAATTTAGGACGTGCCATTTCTGCACAACCCAGCAGAGATAATCCTCCGGATTATGCGCGATTTCTCGAAAGCAAGTCTGATTACAATACTATCATTTATTTGGCGAGGAAAGGGAAAAGGAAGACATATCTCTGAGCGAATTTTATCGAGGGGGTCCACTGTGCGTGTCTGAACTAGTATTCTTGATTAAGGATACTCAATGCCGCCTGCTGCTGGTGAGGATTGAAAGAATAGAGGCGAAAGCATGGAAATTGACTTGGCACATGCAAAGCGGTATTTCAGTACGTTGAAAACTTAATGAATGAGGTGTCATGAGAGTCCGCTGGGGCTTTAGCACACATTTGAAGTTTCGGAAAGTACCTTGTTCTTCTATCTTAGAGAAAAGCACTAATGGTGTAGGACATTGCTTAGATTTTTTGGCGCGAAACACCTCAGAAAGCGTTGACCACGGCAACTGACAAAGTACGACACAAACCTTTAGAACAAGCCGCTGCGTTCTCGTAGTAAACGACAAGTGAAGAACAGGCAAATAGCTTGGCTGTGAAAGCCTAACGTATACATTTTAACGCATTTCCTTTGTGCCATTCGGGTTGACTACGTCCTGGTTATCGCCAATGTACGGAAGTTGGCACTTTAGATTCTCAGAATTGAATAAAATAAAATCGGGGCATAAATCGTTGCATTTCACCTGCCACGTTCCGCATGTGAACAATTGTTACAGAGAGCACGAAAAAGAGATTTTTCTTCCACACGAAGCACTTCGAGATATTTGGCACTGAATTCCACTTTTACATCTTGATCGACTGGTTAGTTTGTTCAGGCAAGACCCTTATTTTGTTCACGACAATGTTTCGTTCATGACGACGGACTTAGAATACACTGTGTGAGCGATTAGGAAATTTTCACTGCGATGTGAAAAGCATTTTACGCAAAACAGGCCAACAAACGCGGAACTTTCCCATTCTCCTAATAGGTGAACATTTAGAAATATGAACTTCAGCAGGTCTATTTTACTGACAGTCGTAGTGTTAAATTTTACAAGATACGAAGCGCTGAAAATTGCTAAAGGAATGCTAATAGGCACAGAATAACGTTGTGACATCCGCAAACATCAGAAAATGATTATGATCATACAAGACATCGGATTAAAGACTGCGGCCTACAAGACTTCAAGAACATTAGCGGTAAAGGGACCTTCCAGGCGCGGCCTAAGCAAACTGCTTGTTCTCTTAAGGTGAGCCAACTTTCTCAACACCGTCGTAGGATCACAGTAAAGCTTCTTAGGCTAAACATCTCAAAGCTCGCTTAAGATGAAAGGAGTGTGGGAAGATTCGGGTTAAGAAAGAGAGTTAAAAGAGGCTGTAATTTTTGGACCGCTAGAGTTGAGGATTACGGTATTAAAGCAGCACCAAACAGCGAAGTCGGCTTAGCATAAACCGCTTTTTTGCTTAGGGACGTTGTCGTCCTCACGCTGAAGACTTTAGCGGGATCGCTTTGGACTTAAAAATTTCCAACGCCGAGACGCCTCAACGCCCGTGAAAAGAGAGCTTCACCACTAGAGCACTTTTGCGAATTCAGACACATCCATTGGCAAGTATTTGGCGAGTATATTGCTCGACACTAACCTTAAGCGGATTGGATTCCTATGGGAGCAAGATTCGGTATATGAATTCGCTACTGAGCGGCGGCTAAGACTCGCTTCACATTACACAATCGAAATCCCATACTCGTGAAATGTTGGCAAGCAATGCGAATGGTGTTTTTCGGCAGAATTAAGCCTCATAATCCTTACATTCCGCTTCAAAGCTCGAAGTATTCTTTTCTGTATGCGTATGTAGCTCCTAGATGCTCCCGCTTTCTGCTTGGCCCTCACTTGCTGACAATTCTTGCGACATTCCTCAAAATCCCCTCATGCGCCTCATTTTGCAATCTTTCTCAGAGTGAATGAGCGGCTTTGTTAGCTCACTGAAGAAGAAATCAGAAAACTGCGTTTAGTCTAGCAGGGACGAATGTTTCTTACTTCTGCCTCTACGTATACCTGCGAATGCTGGCTAAATGTTTCACAAAGGTCTGACTTTCACAAAGGTCTGAAAATCACAGCCCACTGCAGGGCCTGTGTTAGCTGCGGCCACCCTATCCCCGCAAACTTCTTAATCTCATACGTCCACGTAACTTTATCCCACCCCTTGCTACCTTTCCCGTTTGCGTCATTGTCAACATTAGAAGAGTATATGATTTCATTTTTATGCGAAGCATACTACTTTAACTACCACTTTAGCCCTTCACCGTGGTTATGCGCCTCCAAATCACGTGATACATGACGTCACACCACGTGACACGATGACGTCACGACAGTAGAAAAACGGGGGCCCACCTCCCGCCGTCGCTGTGGTTGTGCGCCTCCAAATTACGTGACACGATGATGCCACACCACGTGACACGATGACGTCACGACAGTGGAGAAACGGGTGCCCATCTCGCGCCGTCGCTGTGGTTGTGCGCCTCCAAATCACGTGATACATGACGTCACACCACGTGGCACGATGACGTCACGACAGTGGAGAAACGGGGGCCCACCTCGCGCCGTCGCTGTGGTTGTGCGCCTCCAAATTACGCGACACGATGATGCCACACCACGTGACACGATGACGTCACGACAGTGGAGAAACGGGGGCCCACCTCGCGCCGTCGCTGTGGTTGTGCGCCTCCAAATTACGCGACACGATGATGCTTCGCATTCTCCAGGCTTAACCAAGTTAAGCCTCAGCCATTTTTTCTTTCTTTATCAAAGTTTTCAAATTATTAACTGAGCGAACAACTTTTTAAAGTTTTTGTCTGCTGTTGTTTTTATCTGGCTAACGATAACGATCCAACAGATAGCGAATTCACACAGCAGATAGAACGTTGCGTGCTGCGGACCGGTATATTATTTTATTTTTATTTAATGATCTAATTAAAGCAACAACAAGGACGAGAGCCAGGTGCCAAGACACAAGCAGCCGCTTTCCCGAGATCGTAGTCTTGTGAATTCGGGCCTGGTTTGACAGGGCCTCTTATTACTTGTAAAATCACCCCTTCATGTGCGAGTGATTCGCCGCATCTATATAGAAGGGAGTGGAGATAAATTTTAGCGTAACTCATGGGACGTTTTGATTCTCATTACGAGAACCGGTATAGCACATCCCCCATGAGGATATGCCAGCGTGTGGCATGCCAACACGACACGCAGCATCGCACTTATTGTTAACGCTGCTATGTGACTCGGTAACGTAGAGCCGTGGCTCGAGCTGCTTGCTCAGGTTAATTTTTGGAACGAGGCGACTGCATGCCACTGTGTCACGAGGCTGGTACATCAAAGGCAGAAACCGAGATTCACTGTCCTCGAGGGCCCATATTTATATGACATTTTGAATCAGGACTGACTGGAGTTTGGCATCAGTCCCGACGGAGATGTGTGCGATTAAGCTGTCATGGTCGTGAAATTTGACCAGCGGCTCTTGCAAGACGAAAGCTAAGGGGTAAGCGGGCTTTAGGAGACATATACAGCACGCATGCATGTACAGTCATGAAATTTATGAGCGTGAACACGGGAGCGCGTGGCAAATAGCCACAAGCCTTCCTTGTGGCGTTACGCGGCGCCTGCTTTTAGGAACGTGGGGAAAAGGGTTGTGCCACTTTGCCTGCTTCCAGCAAGCCGAAGGTCACACCTCCCTTTCGACTTTGTTTATGAAGGCGGAAGCCGCGTATCGCCACGAGTAGGGTTCCAGGCTATCTGCCACGCGCTACCGTGTTCACGCTAATTAATTTCAAGACTGTACACACGCAGACATGCACGCACTCACGAATGCAGATGTAAATGCGACATTTATTCATGTCTGTGCTTTATGAGCCTGCCGGAACCTTGAACACTGCAGGGACTTTATAACGCTGCAGGGACCGTTCCCACAAAAATATAGCTCCCTATGCTCAAGAAAAAGCACTTGACACTCGCTAACCAGCGAAGTAGAAGAACCTGAGTCTTCTTCAGTTTTATTTCGTTACAAATTCAAATTTTCCCCCACCTCTGGCTTCGTTACGTAACAAACCTTTTCCGGGACTTCGTTCGTACTTAGCAATGTAAGTCGCGGGTTCAGCTCTCAATGGGAGTGCAGATAAAATGAAGAAACGTCAAAAAAAATTTTGAAAAGGAGTCCTTGCAAAATAGGGCTTCTATTTTCCGCCGCATTCGCACGCACGATCTGCCAGTGGCAGCGCTGGTATCGTAGGTCCCGCCTTTGCTCGTTCGCGTACATTCGATGCTGGAGCTGTCGCCTACCATTTTCCACCTCTTTCTGGACGCACGTATGCTCCGAACACGTCGCTTCACATTTCGAAGCCGCGGCGAGAAAAGCTGAGCACGACACGTGCTCGAGAGCGAAGAGAAGAAAGTTGGTTTCTCCGGCCGGTTGTACGCGAAGAGAGGCGTCGGTGTACGTACGTGCTCTTGACGTATATGCTCCCACACACCAGCACTGTGATCGATGTGAGAGCGCAGTTCGCCGATCACGGGGGAAAAGACTGAAAAGAAGATATGCCGCGCAAAGAACCGTATCCTTGCAGCCTTATTCGCACTAGTGCAGCAGTAGCATTTGGATCGAAGAAACGAGAACACGGTTCGGTGTGGTAGAACATAGTATGGTGTGTATGGTATGGTATCGTATTGTATGGTATGATATGCTAAGGCATCATACGCTACGGTATCGTATGACATGGTACATAAGGTAAAGTATGGTACGGTGTTATGTGGTAGAGTAGGCCATGGTATGTAAAGATATGGTATAGTATGACATGGTATGGTAGGGTAGGGTATTGTATGGTATGACATGATATGGTATAGTATGGTACGATATGATATGGTATGCTATAGAATAGTATGGTGTGGTATCGTACGCTAGAGCTCGGTATGGCATGGTATCGTATGTTATTGTATAATATAAGGTAAAAACTCAGGGGAATATAGGAGCGCCTTAAAGTCCAACGCGATCTCATTAATTAGAAATCCCGATGGTTGCTACTTTGGTGTTTCTGTGTGTGATGTCGTCAGCTGGTCACCCGACCTGTCTCTGCCAAACATCAATTGTAGTTCAACCTGCTCCGGTGGGCAGGCTGCTCATATTCTGATGGGCCGGGTGAGTAGGTTGCGACAGATACTACCCACAGACGGTGCCTGAGAATTTCGTGACAGACGCTACCATTTTTCCGGAATGTGGACGCGACTGCACTCTTAATAAAATACGGTACCCGTTACGGCTTAGGGCGATGTGGTACGGTCACCGCATGCTATCATGTGTTATGGTACGGGCTGTGATACGGTAATATAAATATCCAGGAGGTAGAGGAAACGTGAGAAATACAGTCATGGACCACACACCCTGCAAAAAGTGTTGCAGGGGCTTCATCACAATGAATCGTGCAAATGCGACTACCGTACGATGCGGTAAGCAGCTTCTAGCGCTTTCAGAGCCTCTATTTCAAATAATGCTCTCATCAGACACGAAGAGTTTTTTTTCTGTTATGTGCAACAAGTGCTTAAACAGTGGGCATTCATTGGAAGAGAAACAGATATGCGATCTCATCGACAAATCTATTGGCATCGCAGGAAATGTTAACGGCAAAAGCGGGAGCCGTTAAGAAGACCACACGCCCAGGCACTAAGACTGCTGACAGAAAAAAAAGGATGCAAGTGCCACTGAATTTCCGACCTCAGTAAATGTAGAACAGGAAATGAAGCGGGACTTGTTGCTAACTGTTGACGACATTCAGCGCCGCGCGATGAAATAAGAATTAAATTCAGCAGAAAAAAATAAATCGCTAGGATTTAAACTCAGTTAAACCGACTAGATGGGCTAAAGCATGTGTTTAGCCTGGTTGGCTCATGGTTTTGCTTTGCTGGATTGTCGGCACGTCTGACGACGACATTATACTCAAGGTTAAGCTCATGTTATCTGTTCTCGCGGCAGATGGAAGTTGATAAAGACGACGATGTGCAGCGCACAGCGCAAGCCTGAGGACATCATCATCATCATCATATCGCGAGAGTTTGTTGCAGTTTAACAGGAGGCGTGATTGGCTGCGGCGTTGACATAGTGCTGTTTGCGCCGCCGCGGATTGGACACCCAGTCGGAGCAGTATTTATTCATTTCTATTTTATTTCCGCATGGGCCAAGGTGAACGTCGAAGTCAAGCTTGAAGCAAACTCGGTAAGCCAGTTAGACCTCGCTGAGTAGTGGTTTAGTACTAAAGAGGAAAGCACTAGGAAAGAAAAGGAACCAAGAAAGAGAAATAAAAACAAGCAATTGGAAAAGCAGTTGTGGTGATGCTCCACCAAAACATTAAGGAATAACAAGACGCGACTTCTGCAGAGCCAGTCAACAACGTTAGGCGAGCTAAAAAGAAATTACAAGCGGTGAACACTTCACAAATGACACAAAGACAACGAAAATATGAGAAATGTCCGCAAAAGATACCTACACACGTTCATCGCATGAGCACTTAACCCAAGCCAGAGACGGTCTACGCTACAGCGTTCCTTGTACAAACAGCAGCGACGACATGGGCACTCTGACGATTCCGCCTTCATGTATTTCTCTCTATCCCTCCCACTTCCATTTTTTTTATTAAGTTGTCATTTTCTGTTTTCTGAAACACGGACGAGATTGTTGAGTCTGCCAGCCCCTAAGATTCACAGTGCTTGTGAACACGTATGGTGGCGCATCAACATGGCTGCTTTTTTCTTTGCGTGTTCAGATTTTTTTCACTACCTACGTTCCCTCTTTTCTGCTTACATAGCGGGCTTATAAGTTTATGTTACGGTTAAACAGTTGTTTGTGTGTGAGGCAGCGCAGCGTCACATTCCTTCCTGTTCTCCCCATTTCGGTCACGCTGAACTTGACGCCATGAAGCAAAGGACGGAGCATTGAGGTGACCGGGACACTCTGGTTCAATGTGGCCGCGCACTTCACTGTCGGGCTTTCACTCGCAGCCCGAGACACACATTGTCCACTCGAGAAGGATATTTATAATGGGGAAGCGCTATTATTTTCTTTAGAAAGAGAGCCGGCAACATGTGTGTTTGTGTGTGTGCCCGCAGATGGTACAGAACATACCAGCGATAGCAAGAAAAATAGATTTACGTCATCAAGCGGCGGCAGGACACACACAGCAAGCCGAGAACCGCCACTTCGGAGAACCCTATGCATGTCGTTTGTCTATATATACTCTATACTGGGCGACCCCCATATGCCGCCAGTTTTCCCGGCAACAATGGTACCAAAACTGTGACTCAACCAATTTTTGTACAGTATTCCGGGTGGTTTCATACGTATGATTTGTAGTTGCAAATAGCTTACATGTGCTAGTCAAGTGACGCAACCGACTTTTGTACAGTGTTCCGGTGGTGTCCTACGTATGATTTGTAGTTGCAAATAACTTACATGTGCTAGTCAAGTTGGAGGCTAGCTTGTGAAAGAGATTCGAACCGATTACATATGCACTTTCAGTTGAATGCCTTCCCAGACATTCGTACAAAACTCTGACGCAACCGTTCGTCGTACAGCTTTCCATGCGGTGCCATATGCACGCGCGGGGAGTGAGCGTGCGTGGTGGTAGTGTGTGTGCGTCAGGATATCAATGCTCCCAGGAACAGTAGCGCTTCCGCATTCTCACACGTAAGGAGTGTTACGTGTCTCTGACGATTTTTTCGTACACCTTCTTAGGTCAAATAGTGCACAAGACAAAAGGCTGTTCCACTACTCACCAGTGTAATGCTCTTGTGCGATTGAGGGAAAATAAAACGTAAAAGAAATGTTCTGATCCTAAAGAAGACCAAGAAGACTGCTTTGGCCGACAATATCAGAGTTGTTGTGAAATTTAAAGATATTTACATAAAGCAACTCGGATTCTTGCGTGAAAGACAAATTAGGTGCCGCCGCAGTGTCTTAAGAAATCGGAGCCCATATCCCAGTTCGCAAGAAATGAAGTCCCAGGAAGGACAGGTGGGAATCAAATATGAAGGAGGACTACTTCCTTTAGAAAGATTTGCTTGCTGGTGTATAGAGTAGCCTGGAGTAGCCTGCGAGATGCAATTAATACAATTAATGCAATGAATGTCGCCCTTTCCTGCTGCTTGCAAGGGCATCACTGCGTATTGGTGACAAGTACAGCACCGGTGCTCTACTTGGTTTGTTTTCAGTGTGACAGCCGAACTTCAGCCGCTCGTGCGTTCGCTGGTGAGCTGTAGCAACGCTTAATTGTTTCAGAATAGCAAATGACACGGGATAATTATTGAGAAACGCGTATGAAGCGGCAACTTTCCGTTAATGTAACTTTATATATTTAACGGCTGCACATACTTTGAACATACAGCGTAAGCCACAGATACCGAATCGTACCATGCGTCAAATTGGTGATGTTCTTGTTCGTGGCGCTTGAGGTTTGTTGCTACGCCCGAGCGAATCAAATAATGCGGTTCAAAACTTGAACATTGGAGGGTTCTGTTTTGCTCACTTCAGTTCTTCCTTGAATTTTTTTAGTTTTTTATTATATTTGTTTGATCTGTACCACACAGTATATGCGGAGGAATTTATGCTAAGCCTAAATTAGGAGTAAACAACTCCTTTGTCTCTTATTTTTCGCTTCTCGTAAGACAGCTGGCAAGGATGAAATGTAAACTGACTGTAGCCGAAATCTGTACTCCATTAGAGATTCTGCACGGTGTGCCCACCCTAAATACACTACCGGTTTTGAGAGCCTCAGCAAGCAAAGCGGAGGCACACCGCGCAACTGCGAACATACTCTTTCCACGCCAGTAGAAGGGTTGCTTGCTTTCGCTCTGGTCCTGAACACTTTTGTAGGCATTTCTGGAGCAAGGTAATTAGCCACCGAACGGCGCCGCGTAATTAAAGTCAGCCTGTTCCCGACGCTTCCACTTTTCTCTGTGGAAAAAGTAAATGATGCACTCGCTCAATAGGCTCCCACTGATTTCGCTGTATGTTCAGTGGCTTCCCATTCGACAGATATGCGCACCAGCATTCAGTGCAGCTTTATTATCCTTCCACGGGAGCAATGTGAATGCCAGAGGAACGCTTCTGTGAGGGATATTTATGCCCCCGCACTGCAAATCAGTCTTTGGAGATATTTCCAAGAGAAATGCTACTTTTTTGGCATTTTTGTCATTCTGCTGAGCTATGCGGGCTAAATGCCTTGGATCTTTCATCAGCAGTAAGTTCAGTGGGACACCGGAGAATACAGGCCAGGAATGTAACGAGAAAGTGACAAACTTTAGACTTCCGACACAAGGTTTACCTTTTGAAACGCCCGGTTTCTGTATCACAGCTTTTTTAGATCATTTCTGTCTGATGAGTTGCGTTTTCTAATAATGAACTAGTAAATTTTTTTTTCTCAAAATATATTGCGCTGTAATTAGTTGCATCCTGCTATTATGTCCTAAATATTAATGTATTTGGCTGACAGGGCGCTCAACATTATGGCAGCAGGCCGCACGTGTAGCACACGACATGGTTTTGAAGAACGCGTGAACAGTCAGCGAAAATGTCAGCAGCATTAGTAGTAAGACGTCGCTAGAATTGCCTGCGGTGTTCTGAGCCGAATGACATTAGGCACGGCACTGCTCAACTACTCTACCTCCGTCCCTTGCTTTCACCTATCAAAAATATATAAAATAAAGCTTAGCGGCAACTACTGCTCTGACAGACGGCGACAAAGTGATGTCTCTGCCAACTTTAGAGATCATCGCGAAGTCATTTATTTCCGTCCACAGTTGGCGTTCGGCTTCAGGAGCAGAGAAAGCACGCTTCGTTTAACGACTTCACGACAAGCTGTCACACGAGTGTAAATTTTTCGGATGGGCTGTAGGCGTCGCGAAGGTTGCCCATTCACAGATGAAGTACCGCTCTTCAAAAGCCCCGGGGGCAATGCTTTGCATGTGTCGCCCTTGGAAAGAGCGAAGGTGAACGAAAGAGCAATTCCACTTTGGAATGAATGCGCGTAGGCGCACCAGCCTCGTTCACTAATTTTGCAGCAGTAGCGTTCTTAAAGAAGTCCATGGAAAGCCGTGAAACGCGACCTCGAAGGCACAGGCAAAAGTCAAGCTTCGTTTTGCAAAGGCGCAAAACTTCTGACAGTCATTCTCAGTAATAGATTGGCTAGTTGCGTGCAGCAGGTCCAAACGTGCGAGTTAACTTTTCTTTTGCGTAATATACTTAAAGAAACAGGCTCAAGGCAAGAGCAAAACTTCGAGCTATACTCAATACAAACTGCCACTTATACAGGGAAACGGAAAGGATGTTGAGAACACTTTTGATGGTACTTTTTCTATCTGACTAGAGATGAGGATAGTTCGACGCTCATCCGCGGCCTTTCAAGCGGAAATAGAAGGAGGGAGCGGAAAGACGGGGCAGTTTCAACTTCTGGAGAGGAACATAGCTTCTAACATGCTGCACGGAAATGGCGACAACCATATGCAAATCGAATGTTGTCCTAAGGTTGCAAGTTTGCAGGAACGCAGCCTTGCTCGGTTCAAGAAAGTTTGTACACGAGTGCTCTAGTTTATTATGATTCTGTCGGTGGGAGTTCCTGCGCAAACACGCGGATCGGGTTACAAATAGAAAACGTGAGTATGAACGAGATTCGATGGGCCTGTAATCTGTTCTGCCCACTCCCGTGGGATCAAGCTGCCGAAAAACGTGTAAACTGTCGGTTCCGGGAAAATACATTCGAAGAGCCCCCTCTTTTTCTTTTATTTGTCCGGCTTCTGGTTTCGGCATTCAGTTGTGACGAGGCTTAAAGAAGGAAATTACGACATATGCGGCGTCAGGTTGGTTGACGCTGAAAATGATAAAAAAATATAGATTCTGTCAAATAAACTTAATTCGCGCGTGAAAAATGCCTCGCGTTCGTCGTGAAACGAGCCCTCAGTGCGCATGCTGTGCCCTCTTAGACTACCACCAACAACTTACAAAGCAAGTTCTAAGAGTAGAAAGTCGATCATGAGATGCATTAAATTTCAGTCGCTTGAAGCAATGCCGAACAACGCAGTGGCGCATGAATAAACTACGCAAGCAACCTGCGTGTAACATCTATACTAGGGGTGTGCGAATATTCGGAAATCTAGAATGCCGAATCCAATATTCTCCTATTCGAGTATTTTATCGAATCAAATAGCTTATGTTCAAAATTTTTCGAAACGAATCGAAATTGTCAGAAATTCGAAATTGTACGAATGAGTTTAGAACAAGGTGTTCCGCGCTTTACTTCCGCTACCGTATAGAAAACAAGGCCCACATCGACGCCGCATACAATCCAGCCATGACCAGTACGCGCGGGATAAAGCCCGGGATAAAATCGACGTTTTTTTTTTAGGCGATATTCACGCGGCAGAAAACGTGGTGGTGGCGCTACACCCGGCTGGAGATAGACGGAGCGAAGAAGCGGCGCGACCGCTCGACTCGAAAGCAATTGTGATCACGAAGTCGCAAATACCACTGAGCAATTAGGTCTGTCAGAGCAGCGATGCTGACTGTTCTTTCAAAATCACGAAAGTGTTCAGTTCGACACCAATGTACTTGCTTTAGCACGCGTGCATAAGTACCTATAAGAATTTGAGTGCTCGAATGCATGGAGTCGCGTACTACCTTTGGACGCCCGCTATGCCGCGGACATCACCGGCTGCAGTTCTTTTCGACACATTCACTTCAGGAAGGAAATGCAGGCATTTAGATCCAAGATTCGGCCTTGTTTCACGATAATAACATTTCCGTGCCAAAATGACTGCGTAGCACGTCGGCCATGGCGGCTGTGCTGGTGACGGCAGGCAGACGCAGCCAAACCGGAAGAAATGGCTGTCTGCTCTGCTATTGGCTTGTTTCAGCGGCAGTTTCCGGTCTCACCGGACGTGCTGCGTCAATATCTGGCAGAACCAGATCGGAGGCGATAGCTGTTTCTCTCGACGCCGGGCGTCGAGTCCACGCCGTCGGGCGAAAATCGCCGACTTGCCGCCGTAAAAACGCTCCGTGTATTCTGGCCTTTAATAAAGCGTTCATAGGAGCGACGCGGTTCATTTTTTGAAAAAGTGGGGTGTCATAATTCTTATACAAGGCCTCTAATACTAGACAACACAGCAAGGCTGAGGCAAGCTCAGCAAAGCCTGGCTTGATGCCCGATCTTGGAGGGCATGGTTCATACGCAGCTGTTACACGTCTTATGTCGTGAGGTGTGGCTCCAGTTTTTTGTTTTTCGTCAGCAATAGCAAAAGTTCATGTGCTTATACGTAAGTACTTTACGGCCATCGAGTTAATACAGTGACCTCATGAAGTGGCTCTCCTAGTGAAGACTAGAACTGCACATTTTACCAGCTACAACTATAACTCCATAACGTACAGCACCGTACAGCAGCGCCTTCGTTGGCTCTTCAATGATTCCTCGTTTTGTATGAATATTCGATTCGGTTCTGTAACTATTACATTTGCATTCGATTCAGTTTTAGCTAGACTGGGAAAAGCAGTCTTCGCACATCTCTTGTTAACATGCATCAATTCAAGACCGGGAAGGAAAAATAACCTAACGTTCGAGTGCACAACTTATTGTGCTATAAACACTTTATCCGCTCCACCTGGAAAGTAGACAGTTTGATTATCGCCCCGAAACGCTGTGATTGTGCGTTCACTAAACCCCTCTCCGCGCAGGAAGATTCTCAAAGGGTGGACGCCAGAGGGTTACGATATACAGATGAGAAGAAAAGAAATCACTTTGACCCCGCCTCATAGGCTAAAAGCCTTAAATGATTTCTGGTGTGAAGTGACGTGCATGTTTCGACAACTGATATCAATGCAAGGCTTCTGAGTTGTGATGTAGCGCTACAAAAGTTTTTCTTTTTCTCAAGCCCGAGCGCCACTTCCGTCAATTGCGCATCTGCGTTGGGGCGATTAAAGAAGTCTCATTGCCTCGCATGCTCTCAAACTTACCCCGTTTTCGAAAGTTACCCCGTTTTCAAAATCAGGCGAAAGTTGCTATAGAAGCAATAAAACAAACTACAGTGACCGAAATTATTCAAATATATGAAAAAGAAAGTAATATAGTTCTCAGACTTTTTGTCGCCTGCCCTGGAGAAGTGAAATCGAAAGCTATGAGGCCGGCCTGTAGAAGTTCCTTCGTTAGAAGCCCATGTGCCCATCGCTTGGACCGTGGCCGAAGGCAGAAAAGAACTTTTGGATTGCTGCTGGATTTCAAACAGGTATGTGGCCTTGGGATATACCTTTAGTAGCCAAATTCGAATCTGCATCTCCACGAAGGGTGAATACCAAGACACTACTTAATGAAACGAAAAAAAAGGATTACAAAAAAAAGAAAACTATGCGGAAGTGTAGCTTAAGCATGAAATGCGACAGCATCAGATTTCGCATTTGTCACAGCTTCTGCTGCAAATTCTCTTTTTGTTTGCGCCACTTTCCTTGAAATTGTCGGTCTGTCAACCGCCATATTCGGTTCATCAGCGCCGGCATCTCCAGCCTTTTTTTAATGCTCACAACCCGGTGGACAGGTTGAGATGATTTCACAAGATCACATCACCACTCTCGACCAACCGGTGCAATTCTTGATATCAGACGGAGGGTTTTGTTCCTGAAGGGCAACTATACTGCTATCGAAATAAAATTCGCAACCTTGTGGTTCCCCTTCCCCATTAGTTTTATTCATAGGGGGTGCTCTTATCTTTATCCACGCAAGTCAATAATGTGAGAAAATAACGGGCGATTATTTAGTGAGCTTGCACAGCTTTTGCGGCGCCTGTAACGATCACAGCATACTGGGGTGATAGATGAACAAAAGAGCTTTAGGTGGATTCGCAAACGGCGACAACGATATTGCAGACAGAATATCGAATGGAGCTCAGCCCACAAGAACGAAAGCAAAAACTTACGATAAACGCGTTTCCCATATTCTTTATCACTCTGTTTTAGAATATCGCCACAGAAACTAACATTTTAAATGTACACTCAACGCAACGACGCCAGTGACTTTAAATTTGCCTTTTCTGTTTACTTGGGGGCCTCTATTGATTGAAACAAGTTGAGGGACTGGCGGTGCGTCTAGATCCAGCGCCATCGGTAAACTTATCACTGAAAATTTTCACCACACCTCAAAAAATCAGCCAACGTCCATGGCGATGACCCCCCCCCCCCCCCCCCCCCCCCCCCGTTAATCGGCATACTCGACAACGCTCGTTCACGCAGTCCAAGTGTGAGGGCTCGGGCGAAGCTCTATCCTAGAAAAGGCGAATGATTGGGTTATTTCAAGCGTTACGAGCATACTAAATATTCACCACCTCGAGGCGTGTATTGTCAGAGCCAAATCGAACTCTAACAACACATCTGGAAAGAGTATACAGTGAAGGGGTATAGTGAATACAAGCGCATCTTGTTCGCCCTTTGATAGAGCGAAGGCATTGCCCAGGAAGTGCTAATGCGACCTTGGATCGGTATCCTCCAAAAACAGCTGTTATATTTCTGGTCGTCACTTTGATTCTGAGTTATCCTGTTCGCATTTCATTTGACGCTGACCTCCCACCCATAGGTGCTCATGATGTGGACGGATGAAGAGCAGGGTTGGTTCTGCCTTGCGCCTAACTTCTGGGATCTGTCATGGTCGAAATAGCCAGGCCCTCTACGGTAATTTTTTTCTCGGAAGAAGGCTATCTATTGGGATTCGAAGACTCCACCTTGGGTGAAAGCGGCTCAATGACTCACTTCACAGCTCTCTAAGCTAATGCTTACCGACAGCGCTCCAGGAGATCCAGAGGCTTCAGGACCATTGTAGTCCAAGCCTTATAACTAAGTACGGCACCGCCGTGAGCATGAGTGGAGCAATTTATCTGGAAGAACGGATCGTTTACGGCCGCCTAGAGGACCGCAAAGTGCCCACGCTGTATTGCCGTTGAGACGCCGCAAAAGGCTTAACATACGCACGATAGAGTACATCGGCCCGTCGAGCTGCTAAGGAGGGCACTCAAGGAAGTAAAACAAATAAGCGAAAGATTCGAGTGTAGGCGGTGGGAAGAAAAAATGAAATTAGCAGCGTTGCAACAACTACATTCCGGATAATGTGAGTTGGAACACAAAAGTACGGTCTCTCCCAATCCATACAGGTTTGCAAAGAGCGTTGCCCAATACCGGCACGCCCACCGGTGGAGCCAACGCACCACACACTGAGTTGTGTTTCGGACACGGCTTTAGTTACCGCTTACAGTGACAAGATTTTCAGCTGTCTATGTTTTATAAACGGAACATGAATGCACACAAATGCAAGTAACGTCTGATGTATAGCGGGGAACTTTACCGGTAGTTAGAATGCTTAACCTTCCAAGGCGGTGGACGGAACTGGAACTAAGGCGGAAATTGAAGCGTCCCCTTGTAAGCTCCGATGTTCAGAAGAGCTTGGCAGAGCGTTTTTCAATCGCGGCAACTTTCTTAACAGCGAAAGGAAGCACTGAGGCCGTTAAATAGAAAAAAATTATAACGGATCTGGGGCTTTGTGTCTCCTAATCCCTTAATCCTTAAAAAGACTTCTCTTGCACAATGAAATCCCCTGTTTGTCTTAAGTTTTTGCCTAGAAAATTTCTGTCCTTTACAAGACAGCTTAGCATTGCCTGTGTGTTGTCAATGTTGTGACAGGACCAAAAGGAAACGGGGAAGGAAAAATAAATTAAAGTACCCGAAGTTGTCAAGTCGGCGTCCACCTTTTTTTTTATTTCTAAATCTTTATGTTTGCCTTCGTGAGGTCGCTACTGACGTCAATCCGTGAAGAGAGTACGTTCCAACGGATTCAGAGTTCAGATTCATGTACTATGCTCGCGTGCATTTTGGACTTGTAGTTCAGTCATTTTTTTTTTATGGCGCATGATGGCCAAAGTTGCCAATGCGCCATAAAACCCAACACAGCGGAACATTTTTTTTTTCACTTTAGCGTCTTGGTTTCTTCTTATGTAAAAGCACCAACGCCTGCAACATTTTTATTGTAAAAGCCTTGCACGTAGGCGTGCTTCTCGCAGCAGCTGTCAAATATCTTTTCGCTTTTTGGGATAGGACTCACACAGGATTCGTTCTGTTGCAGATAATACTCCTTCTTGGCAACTCTCTTGCTCGATACATTCTCATAAAAAAGTGCCAGAACATCTCCCTTTGCTGTTTTGCCATCTGTGGTACATTATGGGTCGATGGCGAAAACAAGAAAAATCTCGTTTTTTCTGACACTCTCAGCTCATAGGATTCACAGAAGGCGGGGCAAAGTTCAATACTTCACGAACTTCATCAGAGGTACTTGTCTACTCGCCGTCTTGGTGCTTACCCATAAGAATTACTTAGCGCAATGTTTTCGTGTTTTTTTTCAGTATGGGAAGCTTAGACGAACGGAATTGGAAAAAGTATGCCAATAGCGCCCGTTTTTCCTGTTGGTGTCTTCATTCTTAGACCGGATTAAAAAGGGTAGTTAAATACACTGAGTAAAATGAAAGCGATGCACGATATTCATCGACTTCTCGAACAGAAGCTGGTCGCCGCATAGACGGTTACGAGCGCTCAATTTTTACCAGATTATATAGCTACGTTCTCTTTAGGTTACTAGTCCTGGGCTACATGATTTTTATTAGATATTGTTAGCTGTTGATGGGAGTCAAACACGGATCTTTGATTAAAGAGCTACGGAAAGCAGACTGATAAAACAGGGACATCCGCCGGAAAGGGTTTAGCAACGCCACCTACTTCCGCTCATTTTTACGCCAGACCCACCTTAACTTCGGGAGCCTCTTCATTATTTCTTCGTTCTGGCAGGTCCATGCATACTTCACACACTTCTGGCATGCTTGTTGTACATGCATTCATAGCTTGGTACATATTCCACTGACAAAATCATACGCCGTGAATTAAGCCCATGCCTGATTACCACGCTCTTTCCGGACGCAATATGCAGCCAATGAATAATGCACGCGCCAAGTACAGTAAGAAGTAAGAAATAGAAAGAAAATATCCGGTAGATGACCGGACGCAACAGGTCGCGCTGCCGGCGAGCGCTTGATCTCTGCATCGCGTGTCATACGGATATCGGATTACGGTCGTGAACTTTGGCGCCACCCTATTCTAGCAGGAAACAGAATGGCTCAGAGGATCCCAGATAACCGGGCAGGATATTTGTTTCCTGGCAACGAAAACACGACACGATGAAAAGCATCGGCTTACGGCCGTGTATGCGATCTCTCTCCGCTTCCATGGAGATATTGCTTTTGGCTGTCGTCTTCTGTACTCGTGCTTGTGTTGACGTAAGCCCATGGTACTGCATTCCTGTCAGCATCACCATGATTGGAGTTTCTCAAAATTCGTTCGCCGAATTTGGGAAGCTTCAGTTAGCATATTTTCTTGAAAAAATGATCTTTGCTTCAGTATTCGCCGCAAAAGAGCTGGAGGTTTTGATATTTTGGTGTTTTGTCAGCACGATTCCTTTACCGCCCCGACAAAATGGCTGCCAATTTCGAACAGAGGCTGCTAAGAGTCGTAGCATGTCAGTTCATTGCGCGGAGACTCTTTATTGCCGCCACCTGCTTGTCTTTCTGCTTTGTCACCCTTGTCGTCTTGAGCCTCGTTGTTTACACAGCTGATTGGGGAACACTTGTCGTGTTGCTCAATGCGTTGGCCCGAGCCGTACGTGTTTAGTCACAAGGAACGGTCTTCGGGTGAGAGAAGACAAGAGAGGCGCCCTGTTCCCTGTGTTCCTTGATTTTATATCTTGGGTAGCGATCTCAATTCTCAGCCCTGCGAAGGTAATCTAAAGGCCCAGATCGCTTTCAGTGGAGCATACGTCTGGTTTTGAAAAATACGACAGTGTGCTAATGTAAGTAAGGCAGAAAATAATACACTGTCCTGTTGTCAACGTACCTGGCGGGCATCTAAGCGCCTTTTTTTACGGCTTGTACACAAAGGAATGTTACGTCGTAAATTTCAGCAGCAGCCCCATTACTTTTACGCTTTGTTCTACGTGCCGTTACGTTAACTGACGCAACGAGGAATGCCGCCCTTGATTTGTATGTCTAATGAACGTACAGGATACTGACGTCAGTGGTTATTGTAAGCGCAATAGTTGACAGGGCGCGGAGGACCTGAAAAGCGGGCGAGTTATTTCATATTATTAGTGATGTGCTCGTATTTATCTTGCTTTCTTTTAACCTCCAAGTTAGTAGCTTTTCAATGAAAAAAAAAGTATGGAAATTGTGCGCTCATTGCATTCCGTAAGTACTTCAGGATAGTGAAATCAGTTTTAACTCTTTCTCGACAGATAATTCTTGCAAATCAGAGAGCTCTTTCTTGGACAATGGGATGCCCTAACGAAACAATATTTGATTCCATATGCACTGAAGGCGTCATAGAGCAACCTTGGAGAGAAGGTTGTCAGGCTGTTTATAAATTGCATAATTTTTACCACACAGCCATTTTTATTCATCCAGCACCCGTCACACAGTCTGTTACTTTTCATTTTCTGTTTATGTTATTTGGGCTTTGTTTCTATAGCTGCGGAGGCCCCCAACACTCATGAAGGCGCCAAGGTGAGCACTGTCATCGCCGATGGTACTTAGTGCTGCAGACTGAGAGTAGGGGCCTTCCAAAATGCACAGCGCCTTTTATGTCGCAATTACTTCAATGTTAGGAAATTCGTGGAAGTAAATATAAGAATACAAGAGTAGCGGTCGTGAAGTTCGGCTGAAGAAGAAGCGAGGAATTTTCGCTTCCAAACGGGTGTCACCATAGAAAAGTTTAGACAAAGGAGATAAGTACCACTGCAGCTCGAGTGCCGAAAGGAATGACGTAAAACAGCTGTCATAACTGTGCAAAGGGGAAAAAACTGAAGCTGACACACAACTCACGCGTCGGGGCAGCGGACCACGTTTCTTCGCTCGTCGTTATTTCCCCATTCCTTTTCCCGAAAATTGTCACGACTGAAATCAATTTCCTTTCGAAGACGCCTGGAAACAACTTTCGATCATCCATAGTTCGACGAGGCATGTGGCGAGTGCCGCAAAAAAAAAAAAAAAAATGTAAAGGCCACCAATGCTTTTTTCCAACGGGCATACGTGGTGGTTAGTTCCTTTGTTTCCATTTTCACCCGTTCCACGCACCGACCGCAACGAAACAGGTTTGGCGCTTTCCGTCGTTCGGACATTCTCCATCCCTCGCAGCGGGGGCATTGTCGTGCTTCCGCGAGAATCGAGTGAGCGCGCTGCTCGCTGTGAGGAAAGGAGTCTCGTTGGTCCTTTCTCACTCCTGCTTTCCTGGAAAGACGTCCGGACGCATCGGGCATCAACTGCAGTTATCGCGGCCAGTAGTCTCCAACTGCTCCGCACCATCCATACTGATGAACCCGCATTCGCGGCAAAAGGGAACAAAACGGCGCCAAGTTATAACGCGTCTTGTCGTTCGCGCAGTGCCGCTGACGCCATCGGCCGCTGCTAGACGCCGCATCTTGAAGAACCGGATCACGTTTTCTCTTTGAGAGAGCGTGTCTTCCATTCTCGGGATGTGAGGAAAGCTAGCGTCAAACTGCGTCGCCCGAGCATTTACTGGCGCCTGTTGACGATAAGTTTGATCTAGTCGGAAGTGAAGTACGCCTCCGCTAAGCTATCAGCGACTCGTCGCTGGTAGTTGCTGATCTGTGGAGCGGCCAGTTATCTTGGTAATAAAGTTTCTGCTTCTCCTGGGCTTGGTAGATGCGGTTGACGAGGGCCAAGATGGGAGTAATTTTGGCAGCTTTTTATAGCTGTTTATTTTTCTTGAAGAAGCGCATCCCCAGCGGATTGCTGGCAAACAAAGTGAGAAATTCAGTTTCAAATTCAGTTTTCAAATTCAGTTTTTTTCCCCGTTCAATAGAAGCCTGGAATTCTTTACCTGGGTCCATTCGTTCTCGTCCATTTCAAAACTTTGTAACTGCCATTGAAGACGCATAATAGCTGTGTATTCTTACCCGGTTGTTAACAGTTCCTTTCTTGTTTGATATTTCATTTGTGATTTTAACTTTTTGTATTTCTCACTTTGTACATTTTGCTGCATTTTGTTTCCTTGCATTTTCTGTTTTTCCCACTCCTGCCATAGCGCATACAAATTGCGCTGCAGTATGTTTAAATAAATAAATAAATAAATAAACCAGAGAACACAAAGTGATAAGCAAGAAAGTGAAAGTCACAAACGTAATTCAATATACCTTTCATGGTGAACTCAATCAAGGTGTCAATAAAACACTCTCTCATTAAACAGTCAATGAAGCAGTGCGATTTCATTCCTTATAACGCCACAGAGCTTTTTTCTTCCATTTGTCTCCAAGGGGCCGTCGCAAATAATGACAATGAAAATCAGAATTTTATGGATCTTGACTACTCATCGATTTCTTTTCATCCGCGAATCTGAAACGCGTGCTACCTTCGAGCATGGATCAGATTTGATTTTTTATATACGACCAATTACAGTATATGAATAGGGAGCTCTGTATACGGAGTTCGTGTCTGGCATTTGTCAAAAATGTTCACGTGCCACTTCTTCCAGTCTCCATGTTTACTCAATCCGAAATGAGTAGTGCAGTAAAAAAAGGGAAGAACATTTTCTGGGACAGAATTTGATGACGCTTTTCGTAAATGTACTGCGACCGGGTGATAAATGCACCACTGTGTTGTGGATGATTATACGGTCTGGCCGGAAGGAGTACGTAATTCGTTCTTCTTACTTCCTTTTCACGCCTCACAAAAGAACCGTCTCCCAGCGCAGAAGAATATGACCACTCACTACCGCTGCAAGTAAGACGTAAGCATTTTGCTCACGTTGACTCAAAATCGTCGTCTGTCACTGTCATCGCCATTCTTTAGCAGGCTCGGCTTTGTAGATAGGATGTTAAAAATAACAAAGAAACACATTTTATGAAGAGGCAGTTATTTCTTCTGTACCTTGGGATATCAGGTTGAATTTTAGTGTGTTTGCTAGCTTTTGCGTTTCTCTTCCACAAAAACGCAAATTCGAAGTTTCTTACGGCGAAAAATGTTTCTAGTATGAACAAACATTGCGCACTTTTCTTTATGTCAGAGCTTTTAATGCACTAAAGCGGTACCTTTTCAGCAATCTCTCCAAGAAAATAACGTCAACTAAGAAAAACGAAAGAAGGAAAAAATAATAGAAACAAGAATGCCGTGCTCCGGCCCCTCCGAAAATGCACGTTTACTTCACCGCAAGAACTCGTTTTGAGCGGCAAAGCACGCTTCGCAGTCAATCTCTCACCGCTCTTTGTCCGCGCCGCTCTTGCAATCCGCAAGCAACAATTTTTAAACTCCCAGAGCGTGCACTTCGATTTTGATGTCGCGAAAGAATTCGGGAGCTTTTAGCTTCTAGGAGAAAAGTGTGAAGAATGCGGTTAGAATCCACTCAAAGTCAAGGTAACAACGTGGGGGAAGGTGCCATTTAGGCGACTTACAAGCGAAGAGTGCGACCTTTCTTTGATTCTCAGAAACTCATGCAAGCCGGTAGAAACGTCGTTGACGATATTCCGTTTATGCAGCTCAGTAGAATAAAGATACACGCGGCTCCGATAATAAGCCGAAAACCTTCAAAAGGTTTTCGCCCGAGCTTTGAGCCGTTACTCGAAGCTCAATGAGTCACGGCGTCAAGTGGCTTCATCCCTGACGACAGAAAAACGTACGATGGTGGTACCCTTGCGCACTGTTATAAAGTACTTCTTTGCTTTAAGAGAAGTCCGCTACCCTGCTTACATAATTTCTCTCGGATCTGAACAGTCTTATGCGGATAAAACGTCTTTACTATGCCAAACGAACGACGGATTATGCGAAAGACACGTGAAGCCTTAGAGAGCTAGAGACGTCGTATGGTGAGCAGTACTTAGGATAGTTCTCCTGCTTGGAAAATGGTGAAACAGATACAAGCAAGTCAGTGAGAACCGGCAAAACTGAATGAATAAAATTGATGTACTCAGCTCCGTACCACTAGTCACTTTGTAAAATAAAAAGTTGGCATTCATGTAATTTTGCAGTTGAAATGGTAACTTCAGAATAAGAAAATTAAACGCGCACACATATTCTGAATCGAGCAGCTGCATCTTTTACAAGTCTCTACCTTGGATAATTGTGTTTTTCCCAAGACGATAAATGAGGATGAAGAGAGACTGCTATGACGAATAGGGAACGAAATTTCATGTGTGTGCAATACATTAATGTATGAACACATGCAAAGTGTGTAATAATCTGGGACCCAGTGTGTTTTCACAAACAGTTCCAAAAGTTCAGTCACCTAGCTTGTGATGATTTGGTTTTGAACTTCTAGAAAGGTAAATCTAGTAAAACCTGGCCTAGTGCAAGTACGCTATGTAATCAGACTTTTGTACACGTTAACAGATTATAGGTCATCGATGTTAATCGGGAGCCATTGATTAGGGTGGCTTTTGAGAACCGAACCCACAGTGTTGGTTCTACACATGGAAAGTCATTCTTCAGTCAAACAGTCGAAGAAAAAAAAAGCAATAAATTAAATACTGAACGCATGCGCACCAGATGGCCGCTGAATATGCCAATGAGAAAATCACCGAGCTTCAAAGAGACTAAATTACTGCAGCTATTAAAATGGGCGATTTTTGCGATTTTCTTTTCGTGCGCCTTTAAAAAATATTCAAGTTGTCCACGGCCGGATTGCGCGTCCCAAAAGACCTGCACCAAAGGTTGCGCCATTAAAGCCATCTTGAAGATGTGTGAGCGACGGAATTTTATTCTCGTCTAGGCTTGCGCATGCGTCCTTCAGAACCATGAGTATAATATTTTTAAGGATGAGCTTGGCGCATGATAGCCTTAGATGCTTATGCGCCACTAAACCCAGCACAACACAACACATAATATTTTTAAGGAAGTTAAATCTTGAGAAATTTCGCAAATGTTCTCTTTCCTTAGAATAAAACTTTTGGATCGAGACTCTTGGTTGCTTTGGCGGTTTAAAGGCTACGATATTTTATCCATATTGCCACGTATCATTGCAGTGTGTGTTCGTTCACGCTCAAGGCAGCAGGAAAGGGTCGTTATCACTTTTGTTCGTGGCGCGAGAAGCGACCAGACTAATCTCGATTGTTCGCTGCCATGAAAGGCTGCATCTAGGTTTTTCCAGATTACCGTAGATGATCTTGACCTGTTATCTGGAAGTTTCCTTGCAGGCTTTAAATTGAACGATGCCGCTAGCAGCGGGCATTCGTACTTCGACGACTGACGGCACGTTTGTTGCTTACGCTGCCGCCGAGTGATTCAGTTCTTTTGCGGGCGCAAGTCAGCCCAAATAAAGAGCTTCGTTTCCAAGTCTTGTTGGTGTTTCGTGACCGCTGGACTGCCGTCACTACAACGTGACATCTGGTGGAGGTGCTGGGTACCCTTCCATGTACCGGACACCCCCAGCAAGTCGCGACGCCGGCCCTTCGAGTCATTCACCGGAGGACTTGACTCCAGTCTACCACGCAGCCTCTTGGAGCCTCCAGCCATGACTTACGCCGCAGCAGTGCGCCGTCCTGCACCTCGATGACGGCACCTAAGCCCCTATCGCCATTAGCCAGCTGCGCTGGAGCGCCGCCCTCTCGCCCCAACTCGCCCGTCCCACGAGCGTCGCACACGGCCTAGGAAATGCGACGAGTGGAGAACACCCGACCAGCGCCGCCAACTATGCTTCCACTGCGGAGAAGCCGGTGACATTCTCCGGTACTGCCCATACAGGAGAATGGGCATCCGAGGATTTTCTTACGACGCCCCACGACCCCGACCTGGCCTGCGACCAGCCGCAATCGAAGAGTTCTTGCGTCGGGAAGAATACTCACCGGCGAGCCGCCCATCTCGTTCTCCGTCGCCATCGTCACCGCGCTATGTATCCCCTAGCCGAGGCTACGCAGTGCGCGGACGCTCCCCGGCCCCCGAAGGTTAAACTGAATAAAGCAGCCTCTGGAGGTGAGGTTGCTTCTGAGCGCAAGAACTAAGACTGTCCATCGACGAAAACACAAGACTATGCCGCAACTACGACGACGACACCTACGACGACGACACCTACGACGACGGCCCTTACGACGACGGCCCTTACGACGACGACGGCCCTTACGACGACGACCCCTGCGACGACGACCCCTGCGACGACGACCCCTGCGACGACGACCCCTGCGACGACGACCCCTGCGACGACGACCGCTGCGACGACGACCGCTGCGACGACGACCCCTGCGACGACGACACCTACGACGACGACGACAACTACGACGCCGAAGACAACTACGACGACGACGACACAGCAGACTTGAAGCTTTTACCGCGAACGCTAAAGGACTCGAAGTTCGCATTCTCCGCGTTTATTTTCATTTTAAAGCATCGAGACGATGCTTCTTTGGAAGGGGTGTAATGCCACGTATCATTGCAGTGTGTGTTCGTTCACGCTCAAGGCAGCAGGAAAGGGTCGTTATCACTTTTGTTCGTGGCGCGAGAAGCGACCAGACTAATCTCGATTGTTCGCTGCCATGAAAGGCTGCATCTAGGTTTTTCCAGATTACCGTAGATGATCTTGACCTGTTATCTGGAAGTTTCCTTGCCGGCTTTAAATTGAACGATGCCGCTAGCAGCGGGCATTCGTACTTCGACGACTGACGGGCACGTTTGTTGCTTACGCTGCCGCCGAGTGATTCAGTTCTTTTGCGGGCGCAAGTCAGCCCAAATAAAGAGCTTCGTTTCCAAGTCTTGTTGGTGTTTCGTGACCGCTGGACTGCCGTCACTACAACGTGACAATATAATTATGCTGCTATGAAGCGCCAAGTACGCCAAGACTCTCACTATGGGAATTTTTAGGTTTAGTCGAACATCATGCCTGCACTTTATTCTAACCATATTCTCAAGGCACCGGCATCCACGAATTTGATTCACTTGAAATTATAGTCCTCCCCACCCCCTTACTCTGTCTTGCCGAAAAAAATTATATATATAACAAAACATGCTTGCATAAGGCTCTCTGGCTTGAATTCAGTGCAGAACATCGCTGGAACATAGATTTGCCCTGAGGCATGCAAAAAGAAGCGTGAAGGTTTTTTTTTCCTTCAGTACGTCTTGCAGCTCGTTGAAGGAGATCTTTGAGTAGCCCTTATCGTTTCCCAAGAGAAGCCGTTTAACAAGGCGCACTTTCTGAAGGCTAACAATGGCGCTATACCGGAAGCGCTCAAGAGTTTCCGGTTTCTCCAGAGAAAATGCTCAAATAAATGTTTCAATCTGGAATGCGCTTCAGAGAATTCGCAGAGAAAAGTACGAAATAAATCTTTGCCCTGTCTTTGTACAGCCTAAATGATGGTGCATGTGAGCTTCAGGGGACAGTTAACGAGAGATTTGCTATCGTTGCATGCTTCGTATAGATTTTGTATTTTTTTTTTCTTGCATCAAGGGCCGTGACATAGATTTCTCATTAAAATTTTATTCAAACGCTCTCTGCAACTAAAGTAGATGGCCATGAGTACAAGGACAGAAAGATTGTTTTTCTCCAGCAAGCCCGTCTTGTGAACTCGTTTTCACCAGTCGCTGCCACGGGATGCTTGAACTTGATAGGCGGGAAAGAATTCTGCCTGTTAGCGCTGTTTCGCGGCTGTCGAAGCCGCGACATGTCTCACATCGAAGCAGCACATTGAACTTCGTAGCATAAATTGAGTGCAAAGCATATGCTGCAGTTTGTTTTTATAGATGTCTGGCGTCAGTAATTTAATGTTACGCAAGGTTTTCCCACGAAGTGTGGAGTTTCGATGCACGGTAATTATTATTCTGCAGTTGAGCTTTCTCGGTAAACTTGGAGCTTTGTTTCGTGCCCCCTATGTCTTTTCCGAATTTCAATAAAGGTAGTGCCGTAATATAAAAAGCTGCCATTCCGGGAATGATAGTTTGCTAATTGTGTTTTAATTATAATGCTTGTTTATGTTTCAATGTCAGGAGCACTACTGGTATATTTCGATACGAGCTGCAGTGAGAAAATAAACGACCAAGGAAACATATTGTGCCCTAATACGCTACAGAACGCTGCTGGAAGGTTTACACATTATGGATCAAAAAAGTTTAATACATTTTTTTTTTCCTTTTTAAAATCGCGACCCCTGTTTAAATAAGCCAGCTGGTGTGTATTTCTTTGGCTTATTCACCGAGGTACAAAGTGATGACCATTGCACAAAGAAAACATGCTTGTAGATATTGCCTTCATTCTACGCGTACATAAAGATTATGTTTTTCGGACATTCTCTTCAAATGAGCACTTAATATGCTGTTCATGTAACTTAATATCTAATGACACATAATATGCGGTATTTTGACTAAGAATGCAGACAAAATATACATTAATTAGCTCGTTATCTCAAGAGACATGTTCCAAGATCCCAGAATACCTGCTTTACATCAATACAATCTATTCATCGGCCTTGTGCGCTTATGTGAAGGCAGCCCGAAATCGCACGAATTACTCAATGCTTCAGCTCCAAAAACTGACCAGCTTTTTTGGAACCCTGTGCTGTCAAAGGAAGATGGTGCGATTCACATGTCTCTGTTGTGGGCAATTATGTGCTAGATACAACTTGAGAATTTTTACTCTTACTGCACCCGTTTAGGTACTAGCGAGGAGCCTATTTCTTCACTAAGGCATGGCAAGCCCAACCAACTGAAACTACGTCGCAATCTTTTCAAAAAAGACTGTTGCAGCGAAACGCAGCGGTCACGAGGCACACTTGCGTACTTTTGGCGCAAAGACTGGAGCGAAAGATCGAGCCGCTTTGCAAGGCTAATGGCTTCTTTAAGAATTCGCTGAGACATACATAAACCGCGGAATAGCAAAGAGAACGAAGTACTGAGGAACAAATATTTTTTTTCTAGCATGACACTCTGATTTCTCAAACATTACTATGCACAATTCCAAACAGGCATCAAGCATAGACAATGATCGACGTGTTTAGTAGAGTCTGCAGTCAAAAGTGTGTTGAAAAACGCGTTCAGAACCTGTTCGCAGCTCTAGTTACTTGAGTTGTGCATACGCACAGGTTTCGGGCGCCCGTTTTATTGCCTGGAAAGATACCTACGTGCTTGGTAATAAAAAACATGATCTTAGAACACCAGGGCGAAGCGTGAAAAATTAGTTACAAACGATTCTGTACCAGCGCTTTTGGCCTCGGTCAGTGATAGTTCTGGAGTGCACCTTGATGTCAATGTCGACCGGCCAGCCTGGACTACCACAATATTGATGAGATCGGCATCGCCATCAAGCGTTGGTTGTTCCAGAGAAATACTTGCTTCGGTGACTTCAAAATATTTGGCGGAAGTAAATCTTGAGGTCATCGATGCGGGAGGAAATGATGAGCGGCACCTCGGAGAACATTCGAAAACATATTAAACAAGTTTGCACTTAGCGCTTTGCGACTGAAGCTTGATAGAAGGCTTTTCCTGACGGCCTTAACACAAATGAAGTCGTTTGTTTCCTTCCGAAATTTTCGATCGGTTATCGTAACACGGCTATATAACGTGAATGCTTTGCTTGACGCGCACCTCTGCGAACGTTCGAGCAGTACTTATTTTCCAGGAAGAAACCACTTCTCAGGTGTTCCGAGTACCAAAAAAAGAACGCTTTCTCTCACACCATGAGGCTTGCGTCCGACCACCCAAGTCGCAAATCCCCATTAAATATAGTGCGACCTCGCTCAAAGCTTCCCAAACACTAAATAACGCTTGCCTTTACGTGATTTTTTTTAGCTTACCGTAAATCTTCCTAGTCAGCGCAACTTCCACGTCATATGTCTACGACTAGACGCCGCGCCGCCATTTTCGCAATAAAATCGCCATGTAAAGCGTCAGTACGAGCTTTTCTGATTGCGTTCACTGAGTTCTACCAATGCGGCGTTTTTGTGTGAAAATTCGAAAATATTTACAGCATGAATCTGAAAATTTCTCGCCATAATAAAAAGAAGCAAAGAATCAACGAACACTGCACCGCACTCAGAACTCGGAATTCGCATATTTTGCAGCCAACAGAACCCCTTAATTTTTTATTCTTGCTTTTCCCATTTTCCTTGGTGTGCGGTTTTTCGCGCGCCTCTGATATTGACTTCGAAACTAAGTTATGTAGCCGCACATGCTTTCATCCCTTGCCTGCTCGAAGAGAAAGTGAGTCAGACGGAGGCGGAAAATAGTGACGTAGTCTTCCGTTGACGTCAGCTGCTGTCGCAGCGTGGGCGCTTGAGGCGGCGTGGCAGTGTGGATGCGGGTAAGGCGCTTCAGGAGCAGGGTGCGGGGATGGCTGGTGACGTCATCGTTTGGAGGCGGAAAGGGCGCAAATGCCATTGGCTGAAGATGCTATGACGTCACGGATGGCCCACAGACATCCTACTGAAATTATTCACTCAAACAGAGCTACGCGTAACTCCCAGAAAGTAAAATTGTGCTTTTTGGACAGCTAATGCCTGACACGGGCTGGAAATATATACTTGGCTAAAAGTCAAAGTGAGAAAGCCCGGTAGGCGTCTTCTTGAAGTCTTTATTGCGCATCGCTGAGGTCTGCCTGTTCCTCCCCAAGCTTGTGCGGTATACCTCTACGTTCACCGTAGGCTACGAGAACATAGAAAAAAGTAATTAAAGACTTATTCAGACAAATGTACCCCCCTTGGGATGATTGATGATCTCACACGCAAGTCACAACCCGATAAGACTCCTGGAAGGTGCGAATAGTTAGAAGCGTTGATCTGTTTCTTGCGAAGACTAGTGAGTCAGATAAGAGTAGCCGAAGGCAAGAATTCAGAGAAAAATACTCAGTGAAATGTAAGGAATGAGGTAAGCCTCATGGTATGAAGGCATCAAAATAAACCAAACGGGCATTTATTTCTTACTAGCTTTTAGGCAGCGAAAATTTCAAGCCGTAGTATAGGTATGATGTCTCCTGATAAGTGACGGAAATACCGACGCTTGTTCTAGCGTGTAACGGTCTTCAAGATAGAAGAAGGAAAATGTCCCCGTGTGGAGCTTTTACGCGAGGAAGTTACCGATAGGTTGAGAACGCATTAGTTAGATATAGCTTGTTTTTCAGAGTGTAACACCTTTGAAAGCTCTACATTAATGATTCAAAGCCTCATCACTATCTTTATAGATGTTCATAACAGTTTGTAAAATCTTCAGTGTATACCCCTTCTGCACTAAGTTCCTATTCCCCTAGAGCAACGCGAGTCGAGTGCAATAATCGACATATATAGAACTGCTGCTGTGTTCAGAATCCATGTGCTAACGACTGCTCTCCGAAATGGTGCGAGACCACATAAAAAGTTGTATTTAGCGGAATAACAGTGCCAGGGCAAAGGGTTGGAGAAGTGAGCACGAATATGTGGAGATTATCTGTCTTCATCGCTTCATCTGGGAAGAACATAATACTTAGTTTTCTTGTCATATCTCTCTGCCGCTGGTTCAGCCGTGAAGAAGAAGTTAATAACACTTTTTTCTGTCCCTTTGATGATCACTATAAATGTTAGAGACATGCGATATGCTAGGGATTTTAGGTTAGTTTTTAAAATAGCTGTTCTGCCTACCGTTTTTCTATTCCCTTT
This sequence comes from Amblyomma mixtum, assembly GCF_055824585.1. Classification (NCBI taxonomy): domain Eukaryota; kingdom Metazoa; phylum Arthropoda; class Arachnida; order Ixodida; family Ixodidae; genus Amblyomma; species Amblyomma mixtum. The sequence continues at coordinate 226,194,756 of NC_143013.1, forward strand.
TCATTAATGAGTCATGGCGCTTCTCTTCCACTGAATACCTCGCAAAAGTTTTTGCTTTTCGGTGCACTGAAGGCAGAAGTGCTCTTTCTTTAAGGTAAGCTAGGACATTTATCTCCTCAACTATTCGGGAATGCATGGAGCATGACAAAGACGACAGGAGACAGCAGATGGACGGGACAAGCTCATGTCCCGTCCATCTGCTGTCTCCTGTCGTTTCGTTCGCGCCACATGGATTCCCAAGCAGCGTAATTGTCTAGCTCACACAGCAGAAAGTTTAAATGGAGTAGTTTTTTAATCCGCTGTATGTCAAGCCAGGTAATTTGAGTGTTTTCTTTCATCAGTTTTTCCTTTCGGTAGCCGTGTCGTACGCAACAGTTCTGTACAGAGGCATTTTTGAGCGGAAAATTATTTATGAACGCAAGTTCTTCATAAAATGTAAGATTTCACTACAAAAATCAATATACCCGAAGGTTACCCGCCGGCAATCTTGCGTGTTTTTTGTATTAACGATTTTGCTACGTTCAAAAGCGTTTCCCCATTGGTTTTTTATGGCAGTCATAACTTTTCGATGCGATCAATGAAAACACTTAAAAAAAGATTTTTCTACATATCAAAGAACGAACTATTGCCTTCAATATTTCCAGAAGGGTATCTCGCTTTTTCGAATTTTTTTAATTTTTTTCCACAATGCTGGACATTTTGTTCGCGTTCGAAAATCATTAATTATACATAAATTTCATCCTGTAGGGTGGCCTCATGGCGTGTCTATAATTTTCAGAGGGATATGCAAGCGTGCAACGCGTAAGGTACACTACACACCCCAGGGATGAGCAGTTAGTTGCTGGTGCAAAAATATTTGTTTTATCTTTTTGTATCGACTCCGATTGATTGCTTTGCCATAAGTTACAATGTGCAGAGGAAAACAAAAGAGGACAAACACTGTTCCACTCTCATTAAAAATGACAGTGTTTATTAGGTTGTTAATATTTTGTTTCCGAAATATTCGACAAAAGACACTTATCTGATCCAGCGTTGACTTTGAGGGAAACCCGGAATCCCAATAAGCATTTTTTACACGTCATCAGCAGAGTACTCGGTGTACTGAAAACCTATTAACTGTAGCTCCCTCTTTAACTGCCAAGCTAATGAATTAACTAGTAAAAATATTCGTTCTTGTAACCAAGGTCACATTTTACATGTCTCTGTTCTTTGACTTTTCAACTGCTTAATTTCTGCTTCACTGTTTGTGGTACAGATAATTCATCGACTGGAATGTACGAGTAACTGATGACAAGCACTGCTCGGGGCGACCGCGCTCCAAACACGTGAAACCGAAACAAGCCAGAATCGGGCCTCCCTCTCATGACCTGGCACGACGCCAGCTTCTTCAAATGTTTTTCTTGCTTGAGTAAATTTCGAAGAAGGAACACGCCACGAAATACTACGGAAGCGTGTCCATCGAGTGAGGGCAGAAACAAGCAATCAATCAGACGATGCCAACTCACCAAAAAGTCGGCGTCGATTGATGTCGGCGGGGAGTCTTCGACGGCCTTGTGGGTCGAGGAAGAAGCGAACGGATCGAAGGCTTGAGGGAGATAGGAACTGCTGCGACGATAGGCGACGGTGTGGGGGCAACTGCTTCTACTACTGCAGCCGGTGGTGTCTCAGTTCAAGTCCGGAATGGGGCAGCTGTCCGGTGGCGTCGACGCTCGCGGGTGTCGGGACCCTGGCCGACCGGCCGGCTCGCTTATATGAGGCGCCTTTCGAACCACGTGACGAATGGCGCTCCCTGCGCCCATTGGCCCGAGGCGGCGCTAGTGGCGCGCGTCGCCTCCCATTGGCCGCGCGGCACCTGTTGAAAGAGAATGGCCCCGAGTGCAGCGGCGGCGGCGGGTACAGAGAAAGAGAGACAAAAAAGGGGGTGTGCTTTCTGACGTGGTCCTTTTTGGAAGCAAGCGATCGAGGGGAGCGCGGAAAGAAAGAAGTGGAGGAGGGTGGTTGGGAGAGAGTGAAAAGGAGCCGGCTCTCGAGAATCGCTATGAAAACGGCCGGTGAGGCTGCAAGATATGGGCGCGGACGCGCGCTCTTTAATCGCTCATTAAAGGCTGTAGGTTCTTCTAGGTACGCTCCCCTCTGAATTTCTGACGGAGTCCAAGTATCTTTGAGAGAATGAGTGATAAACGATGCGAAAAGTTGGGGTGTCAGTGGGCCGCACGTCTGTTCGGCTACAGTCAACGACTGCAAAGGCAGGAATAGAGAACAAAAGTAGTGAACGACGGCCTCTTCTTTTTGGTGACTACTCAAACTTCTAAACCTTGAAGCACGGAGTAAACGCTCCCTTATAGTGACTTCACCTGTCGTCGGCCTTTCTGCGTTTTTGAACATTGAAGCCGCCACCAGCAAAATATACTTCTTTAGGCGGTTTAACGCAATTCCCGGCTAAAATTACGACGCCAAAGGGGTTTCAACCGAAGATTTCAAAACGTACTAATAGCAACGAAAGAAAACACGAACAAGAAAACGGCGGCAGCACAAAAGCACCAACAAGTTAGCTCCTGGAGTGGAAATAGAATTGATGGTGTAACACTTCTTAAGGGTCTTCGCGCATTAGAACTTAAAATAACCTCAGCTAGTTTTGAGCTTCTACTGGCTATGAGGTTCTTATATGCTGGATGGTCAGTTGTCTTGTTCATGTTTCATTAATCGCTTATAGTACCTCATAATCACAGCCGCCGGCGAATATCTACCAAATACTTATTTAGGGTCATTTGCTGCGGGTAATATTTGTTCTTCTGTCCGTAATGATCAGTCCATACAGTTTCGAACTGGGCAGAATTCTGTCAAGGTCGCATGAGTCTGCGGTAATTAGAGCCCGTGATGATTTTAAAGTGGAATCCGCAAAGATGAAGCTGAAGCGATGGATTCCGAATACCAGGTTTCCTTTAAGGTTTGCCTGCTTGTCTTACAATTTTAATTCCGTGAATAAAAATTACTAGTCAGTACATTTAATACACACCTTTTAAACTAACATTCGCCGCAAGTGGCCTTAAATGTAGGTCTCTGAGACGTACTTATATTATGAAGTGTATTTTCAGAAACATGTAGCTAAGTAGCAATTCCTTTAACTTTTTTCTAAGTACGGTTATAAAAAATCTACAGCGCAAATCCTCAGCCTAAATTTTTTTTTACATCGCCTTAGCGTTCTCATTGTCCTCGGAGGGCCTTAACGAGTTGTAACTAAACGTTTAACCGAATGGCCGGTTACTCGCCTCGATAAGTCCTCCCATCGCGTAGCACACGCATAGTGCCAAGTACTGATCAAGCCGCCCTCTGTATTCGGGTCGTTTCGGCTTCGGGTTACAAAGCAAACATCATCATCATCATCATCAGCCTGACTACGCCCACTGCAGGGCAAAGGCCTCTCCCATGTCTCTCCAATTAACCCTGTCCTTCGCCAGCCGCGGCCACCACATTCCCGCAAACTTCTTAATCCCATCCGCCCACCAAACATTCCGCTGCCTCCTGCTACGTTTGCCTTCTCTTGGAATCCACTCCGTTACCCTTAAGGACCAGCGGTTATCTTGCCTTCGCATTACATGCCCTGCCCAAGCTCACTTCTTCCTCTTGATTTCAACTAGGATATCATTAACGCGCGTTTGTTCTCTCACCCACTCCACCCGCTTTCGAACGTGACACCTATCATTTTTGTTTCCATAGCTCGCTGCGTTGTCCTTAACTTAAGCTGAACCCTTTTTGTTATCCTCCACGTTTCTGGCCAAGCAAACATTACACATTATTATTCCTCGGGTTCGAGCCCGCAGCCAAACTGTCGACATCTCGATTCCGAGAGCACCGCTCGACCACTTGAGTAATCTGGCCATCAGAGCGACAGCCGACCCTTTAATGAGAGGCTGATGTTGAAATAAATGGGGGTGCTCATCGCAGGATGCACTGGAAGAGGCGAGGATGACGTTTAACTACCGGCGAATTTTATTCTTCGTGTGGGCTCAACCGAGAGCACTACCCTTGATCTTAAAAAAAAAAGTAAGTGCTTTGAACTTTTTGCTTTTTCTTTCTGTGTAAGGCTGACCGGAGGCTCAGAACTGGAAGCTTGCTAGAACAACAAGAGAAAGATGGCGCTTTTTCTTTTTCGCAAGAACCAGGTCAGTCGCAGGAGAAACTTCTACTGAGGGCCCAGCCAATCCACTGCAAAGTATCTGGCGGTATATGTGCTTTATTTTTGTTCATTATGAAATAGATAGAGCTTCGAAATTCGTTTCTTAGAACACGTAACTCCTTTTCATGTATTTGCGGGCGTCGAAGGGGGGGCTCAATTTAGAACGGCGTTCCGTGTCGTTTTTGTCCCTGTATACGGAAGACCATGGAGCGGTGGACCTATGATATACAGCACCTTTGGTCGCGAATACCACTGCTTCTGCAGCAGCTTCATACTGAACCTCAAGAAACAAACGAAATATCGAAACCGCACCTGCTGTGGTACTTTATCTCGAAAAGGGTGTGGTAACTCATGTACTGGTTGCCATTATATAAGTCTTGTTCAATTCTAGCGGTAAGAATATTTGATGCTTCGTATTTCTTTCTTTGATTGATATATACCCCATTAAAAGACACATTTTATTTTTGTGAACAGCATAATGCACTATCGGAGAAAAAGGTCTTCAGGGCGCAGCAAAAAAAAATGTCTTGGGCGCATAAGTCATGCGTTTTACGTCGATAGATTCCTTTCACGTTTAGGTGCTGTAGTAAACTGGACCAGCTTTTATTTGCTGGAGTGCTGTTTCGAACTGATGGCTAAATATACATATATTAGGTTCGGCCGCTGTTCACGTCTTCTGAACATTCTGACTGCCGATACCGTATTCCAGAGGAAGCGCACTAATGGTTTCTTAAGTTACGGTTGAATCGTAGTAATAATGTCGTGCTGCACACGGAGCATTTGTGATTAGTCAGCAGAAGACACAACTATTTCCACCTACATATTTGAACTCGTACAGGAACCGCTCAGACTAACTTTCGACCAAGGTGTATACAAACTTGAGTTCAAGATACGATTGAATAGAATGAACTCTCGGAGTTCCAAACTACCAGGGTTCCTATTAATTAATCAGACCGTACTGGTATGAATTGCGACGCTTTGTTAGCTGGCCCATCTGTAACAAAGGGTGCGCCGCGCTAATTTGAATCCCAAAGGACTCCACTCTGTTCACCACTGGGCTTGGGAAATGAGTGTCATTGTCGACGAGTGAATGAACTTGAACGATCCTGCTGCTACGAAGTGGAAATTAGTCTGGCCCGTCGTCTCACTCCTACGTTTCTAGTCGGCAAATTGCTCGATACAGTGTATATTTAAAAAAAAAACTGGGTTATTCTTTTTCCAATTTTGCTTCTAGATATGAAGTATTTAAAAGCTTTCTCACGTTAGAGCCACTGTTCTTGGCGTATTGCACATTCTCGCAATCTCGGCCACACGTGGTCTATCGTCGTTTCGCCATCAGCTCTTGACGCAGTAAAGAAAGAGTACCACGCAACTCTTGCTCGAGAAAAAAAAACAGAACTACAGGTATGTGGGTACGTTTAACATTACAATGCTGCGCATACAGAACTGAAGATATCGTAACAGAGGAGAGCGGTTTAATTACCGCCACCTGACAATCTTTAACGTGCGCTGACATCGCACAGTACACCAGTCTATAGAATTTCGCCTCCATCGAAATTCAGCTGCCGCAGCCGGGATCGAACCCGCGTTTTCGGGCCAGCAGCCGAGCGCCATAACCACTGAGCCACCGTGGCGGGTGATTAGTTTAGGTTACGCAAAAGAAGTGGTTTACGGCTGGCTATGAAGCCAACTGGTTCAGCGTCACTGTGATTTACGTTATGTCTTAGAATTCAAGCATTTGTCCGAAATCTGGTCTAAGCTCCAGCGCAGGTATATGCAGGCAAGCTCCCAGTCTAACCCGCGCTGCAATCGCGCATTTGCTCACAAACACAGACGCGCACATGATATCCTGGAGGCGTTTAGAAGCGCTTGGCGGCGTGGTACGACTGCACGTCCCACCCGATGACAACAATTCCGGCGAAAAGTCCAAAAATCGGTCTCTTTTTGTGAGCTGAGATATGACGAGGACGAAGCCAAGAATACTTTCCTACATTATTATCGCAACAATTTTCCACAGAATCAGCGTACTGTTTTAACTTCGTCGTTTATAAAATATTTGGCACCTACGAAAACAATCGATTGTGCAGCAACTGTATTACTGCCGTCAGACGGTTATAAGCGGAGAAAAAAAGGATGGTGACACCACCTGCATTGTAGTGCACACTCTCAGTTTAGATGTATGAAAATGTCATTGCGCACCAGCAGTTTTCCTGCTTCTGCTGCGCATTAAACTACTGCTGCCAGGCATACAAGTATTATTTCAGATCGAAATGTGAAGGCGATGTGGGCATGGCGGCAACCTATAAGCAAAAACATTCGCGGCTGAGGCTCAGAATCTGGACGCCAGCACAAAAAGTGTGCGATGGTGGCCAAGAATGAATGCTGCATTGAACGTTATTGCGTTAAACCCTCTTCTTCTGGAGAGTTGTTTTTTTTGTCTACAGGACCGTGGTGCAGTGCAAGCGTGCGGTCTTAACCGCCAGGTTTGATCTTCTGTTGCGCGCTACTCGTTTCAAGAGACAAATAACATAAGCGCTGGTCCTTAAGGGTAACGGAGTGAATTCCAAGAGAAGCAAGCGTAGCAGGGGGCGGCAGAAAGTTAGGTGGGCGGATGAGATTAAGTAATTTGCGGAAATATGGTGGCCGCAACTGGCGAAGGACAGGGTTAATTAGAGAGACATGGGGCCTTTGCCCTGCAGTGGGCGTAGTCAGGCTAATGATGGTGATGATGATGATCATGGTGCAGTGCAAGCGTGGGGTCTTAACAACCTAGTTTGATCTTCTGTTGCGCGTAGCTCGTTTCAAGAGACAAATAACATCCTGGAAGGTGGTACGAAAAAATATTACAGGCGTAATAGCGAATCTAAAGTGGGCCTCCTTCTGTGAGTTTTGAATTCAAAATATATAGACACCGCTCATTTCTAACTCACCCGCGCGGCTATTTTTTCCGCCCTTGACCGATAAATCGAAAGTCGTAAAAACTGGAGCGGGCACTAAAGCTCCGCCTTCAGGTTATAACGCAATAGCTTTAATGGCCTAGAACTTATATGTTCTGAATTTGTCATTCTTAACGTTCGTATATCTCAGGGAGTCCTTATACCACTTCTGGCGCAGTGGCGCAGCGGTTAAGCGACTGCGCCACTGCCCTGCGATGGCAGGTGCTGCCTCTGGTGGGGCTTGTGGGAATCAGGTTTCTCTTCCCAGCAACCTCTCGCGATCAATCATTACCTGAAGTGCGACCTGTCACAATGGGCTCGCTTGCTCACAATCGTGTGGGCAGGGTCTGATGACGTCACAACGCCACGTGGCCTAAGGGTAGGGTGCCCACTTGGCCCACCTTACTGCTGCCTATTTTTCGCTTATAACGCCTACGACGGCGGCGTCGGATTTTTGGCAGAACAGAGCCTTAACTCTATTGCGTTAAAGCACCCAGTTTTGGAAGCCGCAGTCTTGGCTGTAGTTAGTTAGGTGCATTTATTTCTGTTGTTATCATTATTTTTTTTTATTTTTTTTCATGGTTTAATTATTAGTTTCTTTTTTTTCCTTGTTTCCCATGCGCGAAGTTGATGAAGATGACTGCGTGTTCGAAATCGCCTTCGGCATGCATCATTTAATTAAGGACACAACAACTTCACTGAAAGTGAATATTATTTTTGCCGTTGCAGAAAACTAACGCTCAGATGAGTTTCCAACTTGTTTAGCGATGCTCAAAAGTGATGCGCTGGCTTCGTGCTGAGACCCGTTCAAACACTCTTGGAGAAATTTTAAAACGCAAGGGTTTAGCTTTACAACTAATCATATGCGTCTCACGCTGTGCAAGGCTACTGTTAGAAAGAATGGCTTAGTGCATATTCTGCGGAAGTCACATGCTCATGTGCGCCCTCTTCCTTGTGACAACCAGGCCTGACAAACAGCCAGGACGAAGAAATAGTAACCGGTCCTGTGGCGGTTTGGACTAGCTCCTGCACACTAAGAAGAAAACCTGATATCGAGATGCCAGTGACGCTAATGAGTTCGTTCAGGTGGACGTAGGGCTTAGCAGAAAAAATATTGCAGCTTTATGGAAATTGCCAGTTGCCTCTTAAAAAAAGAAATGCTAATCCGACAGTTTTACATCGCCAATTTAAATTTTGTTCGCAAGCTACAAATGACTGTGGAAAATTTTCCTGCGTGGAAAACTTAGTGTTTTTATTAGTGTCAATCTTTCGTTTGTGCACTAAAAAATACTTGGAGTAAAGGGGGACTATGGACAAACTTAAGAACTTTTGCGCCGAATCAGTCCCTAGATTGAATGATACAAAGACACATTTCTCTGAAAAATCAGCTTTGTAAAACTAGGAAGGGCCCCCCCCAAAAAATGATACGGTTACACAAGCGCCCACGTCTCGCTAGCGAGCACACGGTGCGTGGTACTCATCTCGTCAGCATCAAAGACACGAGATTGAACTGAGTGGGGGGAAAATATTTCATTTTTGGCTCCAAATTTCTCAGCCATGAATACGTATTCTCATGCCATACGAATGTGAATAGGGCCAAAGCAGCCAAGGAATCCAATGTAAGCAGGCAAGGTTGAGCTGTGCAACAGACAGAGAAGAACGAATTCTGCCTTTGAGACAGCGAGTAACGACGGCTTTAATTTCTCATAAGCTCTCGTTTCCTAATAGTTGCACCTGATGCATTCAGTCTTCAAGTAAGGGTCATGATTGATTTCATTGCCGCCATATGAAGCTGTAGGATTGCTGTTTCGTCCCTGCCGAAGCAGTATAAGTTGGCTAATGTCTGCGCCTCACATTGCAATCTGTAATGTTAAACGAAGAATGAACTTTTTTTTCGACCCGGCAGCCCTACTCGCTACCATCACCTCATCTCAGACCTAGGCATCTCATTTTACTGGCTTCCGAAAAAATAAAAAAAAAGACTTGCTGCGGTATTCACCACCGGCCGAATGCGACTCCAAGCTGAAAAAAATCAAGAAATCGTGCCCTCTGATCGTCTTTTTCTAATATCCAACCACTGAAAAGTCGTTCGGTGCAAGCTTCAGAAAACAGGCGGCCATATTGGTGAGTTTGAACCCGCGTTCCCGTACATGAGGAGGATTTTTGTTATGAAGCAGCATTATCGTGCCTAATATTTCCCGGCGCTTTTCTGTGATGCCCTGATATGATTGATCCAGCAGCTCCACATACTGGAATCCTCGCATTGTATTTTGATGGCAAGTACCTAAACAGCTGTAGGTCAATTCTCAGAAAAAAAATGACTCACAATTCGTTCTCCTTTTTCCGCAAAGCTCCGCTTGAATTTAACGACGGATCATAATTCTCGTTCTTCTAGAAGGCTTTGTCTTGTTTGTTCCGCAGGTCCCAGAGGCAAGGTGTTTTATTCGCGCCCGCAGAAGGCTATAAAAAAAACGACTCCGATTGGCCTTTAACGTGCCCACGATTTCCTCGCATTATTTCGCGCCATTTTCCCCACTTTTGGCTGTCAGATTATTGTGCAACCACTCGGACATACACAAACTTTTGCAGATTCTACGCAGGCCCCACAAAACTCTACAACTTGTTGCTGGGCGAATTGGTGAATGGTTTCTCAAAAAGTTAACGCAACACAAAAAGCAATCACGAGAATCATGTCCTGTCTTTCTTTCTCGTGATTGTTTTTTGTGTTGCGCTTACTTTTTCAGAAACTCTACAACGTAGTCTAAGAATATAGAAACACCCTCACCAACCCATCCGCCACCCCTCCTTGATAGTGCCCCGCAGAAACAACCGCTGTCTGCCCCCTGCTTGGACCAAACCTTCTGCTTGGTCCGCCGTGCGCCGCAGGTTCCAGCCAGTGATTGCCTTAGTAACAGGAGGCAAGACGTCGACGACAAAAATGTTATGAAGTTTCTTATATTTATTTTTATCTCTCAGAATTACTGCAAAGTAGTTTCTGCCGCCATGGTGTCAATGCACAGTTCTCTGGTCATCTGAGGAAACGTCGCACACCGACTGGTAGCTAGTGCCATTCGCTCTGAGGCACAGTTTTGATTTTAACTCTGTGACTCGTCCTTATCTCATATTCCAAACTGTACTGTTGTGCTTGGACTAATGTGGAAAGATTTTCATAGGAGAAATATAGCGGCCAACGGTTCTCGTCGTTGATCTTCACGCGGCCACGATACTTACTACCGCTGTTTGTTCTTTCGTAAAAAATTTTTTAAAAAAAGCGCAGCGCTGCACGACGTTTTGTGCTTACGCCACTGCCTGCGGGACGGAGCGGGGAGTGAGAGAAGAACGGTGTGGCTGGCAATTGTTACCCGGGAGGATGTGCAATAGTCGCCAGACTTCGCAACCTAAAATATCTTTTGCATTATGCTTTGGCGTGGCGCTTAATCAATGGCGTGACGCAACGTAATTCATCTGAAGGGCACAAATTTCTCCAACACAAGAAAAAGAATATTGTGCAAGGAACGGAATCTTACGCCTTTGTAATGATCAAAAGCAGCGCTCACTTTCGCGGCTAGACCAATTAATATGCGCATATATAAAGACTAATAGCTAATAATAGCACCCATTTAAGCATGCAGCCCATATTTGGCGGCACATGTTTTGAAACACTGGGGTTAAAAATGAAGTTTTATTTAATAGTAGAATCACGGAAGAATGAGGGGTGCCCTAAGGCCTCCATAATTTCGTTCTTTAATGTCGACTCTTTACAATAAAAAGTAGGCACCACACGCAGACACTTGAGTTTCTTTGAGACATATCTTTCTTTATTCCGAAGAAAAAGCAGGAAAAAAATTATGTAGGAAGAATATGATGGCGGACCTACATGTACTTTTTGCCCACGTTTTGTCGCTTTCGGAAAAAACTATGTTCCTCGCCATACTGTCTCCGCTCTCGACCAGATGCGGTCCTTATGTGTGCAGCAGAAAAGTCACAAAAATTTTTGGCCGTAAAAGTTGTGCCATGACACTCGCACAACTGCTGTATTGCATCCAAAGGGATAAACGTAAAACATGCAACGTATGCTTACCAGGAAGGAACGCATAACCCACACGGATACCGGTGTGCGCTCTGTGGTTTAACTGGAACCAGGTACTATTGCAAACAAAAAAAAAATTCCGCCAAAGTCAATGATACACCTAGAGTAGCCAACTGCAGGAACAGATGCGTACTGCGTAGAGTTTTGTCGCCGTGCTAGGACAAACAGCGTTGTGAGTTAATGAACCGTAATGCACCAGTTTCTTCGCGCTTGCCTTTCGAGCCGTAGCCCAGGACGGCGACAAAGTGGTCAACGTCAACGTCAAGCCCAACGTCGTCCGCCGGTCAAGCTTATTACGCCGGCCTGTTCCCAGAAGAGTCGTTAGGGTATAATAGAACTTCATGCATGATAGACAGCTGGAAAAGACGTTCCTCACTGCTTTCTCGCCGCTGCTTGAGAAGGCGATCTTTTTTGCATGTCTTGTCTACGTTTCTAGTTTCTGAGCGCTTCTTTAGTGCCACGAACGCGTTGTTGTAGAGTCCGGCATCTCATAGAGACCTCACCATCACTTACATTCGCAGCAGCCATCACACCTGCGGTAGGCGTGCGCGGTGTTCCTTTTCTATTCGGCCTCTGTCGCACGACGCGTGTCGTTTACCTCTATTCGTTTCAGTTATCTTTACTGTTGAGTGCCAGCTTTACCTGCCTACCTAGTGTCAGACGATTTCTTCTTTTTTCTGCGTGCTGCCGCTTACTACTAATTACGTTTCAATTCAGAGCATTGCTTGCTTCATACGGCGCGCTTCTCTGCGCTAAGAGAGTAAACTGGCAACAACGTAGGTACTATGGCGGACAAAATTTTCGAGGACGCGCTGCAAGTGATTTTGACTAATACCTGCATGTTTGTTAGCGATAACCTGCTTTCACTAGCACAAATAACAGGACGCGAGTCCGAGTTTCTCCTCGACAAGTATGGCCTCCAGCCCGCGGCTAATGACAGAGTTATCAGCTTCCGTTACCGATGACGTGTCCTGGAGACTTTTGTCACTGAGAGTATGTGCACAACTGGAAAAAAAAAAGCCCCTTTATCAGACAGTGTTGGTGCTGTACTTGTTATCGTCTGTGTTTTTGGTCTGTCTTCGTTTTTTTTTCGTTCCTTGCGGACGCTTTCTCCGGTAGCATCAAATAAAAAATTTGCGAAGCTCGTCAAGTCTTCAACGCGAATAGCTTTTTTTACGTGCAGGGACGGTCAGATGTAGAGCAGCTGCTGAAGCGCCGCCGGTGTAGTTAAGTTAAATTCGCTAGTTAAAATGAAGAACACTGTAGCGCCATCTTAAATCATTTGGGCAAAGCACCACAACTTTGTGATGAGTTAAGTTTATTTTTCTGGCAGCGAAAGATGCATTAGATGACGTGTAAACTATTTATAAGATATAAGAATGACTTTTGGATCAAATGTAAAATGCCCACTGAAGCGCGAATAATTTGTGTAAGCACAAATGCCAATTACAAGTTTCACAGGAAGACTTGTGGGGATAGCGAAGTGGTTAGAGGTGGCGCTTGTAGGCGGCACCGTGTGGCACGTATCAAGCTTGGGTTTCAATCCCAATGCAGCCTATACATTTCAGCATCTTCTCGAGTTTTCTCGTGGTGTGGACAAATATTTGGACATACAGTGGGCCGGACGGAAATTGTGGACGGACGGACAAATATTTGGAGGCAAGGAGAGGTGGAAATGTTGCTTGCAATGCACTCCTGCAAGAAAAGTAAAAAGCCTGGCTTTGCGTGACATTGACGAAAAAGGAATTGCAGAAGCGTTGCAAGCAACAATTTTCTGCGCACGCCTTTTTGTGACCGAAAAGGTTTTCGGCACCCTACTGATTTCCGCAAGGCACCGAAGTTTAGCTGTTGCGGAGACAGAGTTCATGGACAAAAATTTGTTTGAGGAGCTTTATTTTTTTCTCTAAACTTGACTCAAAGTAAAAACTAAAGAGAAAATGCTTCTTACCAAAAAAAAAACCAGCTGTGTGGGGGGGGCCTTACATCTATGACGCAATTTCAGCGATTCAATCCACATTGTGAGTGCCGTGCACGATGCCACTTAGATTTTTTTTGTAAAACTAGGAGACTTGTCTCTCCTATTTCTGCCCCCTTGCAGGACAAATGCTCGAATTTTATAGTGTCGAATAAATCCTCAAAAGCAAACTGCCAGTGACAAAAAAAAAAACACATGGGCTCGAACGGGAAGAAACTGGTCTAATAATAGAGGATAGACCTCAAACGCAGTACCGCCTTCTCAGCGAGGCAACTGCGGAGATTTTCGAACACTACAAATACATGATCGCATTGCAGTTTTGAGACCTATACATTCATTCGGTGCAATAAACCGTTTGACAAAATGACACGGGATTCACGTTCAGAAACTGGGATAAAAGGAAACAGAAACTCAATCATGCTTGCGCAAAATCCTCGTGGACGCGACACATTACTAAGACAGATTCTGTAGGCAGTGTACGCTTTCGTGGAAGGTATGCAGGGATCGAACAAAAGCGCGACGTTTTTTTCGTTCAGCAAGAACGGTGAGAACATCAAGGAACGAATTTAGCATGGCACGTCACAAGCGCCAGAGGTGCCCGCAGATATAGCAGCATCCAATATTTCTTAAAGAGAAACTTCAAAATTGATTTGTGCTGAAACCCCAGCTCGCTTAGCTTCAATTTTATGCGTAAAATATTTGAGAAAAGGTAAAAGCCTATGATAAGAGCTCCGTGAAAAACTTTGAGTGGATGTACCCCGCCCGATGTTAACGTTTATCATAAGATTCCAATTAGGCCTACGCGCATATTATCCAGTTAAGATTGGACGAGGCTAAAAGCTTTTCTTTTTGTTTTGATTTCTAGAATACCTCAGAGTTGTGTTCAGATCTCCTCGTTCAAGTTAGTACAGCGGCTGCTAACATACCGCACACAGACGTGTCCTGTTCCTTCTTGTTCCCCTTTTAGATACAAACATAATAATTACACAATGAAAGTAATACTATAAAGAACGAATGAAAAAAAATATCTGCGCCTCTAGCGAGCAACTTTTTTTATATTTTCCTGCCCCATTGCTCTATCCAAAAATTCAGGCTTTAAAGAAGAGCCTAAACTGATATTTGAACGGTACATTTCATGCTCAACTTCCCATCTGTTGTAAAATTTGTAAGTGTGGGCATTCGAACATAAACCCTCAATAGCTCTAGTACGATTTTTCTGCAAACACGCTATTTTGTAGAGTGAATCTTTCTTATCGTTTAACTTAGCTAAACTGCAATAACTCGAGAGAAGGTGAGGCAACTTTACATGAGATATGTGTTTTTAACCCGCAGAAACTCTTCGTGCTTTGGCACAAAACTTAGATCCCTAAATTTCGTCATATGCTGATATTCATCGCATGATGGTTGCGTAGCATCTGTTCAAGATAGAAATTACTCACTGCATGAATTAAACTCAGTAATAGTCTGAATTTGGCGGTCTTTGAATGAGACTTTAAAGGTTACCGCTTCTAAGAAAGGATCGCTAAATCGTTTAGAAGTTACCATGCGTTGAGCTTACTTTCTGCACCTGTCGCAGGAATATTGACCCCACTGAAATTCATTTCCAGGGAGAAATGAGTAGGCTCATCGGCATAAATTATAGAGGCAGGACATATATGGGGGATGAACTCTATAGTTTTTATAAGTAATGAATAGTAATATGCCTAAGTTTCGCCTTGGTACTTCTGACCTTGCGAACACACGCTTATTTGCAAACCGAATTTCAGTACTTAAGTCTTGAAATTGGAATGGCAGTAATTTCATGCAAAAAAACCCAGCCCTGCAACCTTGATTGGCGTCAGCACGCCCCCAACGACCTAGTGACAGTGGTGGCCGCAGAATCGCTGTGTCCATGCGCAGTTATCCGGCAAACATTAGGCAGTTTTAGCTGAGTGTTTTTACGGCCAGCGGGGCGGAGCGGGCGAGCGGATACACCAGCGGAGACGCGCGCGAGAAAAGAGTTTTAGCCGGGCGGATCGCCCGTCTTCTCGAGCGGACTACAGTCGAATTGCTCTGCTACTCCACCTATAGGTCACAATTCGAGTGACAGGGAAAAGATTATCAATTAAGTCAGCTAATAATGCTCTGAAACTATTTAGTAAAGGTAGATTCTGTGTATTTAGTTATTAAGTAAATGTTGCGATTTAGATGTACAAAAGAGGCTGCCATCTTGAACACCCATACACGCCCGCGCGCTCTTACGCACGCTCGCGCGCTACCTATCGCTCCGCTCGAGAGGGCTTCCCAGCGGGCGTAAGCTTCGCTCCGTAAAAACGCTGGCCGGACCAGCGACGCGCGCATGCGCAGTGGCGTCTGCGCTCACCCGCTCCTCTACGCTGGCCGTAAAAACGCTCAGCTAAAACTTTGTATTGTCAGTGACTGCGCGCACTTCTGCGGACGTAAACAAAACGAGCGGCTTTTCACTGCTGTCGGCGGGCTTCACGCATGCTCGGATAAAAAGCGCACGTGCATGCTTTGAAAAAGTGTGTTTTCAGACACATGTAGGTATGAGGCATAGAAACCCAATGTTCGGCCCTTCGCTGCGCTTGCGAGCAAAAAACGGTCTTCGTCTTGCCTCTCCTTACGGAAACAAAATTTTCCGGTACGCATTCCCAAGTGGGCGGAATCTCTGTCGATCGCAATTTGGTTGTTTCCACTTGTCGCGAACACCCACGGAAACCGGCCGGACGGCCAGCCGGCGGAAAAGGTCGGCTTAATGACTGTGCCCCGGCACGGTTTATTTTTGACGCCATGTCGTGACCGCGGCCACGAGGGACTTCGTCGGATCGCTCGGAATCGATTACGGGAAGTCCGCCGTGGAGGGCAGTCTTCTTGCTGACTATGGCCTGGCGATCGCGGCTTGGCTGAAGGCGGTCCGGACGGCCTGCAAAAAAAAAAAAAAAGAAAACAATTGCGACACCACGTGGCGGGAGTGCTAATGTTGATTCGTTCCCGTCACGCCCACCTCCATGGTTTCAGCAGTCGGCGCATGCTTAATGCTGTCTCTTTAAGCGCACACATTGAGCGTCGCTTGAAAAATGCAGAGGAAGGACCCGCTTCTAGTTGCATATTTTTCAGGCTGAGTTTCAGAGTCACCCTGTTCATTAGGAAAGCGGATCGGGAATGGTATGAAAGTGAAAAGATTATCTAGTATCTAATTTCAACATGACACTCAACATTATACCTATGAGCATTTATGGTACTCCATCTTGTAAAAACAAAACTCGCCTAATCCTGCAGTGACACATCAGCCGGCATCTACGGAAAAAAGTAAGACGGAACGAACTCATTTCAAGGCTTAAAATACATTCAAAGCATTCCAAGCGGCAGTGTCCTTCTGATGTGCTTTCGCAATAAGATTTAATGAAGCCAAAGCACAAACCATAATAGAAGGAATCTGCCTTGTTCGGCACCGCCTACTTTGCATAAAAAAAGCTTAATGCAGTGTTAATGTATATCACTATGTAATCGTGTACTAAAGGAGGGCAAAAAGTTGGGCAAGTTGGGAAACATTCATGATGGGTTCCAAAGCGCGACAAGACGGAGACGAAAGTAAAAGTACACGCACGACAAGCGCTTACTACCAACAAAAAGCGTTTATTGCAACGCTGGGTATAAATAGGGGTCACAGAAAAGACAAAGAAAAGAAACAAAGATTAGCCGTTACTATCTAAAAACGCACGTTCCTTCTACCACAGCAAAATTGAAGGCTCACTGACACGGCCCTTCGTCTTAGCAATATGATAGGCTTCGATGATTCCCCTAGTCTTCTGGTCGTGATGCGAAAAGATCACTGTCGTTTGATCCAATTGGGGCTTGGCAGGACTTATCTTTCTCCCCATGCTTACGCTCATGACTTGCCAGGTGCGTACCTGTGCCACTTCCTAAAGCCCGGCGATGTTCTGCGAGGCGCGTGTTAATGCATCGACCAGTTTGGCCGATATACACAGCCCCATATGACACGGGAATCATGAACACCATGTTTATTTTGCATGTGAAATAGGGGTTTTCGTGCCTGATTGTACATTTTTTACGCGCAAAAGATACCACACAAACGAAACGAGGTAGACAGGACAAGCGCTTGTCCTGTCTACCTCGTTTCTTTTGAGTGGTGTCTTTTGCGCGTAAAAAATGTTCAATCAGGCACGAAAACCCCTATGTCACATGCAAAAAGAACGTGGTGTACATCATTCCCGTGTCATGTGGGGCTGTGTATATCGGCCAAACTGGTCGATGCATTAACACGCGCCTCGCAGAACATCGCCGGGCTTTAGGAAGTGGCACAGGTACGCACCTGGCAAGTCATGAGCGTAAGCACGGGGAACAAGATAAGAAGTCCTGCCAAGCCTAATTGGATCAAACGACAGTGATCTCTTCGCATCACGACCAGAAGACTAGGGGAATCATCGAAGCCTATCATATTGCTAAGACGAAGGGCTGTGGGAGAAGGAACCCTTCAATTTTGCAGTAGGAGAAGGAACGTGCGTTTTTAGATAGTAACGGCTAATCTTTGTTTCTTTTCTTTGTCTTTTCTGTGACCCCTATTTATACCCAGCGTTGCAATAACCGTTTTTTGTTGCTAGTAAGCGCTTGTCGTTAGTGCTGTTTTACTTTCATCTCCGTCTTGTCGCGCTTTGGAACCCATCATTATCGTGTACTAATATCTAATCTAGTTTACACTCAGCTGTCTTGGCTCAGGCGAAGTACTCGTTGTTGGGATAGTTGATATTTGCTTAGGAAGTAGGTACTGCCGTAGGAGCAGGAGCTCAAATAACAGTGTGCACTTTCAGAGCACGGCCAGCACCTTGGCGTGGGCGAGGTGTACAATGCGATCGATTATTAGCTCTGCAATATGCGAAACGAGGAAGCACAATCATCTAGCGCTGCTTCTCGGTCTGTTTGCCGAGTGCACGCTTCTTTTCCGCACTGAACTTTATTCTTAGATGAGGTGTTCGCGTGTGACGCCAATTGTTGATGGGTAAGGTTTAAGGCAAAAATATGTGTCGATGAAATAACTAGGATTAAATGGGACGACTGCATCTGTGCATTCACCATAGGCCCACGTGAGCGGCACTGGTGAGTGCATGTGTGTATTCACCATAGGTTCACGTGAGTTGTACTGGAGTGGCTCAGCGGATGGAAAGTTGTCCTCAAGTACAGGTCAGAAGGTAGACGAGAGCACAAGGGAGGTGGCAAGAGCGTTGACTGTCAACAACGTTTACTTTCAGAAACACACAGCTTCATATACCCTTAAATAAAGTCACCACATGTGCCACAAACGCGTGACTTGCACAAAAAGTGGTACACACACACACTTCTACACTCTAATCAAAGTCTTTGCGCGTTTGACAAGTCGTTTTTTTTTTTGTCAGCAGCAGGGACGGTGTGCTGACCCATTGTTCACGTAGTATGACTATCTCAGCTGCCTCGACAATCTCACGGACGAGCTGTTCGCTTTGCTTTTTCAGCACTTTGCATCGTTCGAACTCTGGTGCACAAGTTTTGGATGCGCAGTCTCTGACGCGAATACCTAAATGCCAGCAGACTCGATGGACGTTACTTTTATGTTCTTTCAGTCCTTCATTGGTGCATCCACCTGTGTTCCCTGCATACTCTTACCCACATTTAAATGCTATGGAACACACAACGCGTTCTGCGTATTTCACAAAGCAACTCTGGTGGTTAATTGTGCAGCCTTGCTGTTTTAACGAGTCATCTACGTTGGCACGTCTGCAGAGGCCTTTCAGTGTTCCCGTCTACGTTCTACGCTGCTAAATGAGGTTGAAAAACGAACAAGCCCAATGTGCTGTTTTGGAAAGTTGCTTTCCGAACGAGGCATGATGGGTAAGATCCTCGGACATGGTGGACTTATTTTATCGGACGCATATTTATCGAAAACTGAAACAGAACCTTGTGCAGGTCGGTATTAAAAGCTACGGGAGTGAAATCGCACGAATAGGCATCGTAACTAATGTGAACTCCCGTCAACTTAATATTGCGAAAAAATTTAAACACCTTACCACCATCTATGTGATCTTTATAAAAGTCAGCAGTTGGAGGGCATGCTCGAGTTCATCCCACCCTCATCATGCCGCCAAGTCATTGCCCTTAAATACAGGGATTAAATCTTATTCGCTACATCGCCTGTTTTTTTTTCAGAATAATAAAAAAGTTATATTCTGGGAACAACAAGAGTTGAATATTTTTGTGTGGTTTCTGGCATGATAAATTAGGATGGTGACACGAAGCTAAATAAGCCACTTAATATAAAAATACCTGAATATAACTGCATGGGTTACAGAACCAACGCGATAGGATTTTTTGATGCTTGACCTATACATCGTCTTCCCGTATTTCATGAACAAACCGGGCGAAAACAGTTCTTCAGCCCCATACTTTAGCAGTATATTTCAAGTAACGAAATTAATTTTGCAAACTATTTTAAGTTGCTTGCCTGAAAGTTTCAGTTTGGGACGGCGCATATTTTACTTCAGAGGGCTGATGACTAGTGGGCTCTGGGTTCACGAAGTGCGCCAACTAAGCCTTGTCAATGGACACATTACCTGCGAGTAGATTACGGCTGAATGCGGCCGCTCCAACAACGATGTGTTCAACGAGGAGTGTCGGTGAGATTACGCCGCACTGCAGACTGTCCAGATTCCAATGTTCTGAGGTGTCGCTGCTAGAGATGGCCGGGGTTTTTATTCTCAGTACAACTTGAGCTGAGTTAACATCGCTCACGCCGACCCGTTGTCTGCTGACGTTCTCTTTCCAGCTCTATGCGTTTCATAAGACTTTTTAAACTACGCTAGAGCTAAAAAATATTAAAGAAAATAGAAATACTTTTTTTTAAATGACACACTTTAGTGTCCAACATTGCAAGGGCAACTTCGCTCATACTATCAGCCTCTGCTTTCGGTTCGACGACCACGCATTAGCCTGCGCATGGTATTAAGCCTACTGTTTGCAAAACTTTCCTTGGTAGGTTAACACTCGGATCGTAACCACACTGTTCAGTGTCACAAAACACCATATGACTACTGCTGCGATACCTAGGAGGCACTATACAGTTTGTCTTCTCAGTGTTCTAGCAAGAACACTTTTCACTGCTCACAACAGCGCATCAATCACGTACAAAACGGAGACTAGAAAAAACAAGCGCTGTCTTCAACTGAATTTTATTACGGGAGGGAAGAATATATACATCACGAATTTTGAAAAAAAAAAAAACGGAACCGGTATACAAGGCGCGAACTATGTGCATGTGTCCAATAACAAAAACACTCTGGCCAGAGGAAGATACGCGTCCTTATTTACACTATCAATCGAGGTAGGCGCCGTTGAGGAAGATTAGTTCATTTTACGAAACAACTGCTGATGGCCGGCTGACGTACTTGTCTCCAGACTTACACGTGTGATACGATTTCAATATTTCTCTCGCCATTTGGAACTTGCAGCTATAAAGAATGGCTGTAGCAGAAAAAACCGGGTTGTGACCATACGAACGCCAGTGCCGGACGAGGTAAATGGATGGCATTGACAGGTTATTATCGCAGGAATGGGAGTGTCCCTTAAGCCTTTTATTATTGCATAATCCGGTCTGACCAATCACTACATCATGACTGAATACCAATTCGCCCAACTTTCTCCAGGCTTCCCTACCCTTTGCAGGGTTGCCAGGAGCTGCCTTTTTATCTTTAGTACCTTTCTATCGTTCCTTATCAGGCACTCTTCCTTATCAGCTCTTAACGTACTGTATCCTATCGTCGGACTTTAAATCAGTTAACCACAGAGGTTTTCTGCAGTGGACATCAGGCGGCTACCATCCTGAGAGAATGACACCTTGTCCACGGTTATTTTATTTTTTCTACATCTCTCCCACTATGGCATCTCCTAATATATTAGCATCAAAGTTCATAGATGTGATGTATAGACACTAAAGTCTGGTATGGATGCACATAGCCAGTGGTCCACTATCGTGCTCCACTTTCGACCTTTTTCTTTCTTCATTCGTTTCACCCGAGTGCAGACTGGACATACGTCTGGTTAACCTCCCTGCCTTACCTGTCCCTCCAATTTTCTAGGAGCTCCCTATATACAGTGACGGCTGAACATATTGCCGCACTTACTGACTCGTAATTTTCAGCGCTTCCGTGCTAGTAAAAATTTATTACTCTTAGTGATAAGTACTACGCTTGTGTACTAAGAAAGGACACCTTCAAAGGTTAAATGGTTATATATAGTGCAGTGAAAATATTAATGAGGGCTTTCGCGCTGTTTTCTGCTGAACAAAAAACATTTCTGGGCACGTAAAACCTTGACACTGAGTTCATTTTACGGGCCTCTAAGGACCACTTCGCAACGTAACTTGGAGGCTGCAAATAGATTTATATCGCCATTTCAGGACCTACTGTTGCATAAATGTCGCTTCAAGAGAGCTTCTGTAAGAAATTGAATCAAGCCGGTGTGTTCGCTTTTTCTCTTTTTAGGCAGCCAACGGCTCGCGTCCATCAGGACAAAACTGTGTGTATATATAGAATACCTACGGGAAGCCTGCCTCAAGAAGGGGCACTTCAATTAAAAGACTGTACACCTCCTACCCTCTTGGAAAACAGAGTCTAAAACGGGTGTACCTGAGAAAGATGCGAAGATGTATCGACACCATTTAGTCAAGCCCACCTCATGTTTACCGTCATGAGCTAAAAACCGTGCATCCTTTAGAGCTGCAAGTACAGATATTATGGGCAGGTATGAAACCTTTTTTTTCTTCTAAATATTGAACAGCCGCTTCCTCGTTGCGCAGTGAACAATGGAACGTAAGAGAATGTTGATCTGTGGTGACTTTATGGACACAGCTTCCTTTCTAGATCCTCCCAGGGCAGAATCTACGCATTTAAGACATCTGAGGTTATACACAGCCGAGTCTCCGACTCTGACCATTAAGTTGTGAGCCATTTTTCTAGACTAGATCTGTCTACTTAGCCTTCTTCATATTTGTAAATTTTTTGGCCAGTTTTTGTTCTATTAAGTCGTGGGAACATTGTAACGGGTTTAATATACTACACAAGACGGACTGTGTGTGGATGGTCTTAAATGTTTCATGAGCACTATAATAGGAACAATTCACAAGAAGCTGAGTTGTTGGTCAGATTGTGTTCCTAAGACTATAACAGAGCGGCAAATATTGATCACACCAATGGAATCATAACATGCACTGACGACACGAGCGTTTTTCTCGGAAAAAAGTGCCCACGAATTACAGGTAGGGGCAGCACACTTGCTATTCGACCTCCTTGGTTTAATTTAAGTAAGCTTGAAGTGTTTGTTAGAGCAAGTCACAAAAATATTTTTAAAGTGAATAACACGAACATTCAAACTAGTTTTTCGCTAGCGTTTGACCCGGCATGTCTTACTCGAGATCATAAAATGCATGTTCCTGGTCTTATTGCTCGGGAGCTTCTAAATATGAGAGATAATGGTGTTGGGGAGCTCTTTTTGTTGCTGCTTATCGACGGACCATACAGATGCACATTTGAACTCTCGCCACAGTGTGTTTCGAACAGTAAACTTCGCTTCCACTCCACCCCCCTCCCCTCCCCAAACTTAAAAGTTCAGACATACTACTCATTTTTTATACCTTCAACACCTCCAGCTGACACCTCTAGAGCTTTACCACATGAACGAAACCAAAATTTTCGGGTTACTGAAGAGAGCTGTTACAGGTGTTGAAAATGCGCACATCACTAACACCACAGAGTAGCTTATGTAAATTAAATTTGTCATTGTTTAAAAAATAAGCGAAAAAATTAAACCACTTTTTTTTCGCATAGTCTTTCCAAGAACAGCAAAATAGAGTTTGAGCCTAATTGCAGGAGCTGTACGGGAAGATAACGAAACAGCAGCTCTGTGAAACGGCGGGACAAGTACTGTTCAGCTAGATACGGTTTACTTGAAAATGCAGTCAAAACCGCTATAGCAGACCTGACGGCTACGCGAATTTCGTTCGTTGCATCCAAAGTCGGTAGTAGGTAGGCTTCTCCTATTACAGCCAAACATTAGAGTTAGACAACAACTGCGTTTATTCCTTCAAAAAGCTCTTTGGGCACATCAATTTCTTCAGAGTAGGCAATTTAAAGCCGCTGTCAAAGGTCTCCGGCGTGCTCATGTGCTTCTGGCGGAGACTGTTGCTGCAGATCAGCCGCTTGAGGGACGCCATAATACCGATAGCAGTTCATGCGCTCACGGGAACTGCTTACAATAGGTTGACATCTTCGTCTTCGATTCTCAGCAATTGTCTAAGGATGCAGTGAAGCCGTTATGACAGCGAGTGTGCAAGCAGAAAGTACGATATGCGACACCTTTAAGCAAGCCTGTCGTGCAGCGCATGGCGGTTCAAATTTAACACTTTGCCGTAGCAACTATGCCCTTGAAGCAACCTGTGTAGAGAAGTGCCTCATAAACGACGTGGAAAGTAGCACTTTACCCGAAAACAAGCGGCTGCTGTCCGATTTTCATTTTTATTTATTAGTGCTTCGACCGCTCGACACAAGCGTGACGCATACCGTCTGCTGACTGCGTGCTTCCTGCCCGTGGCAGCAGCGTAGAAGGCGGAGTTTCTACTGCGGAGCTGACGCACGCCACATGACAAATGACACGGCAGGCCGTACCTTAATACTTGCATGCGGGCTTCTCAAATCACTGTCACTGTCTGATCCCCGGCCGCGTGCAGTAATTTCGCTTTCAACGTTACCCCTGTTTTGCATTTACCAGGTTTCTGATTCCACTTTAGATGGTTGGGCGAGCCGGCACGCGCGCACCAGCGGATTTACCTTTTAGCCGGTCGCGGCGCGTTTGGCTGACAATTATATCTAAATTCAGTGCTTTTTTGCGTTTTGGGGGTCGATAATTCTTATTAAGGAGATCAGCGGAACTGAAAGACACTCTTCGGTCTCTGCGCTGACCGGAATCGCACCTTTTTCAATTGCGGGGGATAGTTACTGCTCCTCTTTGTACCGTTATAACCGATTGGTGCGGCCGCGCTTGTTCGTTTTACCCGGGACTCATTACGGTAACTCTGATACGTATTCTGATCGTAGCTCCCACCATGCTCAATATATAACTTCGGCCGTTATAATATCGATTCTGAAAGTCATTCTTGTCCAAGTATTGCGGGAAAGTAGCTTCATAAGGCTGTATAATGGCGACATGCATACCTCTCCGTTTTTCGGCAGCATTCCACTTTGTGCCCGACAGCTGCGTCCACACTACTTTCCGAGCATTCGCCTACGACAACGTAAAGCACTCAAGTGGTTTAAAGGGTGGCCTGATTTCCATGCTATGATTGCGTCTACGCAATGGTTCGCAACCAGTCAGTGCACTTGGTTGCGGGAAACCACTCGAATCATTGTTTGGTCGCTGTTGCGAGGTGAGCATTGATACTCTGAGTTGAGACTTATGTGCAAGTGAATTATGAGGCGAGAGATAAAGAGTACAACTCTCCCTCGGCATCGCTTTAGCCTACGCTGCGCCATTTCTCTCCTGGCACACTGTGCTTTTGGCAATGCCGTTTCTCTTTGCTCGTTGGCACTGTTTGTGTAGAATAAGCTTACGGAATAGCTGTAGCTCTCAGCGGTCTGGCATACAATGCAACTGCCTTTCGCGTATGAGAAGTGGTTCGAATAATTATGCTTCAGTGGAAGATTCGCAACAGCTCATTTGGCACAAACAGTTCCAATATCCGAAGAGGTCTCGTATTTCGGAAGACCTAGACTTCAAGGCATGGAATTGCATAGGGCTAAAGCGGTGCCGGGGCTAGATTTTACTCTTGGCATGGACCTGTCGCTAGATAATTCAGTTCCACTTGAACCTCAACTGTGAGCATATATTGTACCTCTGAAAACAACTAACTGACGGCACGAGTGGTGTCCTCGCAAAAATGTGCACTGATTGGTTGCGAACCATTTCGTTGACGCAGTGATAGCAAGGAAAGCATGGCCTCGTTAAAAACCCCCTGTGTGATTTACGTTGTTCTAGTATAATGCTCGGAAAGAAAGCAGGGGCGCAGCTGTCATGCCAAGAGAGGAATACTGCACATAATACGAGCGACATGCAAGGTGCTATTATACAGCCTTTTGAGGCTGCAAGCGGACCCTTGCGCTTTCGCTTCGAAGAGCGCATACGCTGCCACATAATGTTGGTTTGAGAACGACTTTCACAGCACGTAATAAGACCTTTCCGAGCAAACTGTAGTAGAACAATGGTTACCTGTCCTTCCAAAGATCTGTTGTTACCTGGTTTTTCGGTATAGGCCCGGTAATTTGGTTCAAACCCAGTCGCGTCATTATCTACACGATTGTGAGAAAATAGTGCTTGCTTTTTATTGCACATTTGTGCTACACTGACGAATTTAATTTAATTCAAGTGGAATATAGTGGTCAGAGTGATGTGCGCATTTTCAAGACCTCGAACAGCTGTTTTCAATGAGCGAAATAGTGGGCCCTGTATGTGCAGTTATGCCGCAGAGGTGCGTAAACTCTAAAAGTATAGATTTATAGTCTTTAATTAGAACATTCGAAAAGAAAATCCCAATTGGCAGCAACAGCTTTGCACTTATAGCATTTAGAGACAACTAGACTTTGTTTTTTATATGTTCTTATCAGTGGTAACAAATGCTCTTGCCATACTAGCCGAAAAAGCGAGTGGCGTGTTTCGTTGTCTTGCCTATCAAAAGACTACTTTTAGTGCAAGCTCGAAACACTCGTTATAGCTGTCAGTTAACAATGCGTAATTATCTCCACGCACCGAATGAAGAATCCTGTGACTCATACCCGTGATTGAAAGCGCACCGATGGATTTTGGACTATTCCACATTCTCAATCAGAGCTTCAGGAACGCTCGAAGTCACTAGTAAGTGGTTGCACCGGTCGCCACTGCACTTCCGTGCTGCTGGTCCGAAGTTTAACCGACCGTTTATAAAATTAACGATAGAAAAATTGTTAACATCATTAAGAAATAGGTCCAATCGATGCTCCAAAAAAGACTAATGGCATAAGCTGCTTTCTTGCATTTTCGCTACCAATCTTCATTTTACGGAGAGCGCTATTTTAGGTATGATGACATTCCAACCCAGTCTTTTTTATAAAATTGGCGCAGGTTGGAGAATTTGGTGAGCACGTAGTCTTTCTGAAGCAAAAATACGCTGTGAAGTAATCACATACCGCATTTCTGATTATATTTAGTTGTGCAGCAGAAAAGAAGGTCGCCCTTTATGTACGCCGGCAAGTTCAATAAAATTTGTTGCCATCTTCATAGGGGCGTGTAATCGGTTTCCGCATTGGTGTGATTAATGGAGATTCATTGGCCCAACGTTCACTCTAATCAGAACAGCCAAAGTTATTGTCTGTAGTGTGCCAATCCTCCTCCTTTATCGGCATTTTGTAACAAGCGCCTCATATCAATACCCCGCGGTGCTGCAGAGTGCTAAAATACTCATAATCGGTATTCAAACATTAATTGGGCGCTTGCAGGCGCATTTCCGAAAAAAAATACTGTCACAAGGGCACCTCTTACGTGCGGTCATGAGGTACCGCGTGTGCAGCCTGACGCCGTAGTACTTTTTCGCGCCTAACAGCGGTGTAGGCAGAATGTTTTCACCTTCGTTGGTAGCAACGTCTACGCAGAAGCAGTAGGCAAAATGACGAAGCCGCCTGATCGCCAGTGGCGACGTTGCGGCCAGAGCCAATCGTTTGCTACGATCTCCGAATATTACGACCAATGGCGATTCAGGTGCCCTGTATTAGGGTTGGCCTTTACGTGGAAAGTGTACTGAACTGACGACACTGACGATTATAGAAGTGGCTAGACTTCATCGATATGACTTTCAAAGCTGAGCAGCAATCTAGGAGACAGCCAGCGAGAGGTGTGCGCATGACAGACCTGGCATCTATGGTGCTAGAACAACGTGCGCGTTGGCAGTTAAAGGGGGAGCTACTCTAGGGGGCAAATTTTTAAACGTAATCGCTTTTGTTGAACAGTTCCTGATTGAATTGCGTGCAGGTTATCATACGCCCGCGGAACCGCAATTCGCGAATTTTAGCTGTGAGATGAATACAGGAATGTTTCTTTCTTAACAGACAAAAAATTTTCTTACGTGACCTCGTACTTCCGCTGCAGCACCTACTCACTGTGAGTCCGGTGCAGGTATTATGGATGCAAGGGTGCAGTAGACTCCAGTAGGAGTGTGAACAGTTACTGGAAACAAGGTGCCAAATGCCGCTTCAGGTGATCATGAAGAAAAGGAAAGGAAATACTTTATTCAGTGTGAATGCCTGAACTACGGCGCGAGAGAAGGGATAAAGGAGGAGTGAAAAGTGAAAGAAAGAGAGGAACGGCACGGTAGTGGAGGGCTCCGGTTAAATGTTGACCATCGGAGGGGTCTGCCCCGCACACTGACACCGCACAGTATTCTGACGGTTGCCCATTCTATCTGCATCGGAATGGCGCCCCTGCGTCCAGAATTCAATCCGACAATGTAGTGCTGAGTAGCCACAAACCACGCTTCATCTTCGATTTGATGATGCCCAGAAGACATAAACTTAGAGGTCGCGGCAGAAAGCAGAACGGCGTTCATCAACATAATGTGCACAAGTCTGAAACTAACGAACTATCGAGGCGTTTTTAAGAGTTTTAGGTGTTTTGTCCCGCAAGCGGTGGCAAGAGGCCTCTTGCTCTATATATTTCCTCCCTTCGTGCGAATCGTTGCAGCAGCGATATTACTTTACTGAATAGGCTGCCCAGGCAGCAAAAACCTGTCTCGTGGCCGTGCAGGGAAAGAGAATTTCTGCCATCTATAGGTTCCAGAGGGACGGAAAAAATATATATATAATTGAGCCGGCCAGACGAACGCTTAATCCGAATACTCGTCTCGCAATTTTGCACCCGCGCTTCACCCATGGTTTTGCACCCTCAGGAGCAAACCTCTAACACAATCCCGCAACAGCGTCAGCCAGTGTAATCTGTTTTCTTTGTGCGTCGTGAACCACCCTACGGAACTAACGTAAGTTGTTTCAGTGGCGGAGGCAATCGATGTTCCTGACACTCACCGAAGTGATGCAGCCCGCAGATTTCGTACCTGAGTCGCTACGCTTCAGCGTGTCCAATCTGCGCCGATCCGGATTCCACCTTGCGGCAGTGCTGTTACTGTCTGGTCACTGTCGCGATTGAAATAACGTTCTTGCTGTGCGTGTTTTTCTCAGATGTTTGTTTCTTTGCTTAGTTTCGAGTGAACTGAAAACACGTCTTCAAAACTTTTATGTTCGCAAAAGCATGGCCTAAATTTGGAGTGCTTTTTATATGCGGAAGTTTAGAACTGTACACGTGAGTACAAGAGCGTTGCGATCCTAGAGCCGAACAGTAAGCATTGTACGTGTGTGCGTTTAACTCGATTCTTGCACTTAGTTCCGCAACAAAAAGAAAATTTTGGGCATAATGTACTTCTCTGTGCAGGGAATTCATTTTTTCACCACAGCTGCCTCGCCATGTTAAAGTTGGGCGTTGTAAACCTTCGATTGCAAAGAAATAATTGGTTTTAGCGCGGCGTATTAAATGCACCACTTAAATAGTGGAAACGCTTCAATCCTGTAATGCCGGGCCATCCACATGCACGAAATACACTGTAGTGTCCGCAGTAGTGACTGCGTTCTCGATAAAAAACGTGCGGAAATCCGGCGCGATTCCTTTTCCGACATATCTTCTTTTCAGTCATGATCGTTTCAAGTGAGGCTTAAATATAATTATAAGACGTTCTTCCCATAGTTGAAGCCTTGCTTGCAGGGGCGCGCGTTCTAGCCCTAATTTCTTTTAGAATGACCTGAAAGTTTGGTACCTGCTATCATGATCAACTATGCTATCGGGAAGTTGAATGCATGCTTTTAAGTCAGAAAGAAAAACAAAAGCATAATTTGAATAGAAAAACTTATGCAAAAAATCTGGTTGCGTGGGTGTGTAAGGAGCTTATGGAACAGATTTCTGCCAAACTATGTATAATGTTTCAGATACCGGCATGCTAAGCGTTTATATAGGAGGAATTACCACTCTCCATAATCAAAAAATTGTTTTCCGATCAAGTGTGCTTCTTTACCTTAAAATAAAAAGAAAACTGAAAATCTATTGTGCTTTGGCAGCTCGCCGCTGGAGCAGTACGGCTTGAAGCTGAAAGTAGATGGCTGTTTAGATAGAAATCGGAGATATTCGACAGAAAGCCATGCGGAGTGATTTATTTTAGGCACTAAATTGAGTGATCGCGGCTGAGAGACAAGAGCTCCATCCTGCATGGACAATTGGCGATTAGATGCATTTAACCTATCAGAACTTACAGTTAAAGATAACTATATATGCAGACAAAAAATTTAAAACTGTGCTCCCTGACGCTGGTGAAGTGAGTAACCAAGCAGCCAACCCCTAGGGCCAAGTGACCATGAGCGGTTCACTGTCTACAGTGTCAACTTTCGTGGGCGCATAGCTGCTAGGACAACTAGCCAGCATCAGTGAACAGGAATCTGGGGTACGTAGCGTGTGCTAAGCATGTAGAAAGAGCACGGAAAGCAGCACTGAAAGGGAAGAACTGCATTGCCAGGTGTATTTGTCTCTTTGTGGGTGATGAACTTTTTCTCGCTGCTTTGAATACGCCGAAGAGTTAACTGATGGTATAGTTGCTTTTCAGTCATTATATTCATCTGATTTAGCGCACAGTACATACCAAACAAAAAAAAAAGGAACCCGCTCGTGTTTCGTCCTATGCTTTCCTTTCTTCTGTCGGGCGAGTGCTTTGCGCTAAATGAGAGCATCCAGTACGCAGAAGTGGACCACGTGACCAAAGATGGGGCAATGTGCAAAACCCCGACTGCCCTGCCATCGTGATCCTTATGTCTCGTACCACCCATGAGGATTGTCTTAATGGCCAGAGTTGTCCGTGGTGAAAATCTTACGCTGACACTGGAGAGAGCGAGAAATGCCAATTGAAATGCCTTAAGTGTAAAACAATCAAGGAGGTCTTTATTGTGTGGCAAGAAAGAAAATTTTTACACAGATATCTCGACTGATAGCCATTAACGCTACTCAGTGGTACGATAACACGTATACCGGCCGCAACAAATGTATTTACTTGGAATTCAACGAAGATTGCAGCATTTGTTTACGTTAATTCTGGATTTAATTCCTAATCTTAAGGATATTGTTTGCATCGGACCCCTCAATAGCCGCCTTAACTATCGTTCTAAGTATGTTTCCTGATATTTATTTTTGTCGTTCAATAAAAACATTGATTCTTTAATTTTTCTTTTAATCTGATCAAATTTCACGTGGCAGTTGTAGCTTCAAGTGGTTAGGAACCATCTGAAAGGCAAAAAGGTTTGTCCTTCGACATAAATCTAGCCTACCGAGTGTCTGTCTCAGGAAGAGTGCTTTCTGCTCCAGATGTCATGAAGCGGAGAACACAGTACGTACCTAACGCACGTTAGCAGGCAATGCTTGAGTAGTGTGAACAGTTTCTCAAAGCAACTCTAAGGATGACGGCACTGCAGTAGGGAACTGTGCAGTAAAAGGGTAAAAAATTTCATGCACCCAACAGAAGAACATAAGTCAGTAAGACAAGCTTTCAGGAGCGAGCTCTTTTGTTCAGCGTAATTAGTTGAAGTGCAGACTCTCCGTTGCAACCGAAAGGTAATATTGAACGAACAGACCCGAATCCAGCTGCAGACATTGATTCATTGAGGACCTACGCACCAATGAGAAGCAGCCAGGAAACACTAATGATCAACCTGGACTGTTTTCTTGCCAATGCAAGTAGACATCGTGTGCCCAGCTGTACTCAAGTGTTTATATTCAGAACAAGTATGAAAATGTACAAAAAATAGGCAGTGCGCAGTGCTTGTGCGTAATATGATATTGAGCAGCTTGACATAGAAATGGCGCTGACATAAATAGGCCTCTGTAATTCCATGTACACGCTTAATGTAATGGATATAAGAGAAAAAATGCTGGGTATCCAAATGTTGCCGACATTTATGCGCACGAAAACGTATGTTCAATTCCATCAGGACTAGAGAAACGGTGACCAAGTTCCCTAGCAACAGCGCAAGGCAATGGACGGTCGATCAGCAGCAAGAAAGCGCACCGCGTTGTCATTTTCTGTTGCCTGCAGAAGCGCTTTGTCTCTACAATGACCCTTGCAGTCCGCAGAAAACGACGCAAACCGCGCCGTGGCAATCCAGCTTCGCTGTTTCTCGTTTTGAACTATTTATCTGTGACTTGGCTGAACACCCTGTCTCCTACTGCGGCCCACTATCGATCATAAAGTTGCGAAGTTTCCAACGAACACAATGGCGTCCATGCTGGCCTTCGCCAGCGCCTTTGCTTTCAGCGCCACCTGACTGCATCGCGTGCTTCACTTGCATTGTGGCGGAGTCAAACCAGGAAAGCCTTTCTGCATTCAAGCCTACCTCAAGCTGACAAGGCTCCGTTTATTTTTCACTTTCACCGAGAAGCTACAGGCGTGAAACTTTTCATGCGTCTTCGCTGGTACTTGATAGATTACCACACGAGAACTATGCCTGACCGCTTTGAGGTATATATTTAAGCAACTGTGTTTGGCGCAATAACCAAGGCCTGCGCCCAAAGAAAGCAAGCACTCCATTATCGTAGTCGACACCCTTTTATCCTGGGTCTGCCATGTGGTCCACTGGTTATAGCGTTTGGCTGTTGAGTTCAAGGTCGCGAGTTCGCCCTCCAGGAGAGGCGGCTGCATTCCTTCTGCGGAATGTAGAAGGCTAAGTGCGATAATTCTTGTGTACTCAGATTTTAGTGGACAATAATATATTCATAAATGAGCCCACCGTTCCTATGACTTTACTTTTTGGAGGCTCAGTCGAGAAGTAACGTGCTTTAACGAAACAAAAGTGCTCAAAAGAAGTGGCAGCAAGGCAGTGAAAAGCTAAGAATAGTTGAAGGGCTGGGGGTCGAGGCGAAGCATCCTTTTTACTCAGTGACCAGCTTTCTCGTGGTCGACAAATGTCGGCACTTTCCAAAACAGCTGCACGAAGCTCACGAAAAATTATAAGCAATTTAGAGGCTCGGTCCGGAGAGACGAAAGATATGCGGAGCGGGTGTTTTACAAAGAACTTTGTGGAAAACAAATGTGGCGGAGAATTGTTGTAGCTGCACGTATTCCTCCTGCTAAGAGCAACTACGGAATTATGTCGCTCTCTCCCTAGCCCCAATTCATTTCAGCAAAAACCAATTATGATAGCAGTGTGCAGTACATGTACGCGTATGGGAGAAAATCACACATCTTAGCGCACACACCAAGCTTTTGTATTGCAAAGCTGTATAACGAGACCATCTGCAGCTAACAGCCTCCTGCTTCATGCAGAAACTCGCTGGCGCCGACGTTTGCTGGCCTTGCAGGTCATTTAGGCGAAATTGGCGGGCATTTGCACAAGCTAGGGAAGAAAATTCACAATAAATATCTAGCGTAGAATATAACGCGCTGTGAGGAAAAGAAACAGAATTCAGAATTTTAGGAACATCAATCAGTATTTTTATTTTATTTCAGGTCCATGATCTTGTGTCTACTATTTTTATGCTCTTTAATTATTCTCTCACTTATTACACTAAGCACATTAATTAACTGACCCCCAGTTTATCCTCTTCTGTTGGCCCTTCTCACTTAAACATGGCCAATTCTTTGTCGTTGGCATGTGTGAGGTCTCAAAGGCAACAACAACATTGCGAAGTCTGAATAATGTCTATATTTTTGCAGAGAACGGTCGGTGCAGTTGCGCGGCTCGTGCTCATAATCGTTTCTGCGAGCGAGAAAATGCACACAAACGTACTTTAGAAACGACTGAAATTTCATGCCCGTCGTCTCAAGAGAACAAACTAAGGAACTCAGGGCTTTACCAGGGCTGCGTATTACATGCATACAAAGCACAACATTCTTAGTGAAGTGGTCATTTTACATGTTTACCGGTGGCGCTTGAAGCGTGAGACACTTGTACATGAACGCGGCGAGGCATATGGACAAGGTGGAAATTGAGATGTTTCCTTTTTTCTGCTCACATGTAGTCTACTATGAAGTTCACTGTACGGCCTGTTATATCTTTTTAATGAAATCGATTGCCTCTTGACTTCAATAGGAACACCACCTATTTGCTGTTGTTTTCTAACTTGCAATGCTCCATTTTTTATGGTTGATGTGGCTATTAATAAGGCTTAGAAAAACTTGGATACGTAGCTCCAGCACGATGCATAAAGGGTCAGTCTTCGCGCCCTCAATGGTGCATGCAGACGAGAGGGTACATCCTTAGACACATATATTCAAGGAAATATTTCCGCTCAAGATTAGTGTTTTCAAAGTGAATGAGAATTAGTGCTTCTAAGTAAGGGGTCGATTCCTGGTAACTTCAGATATGATAATAGTGTATTGTTTTTTGTTCAATAGTCTGATATGGAGGACCTCACAAAGTAGTATTGTTTTCTGGTCAGGCATGGTGGAATGTAAGGTCTCTTGTGCAAATGTCAGCCCTGACTAAGGTTTAGCTCTGCTCTCCTCGAAACTTGAACAATAGATGCTTCATCAAATGTTTTCTTACCTGATTGCACTTTCTACGCAATCGCCCTTCTTGGAAATGCCAAAAACTTTCTTGAGTACAAAAATGCAGCATTGTGCAATGTAACTTGGCACTCCTATATTGAAGGTACCTTATAGATAAATACCTGCCTGCAGTACTCTTGAACAGTGAAGGAAGATGCCATTCTGGCCGAAGTGAAGCAGCTTTTAAAA
Source organism: Amblyomma mixtum (assembly GCF_055824585.1). Classification (NCBI taxonomy): domain Eukaryota; kingdom Metazoa; phylum Arthropoda; class Arachnida; order Ixodida; family Ixodidae; genus Amblyomma; species Amblyomma mixtum. The sequence goes on from NC_143013.1 coordinate 226,228,812, forward strand.
ATTTGCAGGAATACTAAGTTGTGCAACCCTTGACGCATAAGGACAGCCTTTTTCTTTGACGTGAAGCGATGTGCGAATGTCTTCTAGGCTCCTGGAAATGTCAAGCAGTTACTGGACACCAGTCGCTAGTTAAACAGCTCAAAACAATGGCATCCGCATATCTGGAAAAAATAGCAGCAGGGCAGCGAAGTAGGCAATTCAAGCCATGTCGTACTTCGTTATTCCGCTCTGTCGAAGCATTCAAGTGACTGCGGGGTTCAATGCTCATCACCCTTTCTTCAATGCTTTCAATTTCCAAGTATGCTGAGCGCCAGCCGAACTGGTGTAGTGAAATTAAAACAAGGGATGGCCTTTCCCGATGTTTTTACTCTGGTCCCACGTGGGCTGCAGAAATAAAACCAAAAGTATACAAGTACGCGTATTTGTGTGCCCAATTTTAACATGCCACTTCGCGTGTAACCTAAATATATAAGCTCTATTTACGGCTCGGGCACCCCTTCCATTCACTGGCAGTTAAAAACCAGGGGCATATGCATGGGCGTCCGGAGGGGGGGGCAAGGGGGGGCGGCTGCACCCCCCTGGAAAATCACTCCCTCGAACCGTGAGTGATGGCCGCACGCCAGGGGCCGTGGTGGGCTCAGCCAAAAGGGTAAAAGCAGCCCCGCTTCCACGCTTTGGGTCACATCTGCGAAATGCCGCGTCCGGGCACGCGTCTTTATGCCGTTTTCAAACCACGCCATCGTTAGCTCTGTTGAAGGCCGACCTGTTGCAGACATACAGCGGCACCGGCGAGCATGTTTCAAGCCGTCTTGAAATGGGTGCCTGTTTCTTTGATCTCTAGACAGATAGCGACACGGAGGCAGACAGTGCACAGTGCATCTTGTTTTCGCCTTCGTTATGCCGGCCACCGATGAATTCTTCAGGAGGGAAAGACAACTCAGCCGTGTCCACCCCCGCTTTGTCGGGCTGCTCATGGGCAAGCGGGCGATCAGTTGGCGCCGCCGCCGCTCGCTGTGCCTCCGATCCACGGGAGAGCGCAGTGCGGTAGAAGCGCCGCTATCAGAATCTTCGGCAAAGGAGATTAGCATCTTTTGTTCACGGCGACGCAGTCTCCAGAGGCGCCCCCACACCAGCGTCCCTTGCGTCTTCTCCGAAAACCAGCGCCTTTGGTCAACGCAGCCCGATGGCGCCTGCCTGGCTCGCCTGTCACCTCTGGCTGGGCCTCAAATGACAAGAGCGCCCGTGTACTGTGCGAGGTCAGTGCCCGGTAAAGAGACCCAGGTGGTCGACATTATCCGGAGCTCTGTACTACTCCGTTCCTCATAACCTGAGTCGTTTTGGGGCTCTGAACCCCATAAAAACACACAAAACAAATTTTCCTACCGGAGTGGCGAGTGTCCCTTCCCCTTGGAAGTCGCACGGAAGTAAGCCCTTGCACGTGCGCGCGCCTCTGTATTTGTGCTTCGGCGTTTTTAGTGGCCGTTTGTCAACGAAGCTGAGAACAACCAAGACAGTGGACGAGAAAACTACGAGCGGCGAGCAGTGTGCGTGCGGTTGCTCGACTGTGCGGATGCGCGAGCAAGATGGAGCGAGGTGTATGAAGCTGCGAGCGTGCATTTATCTTGTAAATAAGTTTTCGTTGTATGTATAGACATCTTTTGTTTTCAACGTGCGCGTTCAACCGTTTTTCCAATCAATGTGTGTGACGAGTGTGCACCGAGAGCGTGTAATGAAGCACAGAAATGAATTTATCACCCGTGTAATCACGCAATTCGCCCAGAAAAATCCGTGGAGTCTACAGTTGCTGTTCAAGGAAGACTGACTGAGTGACTGTAGTTGCGTGTTTGTGACCATATTGTGCTGTGTGCTGGTCATCAATCCGGGTGAGTCGAGAACCCGTATGCAGCAATACTGGGCACTCTTCTCCACGAAGTGACAGTATATTTTTGGATTTTTTATTAATTTTAATTGTTTCTTCGTTGATAAACTGCAATGTATCTCTCCTAGCCACACTTTAATTTGCTGTTTGTAATTTTTATTTCATGTGTGTATTTCACTTATTTTTTATTTATATATAAATAAATAAATTCATACCGCAAATAGTGCCTTTTTGTTACGAACATGCCCCACCCCCCCCTCCGGAGCCAACAACCAATGGGGCCCCCCCCCCTGCAAAAAATTCTGCGGACGCCCTTGGGCATATGTATATATAGCTCCCGTTGTGGTTTGTCCAGCAACTCAAAGCAATCGTCGGCACTGCTTCTTCCGCTGCTAAATTTAAACCTTTGCTCAACGATAAGTGTCAATGCCTTTAACAAGAATACACAATTTGGAACGTCGCATGCAATCGCAGGAAAACAGGCCTTGCTATTCCTTCGCCATGGCTGTAAGAAGAAGAATCGATGGCTCTAAAAGTGCTTTGTATCCTTTATATGTGCTTGACCTTTCGCAGTAAACCGAGTTCGGAGTGTTGAGATGATCTCTTGTTTCCTGCCTGCCATTACAAGAACCAAGTGATTCCGCAGGGATAGATTATGGAGGCAGTAAGGAAAAACGGAAGAAAGCCATGATGTGCTTGACTACCCATTCATGTCCAGTGATGAAGTCGGCGGGCCGCGGGGTCCCTAATGCTCCTGCAAGCATGCAAGGCAGTTTAAGACGAGAAAGAACGCCGGCGCGCCTACCACCGACTTAACTTATGCAACACCTTTAGCAAACCTTATCGTTCGGGGGTGCCCTCTAAGAGCCAATCTCTTTGAAGAAACTATTACTGTCTCCAGTATTCATCACTCATCATGCAGCAACATTTTCTGCCACTTCAGCGGAAATAACATACTCGTTGCAGAGTTTTCAAAGGTTCTACGTATGAGACGCTGGTTTTTAGCCGAAAGAGTGGTTTTTTCGGCCGCAGAGAGCCTTTCTTCTCAACTGGCCCTCCTCTGCAACCGGCCGGAGCCTTCAGGAAACCCCGGTGTTTTTGTTCGGCACAACAAACAGATGCTTACTTTTGCGCCTGGCTGCTCATGACTGAAATTGATGAAGTCATAGTGACGTCTGAAGCTAGCATGGCTTCGACTGCTGAAAGGAGGTGGGTTCAAAGCGGCCAAGCCAGTGACGCCAGCGAATGGCTTCCGTTAGTCACGACAAAGCGGCACTGCAGCGGGGCATGCGCGTCTGGCTTGCGCTCTGCAAACAAACCAGTCGTAGCCTTTCACAGCCTGTCGGCATTTGTGTTTACGTTCGCTCTCGAACGCACTCGAGACGACAACCCGGCCGACCTACATTTGTTGAGCTCACTCGCGTTTACAAGTGTCCTGTCGTCCACGCGCCTTTTGTTAAGCATATGACGTCAGGTGAAAATCTATGAGCCACCGGCGCTGCGTAGGACAACTATCTGCCGGCAAAGATGCGTCTTGTAACTGGGCAGCTCAGCCGGAATTTGCATACCCGACGAACGTACCTCAAATTAAAACGTGACGAGGGGAACGAGTTGAAGACGACAGAAACAAGAAAACAGCATTGAAGCATGGGTAAGTATAACGGCCTTTTCTGTATGTTTTTATGTTTTTCAGCGAGTGTGTGTAAAGGAGACCAGTGGGAGCCTTGAATGTGAGACCGGCGTCTAGTTTCCTGCTTTTCTTCAACATATGACATTCGTTTTGGTTTATTTCTGCGTCATACTCGTGCATGACACTTAATGGTTTATGAACATGTTTCTCCTAGAAGCTTATAGTGGCAAGAGGATGAGAAGAGCCACATATATAAATAAAATGAGAAACGCATTATCTGGAACTAAATAATAAACTTATTGCATAAACTACTCAAAAAGTAGCACAAAACACTGCGTAAACAGCAATAAACTTCTCACAAGTCGTAACACTCTAGTGTACATCTTGAATAAAATGTTGGTAACACGATTTGCACATAATTTGCGGAGAGGCAGGACAAAACTGTAATCGTCAAGCGGGTTATTGAGCAGAAACAAGCTTTGAACACAACAAACCTCCTGGTTTATCCAAATTTTCACGTATTTTTGAAGCATCTTCAGTTTTTTGGCAAAAGTAACATGCCGCTTCATTGGAAATAGCAATCCGCCTTTGCGTACAGAGGAAATTTGCGTTTTTTGCACGCTTATTGAATATACAGAGAAGCTGACAGCATATTCGATTATAAGTGTTCTACTCAAGCTAAATGGCTCTTAATGTTTACCTCTATCAGAAATCAAGATATATAGGCTGAACTATTGAAAGAGATAGCACCAAGTCGAAAGTCGTTTACGAGAGACGAATTTGCCTTGTAAACCACAGTATTTCTGCCAATCCAAAGATTCATATCACGCCACTGGCTATCCCGGAAAGATGAACACGCGGCGACTGCTTGCAGTCAAGTGAACTGCCCGGGTTACGTTTGATAAGCGGAAAGATCTGTTGCAAAGGGAGGCACAGATTTAAGCTATAAAAAAAATCTGCGAAAACGTCAGTTTTTTCATGCCATGTAGTGTAGATGAAGGCGTGACTTATTAAGCTCATTATTACTGTTTTCTTTTTTCGGATGATGGGGGGGGGGGGGGTTGAGAGGGTAGAATGGGTGGTGTTAGCACGGGATGAAGTCAGATAAATAGCATTGCATTCAGTGAGAGAAATAGGCATATTCTTAGTCGTGCTCTAACATGCAACGTCATATTTAAAAAAGGTGATGCGCACTGTCAGATTAAAACATTTTGAGCTTTCGATGTCAAAGCCAGAAAATATAGCTTTTCTTGGCACCTAAAAATGGAGCCCAACTAAATGAATGGTTAGAGCAAAGTTAACGGCACATAAAATGTGCAGCAGGTAGACTAACAAATTAAGAAATTAAGGTTATTATAGCTAATATTGATAAATTGCAGAAGTAAGCGAATAAAAAGCAACAAACACGGACAGAGCAAGATATGAGGAGAAGATTAATAAAGAGCTTCAGAGAATATGGTAAAAATAACAAAAGCATAAAGCGTGTGCTAGAGATCGTTATTATAACGAGTTGAAGTCAGTTAACCAACTTGGAATTCGTTGTACATGACCTAAATATCCAATCTAAGTGTTAGAGATCGAACGAAAGTAACTATGAACCGCGTAAACAATAAGAAAAGATGTTCCATGCCGGCGTATGTTTTTTTTTTCATTTCTTCAGAGAAAGACCCAACACCGATAAGAAGCGCAGTGGAGCGTAATGCCTACGCGTCCTTGCAGCACGGGCGTAGCTAACCAGCACACAATTTCTAAATACCAACAAAAAATGATTGGCCCTTTAAAAAACTAAACGTGCAGTATAGGCACACTTTTGGCTAGAATATGAGATTTCGCGCGCTTTCTCCCGATGCTGGAAATATTTTTTTCAAGAAATAAATAGGTTTGGCTGTTAAAGGTCGGGAGTTCGCTCTCCAGGAGAGGAAGCTGCATTTCTACTATGGCTGAGTGCGAGAATTCCCCCAGACTCTGATTTTGGTGGACATTAAAGGAAAACATGAAGGCGAATTTAACCGCCAGCTGTTCAGTAGTTGTGTTTTTGCAGGTAAAAGTTCGTCAGTGAGTCAACCGTTCTCTTGGCTTTGCTTTTTTCAAGGCTCACTCAGGCAACAGCTTAAATTTGGGAATATTTGAAAGGGTACACGTCGAGGCCAATGATCCTTGCTATTGCATCACTAGCCTGCTCGGCCGTCGTGGTGGCTCAGTAGTTATGGCACTCGGGTGTTGACCCGAAAGACGCGGGTTCGATCCCTGCCGCAGCGGTTGAATTTCGATGGAGGTGAAATTCTAGGCGCAAGTGTGCTGTGCGATGTCAGTGCACGTTAAAGCACCCGGGATGTCAAAATTTCTGGCGGCCTTCACTACGGCATCCTTTACAGCCTGAGTCGCTAAGGGATTTTAAATCCCACTAAACTAAACTAAACTACACTAGCTTGCTCGACAAATGCTGCAAGGTTCAAAATCACCTGCCCAGAACTCAGGAACAATTAAAAGCGAATTAGAGGCTCAGTTCCAGAGAACGAACACTAAATGGAGGGTGAGTTAAAAAAAAAAAAAGTCTTTCTGGAAAACAAAACCGGCGGAGAATTTTTATAGGCGCATGTGTTCCTGCAGCTAAGAACAACTATGCGATTATTTTGCTCTCTTCTTCCCCCGTTCTTCATTTGAGCAAAAAACAAATACGATAGCAGTCTCCTTGAAATGAGAGGAAGAGAATGTACACGTGTGATAGCAAATTACACGTAATCTTCTCGTATGCGCCAAGCTTTTGTTTTGGAAGGCTCTTTAACGGTACCATCTGCAGCTAAGAGCCTTCTGCTCCTTGCGAAAACCCGCTGACTCCGACCTTTGCTCACTTTGCGGGTATTTTAATTAAAATTCAAGGCTATTTTTTGCGCATGTTAGCGATGAAAATGCTCAATAATATATTCCGCGAAAAAGATGAAGTGTTTTGAATCGAAGACAAGAAAGCACCCCTGTCATCAAGGTGTTAAGCGATAAAGAAATTTGAATAAGATTTATTTCTTTGCACAGACGGTCGGTGTTATCAGCCTATTCGTGGCTCGAACTAGTAATAGTTTCTGAACGGGACCTGCTGAGCAGAAACGTACAGGCGCGGACAAAAGTAAACGAAGCACGCAACTGTCTTCAAATATTTTTCACGCGTCACCTAATTGAAATTTCCAGCAGTGGCACGCGCATGCTGGTAGAGGAGGTTGGTGGGCTTTCTTGCAGACAAACAAGGCTTCTTCATTACCAATGGAGAAAGCGTGACTGCACTTCGAACGCAATAGTGTGCTCCGTTTACTTATGCCCGCGCCTGTACCTTAATGATGTTGGCAACCATTCAAACGTCCGTGGTGCCTCAGTGGTTCTGGTGCCAAGCTGCTGGCCCGAAACACGCGGGTTCGATCCTAGCCGTGGCGGTAACGTGTCGGTGAAGGTGACCTGCTATGCCCGTGTACTGCGCAATATTAGTGCACGTTGAAGAACCCCACGTGACCGCAGTTATCCGGAGTCCTCCAATACGGCGTTTCTAATAGCCTGAGTCGCTTTGGGACGTTAAGCCACACAAAACCAAAAGCAACCTCCTGGTATAAAGAGAACAATGTAGGCAACACGTTGTGGCACCAGTGCTGTGTATTATACAAGTGCAAAACAAAACATTGATCACGCAACGGTCATCTTACTTGATTATCGGTGGCTCTTGAAGCGTGAGCCAATAGTACGTGAACATAGCGAGGCATAAGGTCCAGGAAGAAATCGAGGTATTTTCTTGTTTCTACTCACATAGAGTCTCCTTTGCCATTCGTTGCTGCGCCCGTTATATCTTTTCGATGAAATAATTTGCCTCTTGGCTTCAGAAGGAATGTCATCTACTTGCACTCTTTCTGTTACTCGTATTGCTCTATTTTTGACTGCTTATGCGGGTACTACTAAGGTATAAGGAAACAATTAATGTGACGCTTAAATTTCGCCTTATAAGAAGAAGCCATAGCACCTTCACTTCGTTTTTAGCCCTTTTCATTTCATTTTCCCACAAATTAGCAATCCACAATCACATTACCGATTACGGTCATTGATTACAGTCACTATTATGGATCACACTGGTGATTATCAATCACAAAAACAATTATCCACTATCAATCATCAATCACAACTTTCAATTACCAATCACTACCCAGGTTACACTGCGCGACATATTACGCCCCTGCACACTCCTACAGATACACATGATTTGTTCAAGCACAATGAAGCACCATAACACCAGCTTTTCTTTCCTCGAAATTTCGAGCGCTTAATTAGCATATCTATATTATATTTTATTATTGCGCATGTCAAACACGTTACTAAGTCATACACACCCCAACACGTTCACTAGGTGCCATTATAACACGTTTGAACCAAGATTCCTTCGTGGCCGGTAAATAAAAAAAAGACCCATCCTGGACCACACTGTGTGCCCACCTGGCACGCGGAGGGCATAAGTTCGAACCGCAATGGCGGCAAATCTTTTCATGATTTACTTCTATATTCTGATTTTTCAATATTATCGCATTTTTTTTCAGGTAATGCAGGATGATGGCAGGCGCCGGGTTTTCAGGAGAAATAGCTCTTTACACAATCGCATAAAACTTGGATGCATGGCTCGAGCACGATGCATAGGGGTCTTTGAGTTTCGTACAATATTGTTTTCAAAGTGAACCAACTTTACCGCCTCTATGGACCGTGTCAATTTATGCTCCTTTCTGATTTGCTCGTAGTGTACTAAGGCGATAGCGTTCAATGCCCCGTTACTCACAAAATCCGGCGTTGGCGCTGTCGGCGTTGTGAGGTAAATATCGCGAGCATGGCTCTGGCAGGTGGTCCCCAGGTCCCCAGAGATCAACCTATGAGGCAGGTGGGCCACCTAGGCCTTATAACCTTGCGGCGCAATCACAACCTACCCACCGGATAGCGAGCAGACTGCCCACCGTGGCAGGTGACAGTTAAATTGATGATTGGTCACTCAGAAACAGCAACCCGGGTCGCGCAGGTACTACCGATGGGACCGCCTGCCGTGGCAGGGCAGAGTCGCATGACTTAATCACTCCACCACTGCGCCAGGAGGGCTATGAAGACTCCCAGGGACATATGAATGCATAAAGTAGAGAATGACCTTCTGCATATATAAGAATTAAGCCAATACGTTCTCGCGTCATACCGCTAAGGCGGAGCATACGTGTCCCTTTCAATGTTTTTCTCCTGACTCGCGTGATATGGAGGCACGCACAAAGCAGTAGACTGCAAGGGTAAACGTGAAGGCTAGTTGGTGATTCATGCTTCTTAAAACAGCGCGAGAGACACGTACAAAGACATGTGTGTCCCTTCGGTCGGCGTGCGTGCCTTTTTTGCTGTTTTAAGAAGAAAGCAGTACTGTTTTCCGGTCAGCCACGGTGTAATGCAAGGTCACTTGTTCGTATGTCAGCCCCGACTGACTTTTAATTCTTTGGTTCTCCTCCAGGCGTGAAGAGTGGTTGCACCATCAAATGTTTTCTTACCTGTTTGCGTTTTGTACGCAATCGCACTTATTACAAATTCCGAAAGCTTTCTTGAGTAAAAAGTTGCCGCATTTCGCAGCTTAACATGGCACCAGTATACTGGAGGTGTCTCACAGATATATATAACCGCCTGCAATATTCCTGCAAACCGAAGAAAAATGCCATTCGTGCCGACGTAAAGTAGGTTTGCTTGTTTTTTTTCTGACTGAAGAATTCTGAATTATGCAACCCTCGATGCCTCAGAGGCGTCGAGGGCAGTGAAGAAAAATGCGAAAGTTTCACAGGGTCCTGGAACTGTCCAGTAGTTATTTAACACAAGTTGCTTCTTGAACACTTCGGATGGACAGCACCCTAATATCTTGAGAGAGTGACAACATACGAGCAAAATACGTAACTCCAGGCATGCCACACTTCGTCGCTGTGCTCTGTCAAACCATTTAACTGACTTTCGCTCTTCAACGTATTTTTTTTTTCGTGTTCGCTGGGTGGCAGCCCAGCTCGTTTAGTGAGAATAAAACAAGCGATTGTCTTTCCCAATATCTTTACTCTGATCACCCGTAAGCCACGGAACTAAAAGGAAAAATTATTCTAGTGAGCGTCGTCGTGTGCACAATATAAACATGCCACTTTGCGTGTAACCTAAATATATAAGCCCTATTTTTGGCTCGAGGGTCCTTCCATTCTCTAGCAGTTGAAAGCTAGCCGCATATAGCTCCGGTTCTGTTTTGACATGCACCTGAAAGCAACAGTCAGCCTCGCTTCTTCCGCTGACAAATTTAAACAGTGGCTCAAGGAAAAGTGTCGATGCCTTTCACAAGAACAGACTCTTTAGAGCGCCGCATAAGAGCGTCGGAGAGGAGGTATTGCTTTGTACCCTTTAAGTGTGCATAGCCTTTCACTACAAACCAAGGCTTGAGTGCGTAGATTCTTTCTCGCTTGATGTTTGCAGTGAACAAAGTGATTTCGAGTTGATTATTTTTTGAGGCAACCAGGAGAAAGAAAGTCATAAAGTGCCTGACTGCGCATCTGTTTTTGCACATTCATGCCACATGGCCAAGCTTGTGGGCAGCGCGCTGTTACGTGCCACCGCATGATTGCAAGGCATTCTACGACCATAAAGCACCGCCGCGCCTAGCGCTGACTCGGCTTCCCATGCTTGCAATTGTTCAGCTTAAGCCCTGTGCCACGCCTTTTGAAAACCTTGTTGCTAGGAGCAGTCCTGTAAGAACCAACATCTCTGTGGAAACGATTACTGCCTCCAGAATTCATCACTGATCACTCGACCACGGTTTGTTTCATTTTGAGCAGAAAATCAAATTATAGTTTGCGGTACTTTCAAAGCACATCTTATACATACGAACCACTCGTGTTCAGCAGTCGCTTTGGCCTTTCTCGGCCGAAGAGAGCAACCATCTTCAAATGGACCCGTTGTGCAACCGGTCGAACACTTTAGGAAACTCCGAAGTGTTCGTCCGACACACCAAACGAGTGCTTACTTTGGTGCGTGGTCATTCATTACCAAAATTGGTGACGTCAAGAGCCACGTCAAAAGCCTCGCTTGGCTTCGACTGCCGAAAGGATGTTGGTTCAATGCGTCCAAACGAGCGACGTCAGCGGCTGGCTTCCGTTGAGTCACGACAAAGCGGCATACGCGTCTGGCGTACGGTCTGCAAACAAACCGGTCGTAGCCGTTCACAGCCTGCCGGCACTAGTGTTTACGTTCGCTCTCGAACGCACTCGAGTCGTCAACCCGGCCGACCTGCATTTCTGGAGCCTCGTGTTTAAAGTCTCCTGTCGTCCACGCGCCTTTTGTTAAGCATATGACGTCAGGTGCTGCACCGGCGAGTGAAATACATTAGGTCCTGCGTGCTGCGTAGTAAAATCAAACGTTTTTGCGAAGATTCATCTCGAAACTGGACAGCGTAGCCGGAATTCGTGTGGCCGAAGACCGTAGTGCACTTGATATGTGCAGGCAACACGCGCAAGTTCATTGAAAATAGGGTTCTTGATTTTAACCCGGATCTAATTGAAAGAACGTGGCCACGGGAACGAGTTAAAGACGGCAGAAACAAACCAAAATGCGTTGAAGAAAGTTCTACTATGCCGGCCTTGTTTTTAAAATTATGTAAATCAGCCAGTCTCTGTATAAGAGAGCTCTAGGAGCCTTGAACGTGGGATCGACGTCTAGTATCTTGCTTTGCTTGCAGATGTGATTGTCTTTTTTGCTTTATTTCTTGATAAACTCCGTGCATGATCTTTCATGACATGTGCAATCTAACATGATCTGAATGTGATGATTTAACGGGTCACACTAGGCTGACGGGAACCCGATGCCGACGCTACGGCGACGCCGACGATCGGCGGTCGCGTCGGCCAACTTGGTCGTTCCCCGTCTAGCCAGTCACACTGCACCGACGACGACGACGACGCCCCCAACGACCAAGCGTCTTCCTAGTGTGACAACGTCGCCGACCAAAGATGCCGACGAGACCCGTCGGCCGACGCGTCTTGGGCAGATCGGTGGCGAGCGAAAACATTCGCCGACCAAAAGCGAGTACCGAGCTCAGAGCGCAAAATGCAATCATTATGTAGACAAATAATGCACGCGCAGCAACATTCATCAAACCATATGGCCACTTGGCCGACGCGCCACACCGATTGTCGCTTGCGAACTGCCGTCCCACTGCAAGCAGGGACACTCGGAGCGGTGAGCATCGCTGCGCCGCTGTACCCAAGCTCCGCCCACATTCGGTGTCGCACTTCGCCGCCGTGCAGCAGTGCCTGAGCGCTGCTTGGGATGGTGTACAAATGTCACAAGAAAAGACAAGATCGCCTTGTTATCAGAAAGACTGCTCGAGCAGCGATAAAGCATGCCTGCTTATGTTTCGAGCTTTCGGCAACGGCACCGCTCGCGGGCGCTCCGGGCGGCGAGCTCTGCTGCTGCCTGGCTGCCGTGGTCGTCGCTAGGCCTATAGCCTCTTTCGCATTGGAGCCGCAGCGGCCGGCGCTTCGGAAGTCGCCTTAGCTATAATAAAAGGCTACTCTACACATCGGTTTACTGTCAACAGCATCATCTCACAATAAAATAATAGTATGGTAAATTTCCGCGACGTCTTCAGCAACGAAGCGAGCGGGCGCAAGGCGAGCCGGACCCCAACTTCGGGCCAGCGGCAGCTGCGAGGCGGTTGTGGGAAGAAGTTTGCTCGTATCACAGTCGTTACCTTTGCCAACAGCTCAGTATTGGTCAGCGATCCTGAGGAATGAAACATTTTTCACATTTCTTATCACAGGGTTTAATATTTACGTCAAGAACAACCTTCAGCTCGTTTTTATGACGCCGGCAGACGCTCGGCGTTCACATGTACTTCACGTTCGCACAAGAAAATACGAAACAGCCGTGAACCAGAAAGGATGCTTCCTAGATTAGAGCAACGATAATGTGCCTGTGCAAAAGTGGATCTTTCGGCAACGACACCGCCTGCGGCAACGCCGGGCGACGACTGTGCGCTGGTCCCAGGCTGCCCTAGTCGTCGCTAGGCCTAGGTGGTTTCGTATCGACTCGGCAGCTGACGGCGCTTCGGAAGTCGCCTGTGCTGTAATAAAATACCTACTATTCACATCGCTTTACTGCCAACTCGTCCCATAATAAAAGATATGTTCGATTTCCACGACGTCTTCAGCAACGGAGCTAGCAGACGAGCCGCGCGCACGAAGCAGCAGCGTCGAGCTGTCGGGATAGGACAACGTCGGCGTGAGGTCGGCGCTGTTGTCGGCAGAGTGTGACACGCGGGTCGGCCGACGGCTGCTATGTCGCCGACGCAACGGCGATGCGCTCGTCGGGCGACGATCGGCGCTCGGTCGGCGTCTGCGCAGTGTGACAGACGCCCCGACGGCACGAAAATCGCTGCCGCCGACCATCGCCAGACTGAAATCGGCCGATCGTCGGCCTAGTGTGAACGCGCCTTTAATCTATTCGAATGCAACCGCTTTAACGCAGTTTCTTTTTGGAAGAAGGCTACTGCAACTGCATGAGCTTAGCTAGCCAGAGGGTAGTTCTATCCTGCACCGTGACTAACTGACCGTCCCACCAGGAAATATTTCGTGGTCACTTTTATCCGCAACGCACATAAGAAACTTTAAATCGCACTGGACTGGTCATGTTTTTTCTAGTAGCTGATAGTGGGGATAGGAGCAGAATTTACAAGGGCGTCCGCAGAATTTTTTGCAGGGGGGGGCCCCGTTGGTGCCCCGGGGGGGGGGGGGGGGGTATGTTCGTAGCAAAAAGGCGCTATTTGCGGAGTAAATTTATTTATTTATATATAAATAAAAATTAAACAAAATGCACACATGAAAGAAAAATTACAAACAGCAAATTAAAGCGCGGCTAGGAGAGGTACATTGGAGTTTATCAACGAAGAAACAACTAAAATTAATAAAAAATGCAAAAAGATGCTATATCACTTCGTGGAGAAGAGTGCTCAGTCTTCCTGCATACGGGTTCTCGACTCACCCGGATTGATGACCAGCACACAGCACAATATGTTCGCAAACACGCAACTACAGTCACTCAGTCAGTCTTTCTTGAACAACAACTGTAGGCGCCTCGGATTTTTCTGGGCGAATTGCGTAATTACACGTGTGATAAATTCACTTCTGTGCTTCATTACACGCTCTCGGTGCACACTCATCATACACATTGATTGGAAAAACTGTTGAACGCGTACGTTGAAAACAAAAGATGACTATATATACAACGAAAACTTATTTACAAGATAAATGCACGCTCGCAGCTTCATACACCTCGCTCCATCTTGCTTGCGCATCCGCACAGTCGAGCAACCCCACACACACTGCTCGCCGCTCGTCGTTTTCTCGTCCGCTGTCTTGGTTGTTCTCAGCTTCGCTGACAACCGGCCACTAAAAACACCCAAGCACAAACACAGAGGCGCGCACACGTGCGAGGGCTTACTTGCCGCAGTATCCCCGAATGCGCACTTTGGGGGTGAAAGGAACGCCGCGCAACTTCCGAGGGGAAGGGACACTCGCCACTCCGGTCGGAAAATTTGTTTTTGTGTTTTTATGGGGTTCAGAGCCCCAAAACGACTCAGGCTATGAGGGATGGAGTAGTACAGAGTTCCGGGTAATGTCGACCACCTGGGTCTCTTTACCATGCACTGACACGCACAGTACATGGGCGCTGTTGTGATTTGAGGCCCAGCCAGAGGTGACAGGCGAGCCAGGCAGGCGCCATCGGGCTGCGTTGACCAAAGGCGCTGGTTTTCGCAGAAGACGCAAAGAACGCTGGTGTGGGGGTGCCTCGGGAGACTGCGTCGCCGTGAACAAAAGCAGCTAATCCCCTTTGCCGGAGATTCTGAAAGCGGCGCTTCTACCGAACTGCGCTACACGTGGATCGGAGGAGACAGCGAGCGGCGGCGGCGCCAACTCATCGCCCGCTTGCCCCTGAGCAGCCCGACAAAGCGGGGGTGGACACGGCTGATTTGTCCTTCCCTCCTTAAGAATTCATCGGTGACCGGCGTAACGACATAGGCGAAAACAAGATGCCCCGTGCACTGTCTGCCTCCGTGTCGCTATCTCTCTAGAGATCAAAGAAACAGACACCCATCTCAAGGCGGCTCGAAACACATGTTCGCCGGTGCCGCTGTATGTCTGGAACAGGTCGCCCTTCAGTAGAGCTAACGATGGCGTGGTTTGAAAACGGCGGAACGACGCACGCCCGGACGCGGCATTTCGCAGATGTGACCATGCGGGGCTGCTTTTACCCTTTTGACTGAGCGCACCACCGCCCCTGGTGTGCGGCCATCACTCACGGTTCGAGTGAGTGATTTTCCAGGGGGGTGCAACCGCCCCCCCTTGCCCCCCCCTCCGGACGCCCATGAGCAGAAAACTAATTATTGATAGGTTTCAGTGGAAATTCTGAATAAGGAGCAATAAATGCTTACAAAGCAAGCAATGTAACAACACAATAATGCAAAAAAAGGAGGCAAGTAGCGTACGTATTATTCAAGTAGCAATATAACAAATACAAAAACATAGAGAATGCGCGAGAAAGTAGCACAGGAATGTAACCTGTGCTACAGACCGTTATTAAAACGAGGTGAATCGGTTAACGAACTCGGAATTCGGTCTATATCAGCGAAGTGTTCAGTTGTAAGTTAAAGATCGGGTGAAAGTAGCAAGGGGTGGCATAAGCGATGAGAACATAGCCTCCTTGCTAATGGATATATATATTTTTTTGTTTTGTCAGAGAAAAACACGATGCCGATAAGAAGCCCAGTGCAGCGTAATGCCTGCATGCGCTTGCGACACCGGCTGAGCAAATCAGCACATACCTAAATATCGGCAAAAGATTAAAGGCGCTTTCAAAAACCGGTCGCTTCCGACATGCACACCAACTGCTGGCATAACAGATTTTGCGCACTCTTCCGGAACGCCGGAAATCATTTTTCCAATAACGTGACGGTTCCCTCAATTACAGATAGATAGATGCAGTGAAGGGGGGAAAGGCAGGGATGTTAGCCAGAAAGGTTTCCGCAGTTATAGATTTTTAAAGTGGTTTGAACGTCCGATCGCCCTCAAGAATCAGTTTTCATGTGTGGAGAAGGACGGAGGGTTGGCAATAATACTGTTGCGTACAGCATGAATAGTATGTTATGAATTCGATAGCACCTGTATTTTCCAATAAAGAAATTGTCCTCAATTAAATCTGAACCATTTCTGAGCAATGTTGCTTCGGCTTCAAACTCGTGCCGTGGAACATCGCTTTTAACCACTTCATGCACGCCCATTACGCCTTCTCATTAGGCAGACGCGTGAATTCTGGTATATGTGAAGCACATGGTTACGTTATTGTGTTGTGAACTATTGGAAAATTTACATAAGCGCTTATCGTAGCCGTCATGACTGAAGTGCCATAGTCGGTGGCTTTTCATTTTGTGACAGTGAGACTCCACTTTTCTTCACCGTGAAAATTTCATTTAAAAAAGCAATTACCATAAAATAAACATTTTTCCGGTCCGTTCTGTACAACCAGTGAAAACGCGGTGTGATACTCTGAAATGTTTTGGATCATTTCCTCAGCAATTATCTCGTTAGTGAACGGTGCATCTTAACTGTATGACGACCCCACTTCCCTACAAAGGTAACTGAGCGAAGATGCAGTAGCACATCCTGCGCAGCATTAACAATGCACGTAATCATTGCTGTCGTTGCTCGTCAACAACGTCAGCGTCAACATCCAGCGTCAGCATCCCTGCATCTTCTCGTGTTCTGAAGGTGGGTTCGTGAACGTGGGCTTCTGCCTTCTCAGAACAAGAGTAACAAAATGAAAAAAAAATACATACTGTGGCGTGTAGCCCTTGCGACAAATTGAACTCTCCGTGTGTAAAATCACCCGATTCTGTTTATATTCGTTGTCAGCAGCACTACATATTTACTGCAGGACAGATGGGAGCAACGAATGGTATCTGTGGAGGCACATGCAGGAGTTGAAATGAGCATTCGTGGGTAAATGCGAGTACGTTTTTGCAGGCTAGTTGGTGCCTAAGCATTCTGGTTTTTTTTGCGCAAAAAACACGACACAAAAGAAACGAGGTAGACAGGACAAGCGCTTGTCCTGTCTACCTCGTTTCTTTTGTGTCGTGTCTTTTGCGCAAAAAAACCCAGAGTGGGTAAATGCAATGCTGTGATGCCTTAAAAAAAAAGCCAAACAATGGCGCTTCTCGGCTGTTGGCTCGCAGCGGTAGCAGAAATGCCAACTTTCAAAAAAAGGATAGCAAAGTGTGCGACACATATCTTTGCTCGAACCCCGCTTATCACAAGTATAATTATGATGATTACTATGATTTTTTTTGCCTTGGCTCAGTGGTTATGGTGCTCGGCTGCTGACACAAAAGACGCGGGTTCGATCCCGGCCGCGGCGGCTGGAATTTCTTTGGAGGAGAAATTCTAGAGGCCCGTGTACTGTGCGATGTCAGTGCACGTTAAAGAACCCCAGGTGGCCGAAATTTCCGGAGCCCTCCACTACGGCGTCTCTCATAGCCTCAGTCGCTTTTCAATTCAAAACTTTATTTCCAACGACTCGTTGGGGGTCATGAGGCAAAAAGCTGCCATTGGCAGCTTGAGGGTGCCTGATGCCCGTACAAGGCAGCAGCATATAGCCAACACAAAATTCTGAACACTTTCACATAAATTGACTCATCGAAACACATTCCAAACACATCAAGACACAGAACAAGAAAGTATACAGTACGAAAAACATAAAGGCAATGAAAATACATTGAATACGATTAGCTGCACAAAAACTGGGATGAGAAAAAAATTTCACGTGTCTGTTTTCTATTACATGCGCTTAAGTCAAAATTTGCTGACAGTAATTTGTTAAGCAAGCACGGCAAGTTGTGCGTGAGCGACTGTAGCATATAATTTGTACGTCTGCGTGGTATCAGCCATGTCTCAGATCCACGGGTGCGACAATCACTTTTCTGTTTCTGCAAATGCGAAAGGAATTTTATGAGGCTCTTAAACTTTTCATCGGAAAATAAGTGTGAGTACAGTAGACGGAACTCGTAAATGGGACGTTAAACCCCACAAACCTACTAAGAATTTTTATGGGGCTAGGGCCTTTGTGGCCAAAGAGCGCAATAGCACGAGGTGGTTTCGTGTCCTAAATGTTAGGTCAAAGACCAGTTTTCCAAACATTTTACCGTGAAGAAGTTCAGCACCAGGCCATTGTCATAAATCTAAGCATGTCTTTATTTCATCAGCCATCTCATTCCCTGTCGGCATGACCTACGCATTTCTTGTATAATATTCAGTGCGTTCAAAGCGTAACATGCTCTGCACAGATGGAGACCGTGTTCATCACACCGAGTAATTATTGATGTAACTAAATTGTTGACAAAACTTTCATTGTGATATTGTTCAAGTCGTTCTTTCACTGTCCCTCCCGCTTGGGCCAAAAAATGGCCCGCAATATATCTGTCATTTCAGCTCGAAGCAATGCGACAGCAGCCTGATCTCTCGTAGCACCGGCCAGCCGAGCCCCGGAGAGGCCAATGGGTACTGTGTGGCATTTGCGGCCGCTAGGGGTGCAAAACTCTCAGGAGGCGAGCGCAGCTGGCGGTTTGGAAGCTCCAGCCGTGCATGCACTTCCGTTACATTTGTGTACTGTTTTCATTCAAATTTCCTTGTGCACATGTACAAGTGTTAAAAGCCTTGACGTTCGGAAGATATCTCACAGCGAAGCACTGCGCACCACTTGCTTTTGCGAGCGGCAAATTTCGCGCAGCGAACGTGGTACTCTGCTAGCTTCCTAGCGCTGCGAGGCCGATACAGGCTCGTGGCGTCACACGCACGTGCAAGCCACCTTAGCACGAAGTTAGCAGTACATAAAAAGAAGACATTCTGACTGCTGGTGCCTTTTGAAGAGGATAATTTTGGAATACACAGGCTCGACGGCTCTGCAGATACGTTTTCTTTGTAAAGTCTCCTCGCTGGAATGGCCAACACAGGGTCTTATATTCACAAAACTCGGCAATAGCCTAGAGGGCTATTGATTTCATCCTGGGGCTTTAAATTATTCAAAGAAAGGAGAGGGGCACGATTTTAAGCTGCATGCAAACCGAAAAGCTAGGGACAGAGTTTCGGGCGAGAAGTCATGAATTGTTCTTTAAGCGCCTGCCTGCCGGAGTGAAACCGTGAGAACCGAGGAGACGAATTCCAGAAAAGTGAGAGCATTTTCTTCGGGAAGATCGTGGCGACAATCAGATTTCTTACATAATACGGCGAAATAAAGTTGGCAGCTATTTAATATCTGCTTATATCTCGTTTACCCTTATTAATAATTAATGTTCTGGTATTAATGTGAAAGCGGTACTTTAAAAGAATTTTATCGCACGTGGGGAGTATTCCAAGTCTCTGCTACGTGCCGCTGCGCACCATGATTGCAAAAAGGGAAACTTGTGGCGCGATGTCCTAGACTGTATTCAAGAACGAAAGAACGTTCCCGGGCTAAGTTATTCGGTATAAGCTCTCTCCTAGTCAGTTAAGCTACTTTTATGCAACATCTCCCGCGTGATTTTCAAGAATGCACAAAAATTGGCGCGCCGAATAATGCAGAATAAGCCCAGAAGAGGCTGCAAAATTTGGTACCATACAGCTGTACAATGGAAACTTAAGATTGTGTGGTTACGCCACATTTTGCGACAAGGCAGTGACAAATGACGCCAGTGCAGTGCAGCGATTGGTCGCAGCACTACACGTAGGGCAGCGCTAAATGGCTCTTACGCGCTCAACAAGTTTAATGGAGGAAGGT
The DNA here is from genome assembly GCF_055824585.1 of Amblyomma mixtum. Classification (NCBI taxonomy): domain Eukaryota; kingdom Metazoa; phylum Arthropoda; class Arachnida; order Ixodida; family Ixodidae; genus Amblyomma; species Amblyomma mixtum. The sequence continues at coordinate 226,248,191 of NC_143013.1, forward strand.
TGCAAAGAACAAATGAAGCACAAGGTGCCGAAGTCGACGGTGGATTCAACACAATTCCCATTGTATCCAGCCGGTGCTTTCCAAGAAACTGAGAACGCTGATCTGGTGCTCACACGCGTCATATGAGGGGTGCATCAGAAAAAAGGTATACGAAAAGCACTGAGGGGTGTGGAGAAACTTAGGCACGACGATGTGGCTGAGGAAAGCAGAGAAAACGACAATCGCAGAACGCTGCCGGACGTAGCGGAAAGCCACGAAGCGTGTGCGCGTTTCACTACGAAAGTATGCCGGCTAAAGGACTCATGCTCTTATGAACAATTTGTCACTTGGTTCTGAAAAATGGTATTTAGTTTACTGGGATTATTTCCCCGGAATGAAATTACTACTCGCGATCTTCTACAAAGATCCGCAATACTAAATATATACGGCATGAATTTTTTGATGACGTCCTTGTGCCCACAAAAAAAAAATGTTTTGTGCATAACTCCTCAAAAGACATGCCTGTATCGTGCGTACTCTAAACAGCGTAAATAAGCATCGCAGCACGCTAAATGGCACCTCATGTATAACTTCATGTGCTGTAAAAATTAACTTCCCATTTCGTTGTCATCCTGGTGCATGTTTGTGTTAATATTTTATTTTCCCCTTCAAAATGTGTGAAATAATATCAATTCGGTTAATCGCCTATTTTAAATTATTGCACGCATCACGAATGCAGAAGAAACTCTTTGAATGACAAATTCTTGGTACTTCTGAGCCCGCAGGACGTGAGGCGGCACACCTTAGCTGATGGGTTCCACATGGAAATGATGTACATTAATTTTATGACTTTAGCTACATTAATGACAAGATCGGATCTGGCAGAGTTTCAAAACAAATTTCATGCGGTACAACAAACCACATTGAGAATAGAAGTGTATATTGCAAAATTTCAGGCGATAATTCAATCAGATATACGGCTGCTGCTCCGCCAGCACTTCTATTCCTTCACGAGTAGCCACTGACACGGCCGCCGCAGTTGCACAAGACGAGAACTATTGCTATCACCACCAGTGGCGCTGCGAACTCGGCGGTCCGTTCTTAAAGAGATCAAGCTGCTGTGGCAGTGCTATGCTCTAAAAACTTAACATTGTTTCTTTCTGACTTCTCTCTTCATTCCAGATTCTGGCATTGCTTTTCAATATTTTTTCTCGACATGTTTCAGCGACCATGAATTTTCGATACTTCAAAAGCATTTAGTGAGAGCAGAATAGTCGTAACGTTACGTGGTCTTTTCAAGCGCTTTCTGTAGGCCTGTTTTAAAGTTTGCTTTAACCTACGTTAGCATACGTTACCTTAATAAGGCCTAAAATCGAATATGCGCCGGCCATCTGGGACCCGGATCAAGCACACCTTATAGATGGCTTGGATTCTTTGCAAAACCGTGCCGTTAGATTAATCTTTTCTGATTATTCCCGTCATACTAGCGTCATCGCACTAAAGGCTCGCGCCGAACTTGATACGTTATCACATCGTCGCAAACTACCACGCTTGACCCTTTTCCATAAACTTTACCATCATGTTCTGCTCCATGACAATTTTTTTCAATCACCTGAATCTTTTTTTCCACGTCGCGACCACCCGCTGAAAGTTAAACGCATATCATGCCACACTTCTTCTTTTGCGAACTCTTTCATACCACGTACTATAGTCGACTGGAATAATCTACCATCACTCATCGCTTCTGAAAGGCATCTTAACAAGTTTCAGGATCTTCTAACCGAAATGTCTGTTTAGCTTTACTAATTGATTCCACAACATGCTGCATTCAGCTGTTTTGTTATTTTGTTTTCTTCCTGCGGTTGTTATGGGTCTAAAACACTATCTGTTCTTTTTTAGTGTAAATTACAATGCATACTACAGGTTTTTGTTTCTTGTTTTGTTTTCTACTTGTGCTTTCTGTATTTATGTATTGTACCTTGGCGCTTGCTCATTCTTGTTTTGCGTTGTGTGTCATTGCTCCCCCCATGTAATAACCTTGATTGAGGGCCTTTAGGGGTTTATTGAATAAATGAATAAATAAATAAAACCTCAGATCGCACAATGAACTTGAGGAATTAGGTGAAGAATTCGATCACAGGACTGAATCCCTCCGCAGTAGGAGAAAAATAGGTAACGCGCGCGCGCGCGTTATCTATTTTTCTCACACGCACACACGCGCGCACACACACGCACACACACACGCACGCACACACACACACGCACGCACGCACGCACGGACGCGCGCGCGCACACACACACACACACGCACATGTACACGCGCACGCGCACGCACACGCACACGCGTGCGCACACGCACACGCGCGCGCACACGCACACGCGCGCGCACACGCACACGCGCGCGCACATGCACACGCGCGCGCACACGCACACGCACACACGAACACACACACGCGCGCGCACACGCACACGCGCACACACGCACGCGCACGCACGCACACACACACATTGCTAGATTGATACGCTTCAGCCACTTTCTTTTTTTCATTCGAGATGTTTGCCATTAGGCATAATGTAAAAGGGATAGAAAGTTACAAGAAGGAGTGTAAACAAGCCTCGCTTAAAAAGTGCCAAAAGTTCACGATAAAGCGATTATCATGAGTCCATTTGCGATAGTCGCCTGCAACGTCCCATCGCAGGCCTACCTTCTTCAGGAAGCGTCGTCTCATGGAAGCTGTAGCCGTGCAAGTCCACCGCAAGTGTTTTTCGTCACACTGGTCTGGCGCAGGACCACTATGAGGACATTTGTCAGTCACTTCGAAACGTTTGTCACGCCACCGATGATGCACAGGAGGAGTCAGAGCCGCTCCTGCCCGAATCCGGCGCACAGATACGTCCTCCTCCCGAGTGAGACTCCGGGGGAGAGGGTACGAACACGGAAGAATTAGAGCGTGTGTCTGTTTCTCGGAAACATCCAACAGGAACGGATCTGGGGGAAGAGAGGAAGGTGGCGAGATGTCTGATGTGTGAAGGCGTGTCATTTCATCGACATGAATATTATGGGGATCCTGGGCATGGCCGCGAATTCAGTGTATTCGCATAGAACAGGGGTATTGTCATTTTTGCGGTCACATACGATTCCTAGTGCTGTTAGCGTGACAAGAGGGTGGTTGCAACGGTAACCTTTCGGAATATCGTGTCCGTGGATGGAGTAAGGTGTGGCGAGAGCGGAGAAATCCACAACCGTAGCATCATTATGGTGGAAGGAGGGTATGGCGAGAGCGTGAGAAGGCAAAACTGGTACCTGGTTGCCATGGCAATCAACCGGAGGTTTGTTACCATACAAAAAGAAGGACAGCCGCCGTGGATAGTGTATGGGGAAAAGAGGAGATTGTTGCGAGAGTGTAGGAAGGCGTTTCATGTTAACCATCCGGAACGTGGTTAAAGTTGAAGTAGATAAACAGGTAATAAGAGAGGGATAAATACAGCACTGTCCATCTGCGACAGCTGCTGCGAAACGCACCGCCCTAGGAGAGGTTCATCTGCGGCGTTGCACTTCTAGAGCGCCGGAATGTAGAGCAGACCTAGACCACAAACGACTACGTCCGGAAAAGTTAAAAAAGCACCCTAGAACTATATAGATCTGCGGTCGTTCTCATATTCTGTACCACAAAATATCGTAAGGTACAAATACCTTAACAACTGTCGCTGTATCTCAAGTTAACCAGTGGTCAAAAAGGGATCAACACCAACACACGAGAGAGAGAGAGAGAGAGAGAGAGAGAGAGAGAAGAACGTACAGCACAGGCGCTCTCTTTGTCCTGTATTTGCTCGGTTCCCTCTAGACCACCTAGCCAGCAACAACACCCTCGGTAACCAGTGGTAACAGCTCTTGAATTTTTTTCTTTGTAGTTTTGTGTTACATTTCGATTTCGCAATTTTTTAGCCAAGTGCTTTGACACCTCTTTTTTTTCCGCTACAGTTGTTGCACGTCTGGCAGTTATTAGTGGCAATCAGTAATTGTTTTTTCTCTATGTAGTCGATAACCTCGGTTTCATGCAAATAACTGAAACCGCTGCGCTTTGGTAGTGATTGTGTGCAAAAATGAAAATGTTCAGAAACCAGGTATTAGTATTGCCAAATTAGATGTAGCTCTATCTTCCTCACTGTGTGAAGTTGCATAACTCTCTATGCAGAAACTGCAAACGAGGCATAAAAATCGGGGCTCGTAACGGTGAGAACGTCAGCGTGGTTGTTTCCGATCCTGGCGAAATCTTGACTTCAGAGCTGTTTCGTTTCCGAAGCTACAGCGACGCGTAAAACTACTTCCACTCAGCGCAGATGCTTCTTATGGCGTCTAGATAACTGCGATGCGGTTTCTTGCTTAGCAAGAGCGTGGAACAACAGCGGCCGTAAAAATCCCCAAGGCATTTTAAAACATTTTTTGCTTTCCCGCACGTAGTAGCGTTACGACACGTCAAAGGCAACTATTATCTTGAATGACTATAAGCAAGTTTGCAAATTAGATTTACTCTCCCGTGTAAATCGAGCTTACCTTTCAAGGTAATAAAAGAATAGTTAGTTTTGATCGAGAAGCAGGTTATCCGCCTGAAATTGTGTGTACTGATGGTGACCAAACTTTTCACGATACCTTAGCTCATGCTTGCGTAACCCGCGGGAACTTCCTATTGAAATATAAATTTACGCCCTATTTTGCTGCTTTTTCACGTTACAACCACTTTAGTTGTAATGGATACGCTTTGAGCGCTGTTCGACTTTTGAATAATTTACTCCGGCAAAGAAGGAGCAAGAACTAATGCTTGAACCTATTTGGTGGATAAAAATACAAAAAAATGCAAAAACTGCAATTCTGGGCATGTTCTATAACACATTTTGATTTGTCCCTGATGAGTTGAGGAAATAAAAGACAGAGATTCTGGGTAGGAGAAGACAGTCATTTGTTTCTTTCTTGACTGCGAGCTTTGGCTGTTTACACAGAAGCGCTGGTGTGAAGACGAATGCTGCTGTTTTTATAACATTCGCTCTTCCTTGCTCTTTGCGCAGTTTTTCGCCATCGTAGACGTCGTCCGCAGCGGTGCCCGCAGCACAGATTGTAATGGAGATGAAGAAGACGAAGCGCGAACAGCGTTTTTTGGTCATTGCTGGTCGTCCGGCCACGAGTCTCTTGCTTGATCTTTCTGCACCTGTTGATGGGTCCTGCCCGATCGGCCTTCACTGCTCCATGGGTTTGCGATCTCTTCAATATCAGTAGATCACCTCTTCAAACAGAATACATTTTCAATGTCTTAACTCTTCTTAGCTTATTACTCAGTTGTAGCGCTGTTGGTGTGAGCGCTGTTGGCGTCAGCGCTGTCGCCGCAAAGACCTTGGAATCGCACAGTGGTGTAATATACTTTAATGGCTGTTTTTCCACCTTTTAATGCGTAAAGGTAGTACTCAAAACTAACCGCACAGCGAGGTTATATTTGACGTAAGCGCCGGCCGCTCCAAAACATTGCTGTGGCCGGCTGCGGCATTACTTGCATGATAAGAAAGCGGGCGAGACTATGTGGAAGGGACTGTGTTGCTCAAGGTGACGCCAGTAGCGATGCATGCACTAGTGCATCGAAGGGGAGCTAGGTGGTTTAGGCCTGAACACTACAAAAATTCCTTCCTGTGCCACTTGCTCTAACGATCAAACATTCGCGTTACACACTCGTAACCATCCTGTGAGAATTAAAAAAAAATTATTCCTTAATAAAGGCCTCAAGAGATTAGACGGAAGTGTCAAAAATGGGATGAATATAGCTAGTCTTGGTTTTTATTGCAGCGTAAAAGCAGCGTAAAAATTTATGTGAACGAGGTTAGATAATTATAATACCTCTCAACTGGCTACATTCTTCTCCGAAATAGTTTTCATTCCATGACCGATTGGCGAAGAAAGAAGTCAACATCTCTTTCTAGTATTGCATTTAATTTAAGATTAATTTTAGATTACTTTCTTAATTAGTTTTCAAATTCGGGGATCATGTAGCTTCACTTGCAGGACAATCATTCCAACTTCACATTCGTGTTGAGCTACGTGGCCTTTCCAACTTTATTGCATGTGGCAGCAGCTGGCCAGCAAATAAACGAGAAGTTTGATGCCTTAGGCGCTGTCGTTAAGAGGGCTAAAACACTAGGAGATTGGGAAACTTGCATACGACGTCATCAGCTTTTATTAACTGAAAAGAACTCCGTGTTAAGAAAGCAGCTGCTCTTTTGTCAAAACCCGGACGTCGATTGCTCTACAAAACAAGGTTTAGAATTTCTGCCTGCGAAGAACATATGCAAGAGCTAATCGATATACTTATTGAGATGTATGCGTTCTGATTCACCACTGATTAATTATTCTGTCGTTGCTGAAGTTTGCCAGTAGTGAAACTATGTATCGTTAGTTTAGGCGACGTAGTGAATTTCCTCTTAGAACGCACCGAACTAAAATCAACATGACCTTTTACCTAGTCTCCCCGCATTGTTCCGAGGAGATTAATTTTTGTATCATTACTTTCGGATCAACTTGAAATTATAGGACCTGCCAAAAACAAGACATTTTTTCATAGATTGAATTGAACAGTCAGGGGTTTGGTTTGTATCATAGAATTTCCCAGTTACTCTAATGCATTTTATTCCTGTACGAATTTGCAAAGGAACATTCCGCTTTAGTTCCACTAATCCTCGCACCTCCCTATAGAAAGGCAAACTAGAACAGACAAACAATGCGCAACACGTGCACAAACCAGTCGCACCCAACACCGTGGCTGCCCAAGGCAATTGGCTGCTGGGCCCAAAAATGGAGGATCAAAGCCCGGAACCGACGCCGTTACTCCGTTAGAGGTAAAACAGAAAAAGCGTGCTCGAAGTGCGATGTCAGTGTAGGTTAAACAACCCCATACGGGGCAAATTAATCCTGAGCTCTCCTCTACAGCCCCGTTCATGCCGTGGTGCGTTAAACATCGCAGGCCAAAAGATCCGGAGGCTCCACCGCTGTGCCCCTCATGCTGCTCTGTTGCTCTCTACACCGTATATTCGCTAGTGCCCTTTACTGTCTCCTCGTCTGAGGAAACCGGTCAGTGGTGGTCCTCTTTTTATAGTAATACCAAACACCCGACCCAGGCACGTCAGAAAGCCAGTTAGTGTTGGGATGGGGAGTCATTAAATATAGGACATGGGGAACGGCCGGCGAAAGGGAAGAAACGCCCTTTGTGTATCATCATTAGGGAGCTTGTTATATTCGTTGACACTGAATTTTCAGTCAGTGTTTACGCTCATGCCGCTTAAGAGCATCCATTCACATAGTAATCGTACACTTTGTAGAGTGCTTGCTACATACGCGTTACAAGAAACATGGGCGCGTGGACAGACGCGGGGCGAAAATAATCTTTTGCTAATTTACTCAGTTTACAGTGTGTGCTAGTTGCTGCACGTTATGGTATCGCTGACACCTGAAACTACTACATTAGCGCCACGGCGGCTCCAAGAGCAGGTATGTTTTGACGTCAGTATGTTTTCGAAGAGGGAAAACTACTTGTTTAGAAATACAAAATGTCTATTTACGGCTGGAGTAAGGAGATATTTAGGAAGATAAACAGGTTAAAAAAGCACATGCCAGACATATTACTTTTCTGATGGAACAACACTGATTTCTTAACGAGCTCTTTGAGAACACAGGAGTTTGTATATTTTGGAGGGTGCCTAGTTGGTACCGGAGCGTGCGCTTCTTATCAGTATTAGTTATGTGGTAACAGTTAAAATTAAAATGCATTCCATGAACAGAGATAAAGATACAAGAAAGGTAAATCTACACCTCCGCGATATGTAAATTTGCGCTCTTTTACAAACTTCAGTTTACTGCAATTTGCTACCTGGATCATTTTCAGCGATATGTAGTTGTCAGACTATTAGCCTATGTGGCCGAAATCGAAATTTTTTCGGGACAATATCTTCCATTAACCTACGAATAAAACCTGACCATTGTGATCTTCTTACGTGCGGAACGAAAGTCGAAACAACATCTAAAACTACAAAGCCTCACTAACATTTCCAGAAGCACGAAAACTTGAACGACGCCTTACCTGCCCTTAAGACTACAATGCTATAGCATAAAAGTTAACTCGTGCGCAAGTGATCCTTCTCTTTCGTACAATCATAGCTCGCGGAAAATCCTCGTACTAATACTGGCGCCGTGCAGCCGCGTTTATGCGATGTGCCACTGCCCCGGCCGGTCGCTGTTTTGAAAACAGCCACCTGTTAATCTTGCGAGACCCGAGTTGCTTTTCTCGAGCTCCCGTAAGGCACATTTTTTTGCTGAGAACAACTTATGTCTTTTTTTGCCGTGACTGCTGTGCCAACTGCACAAAGTACTCTCTCCATCGACTAAATACGAAGTAGTACTAACATATTAATCTATATTTCTACATTATCTATTCCCTTATCAACCAGATGTCTTTATTTGCTGCTCCGCGTATTTTGAAGCGAAGAAGCACAAACATCATGCACAGTGACTTTCGAACTTTCTTTTCGTTCTTTTTCTTGCCCGCTTTTTGATTTTCTTCGTTCATTTAGCTGGCAGCATTCATATGGCTCCTTTGACTTCAAATTAGCAACTGCATCACCCTAGCGATCAGCAGGCCCACTAGCTCAATTCAATATTTGTTAGACATTTTAAAACCGTCTGTACTTGTGAAATAGAGGTGATAATAAAGGCTGGTCATGCACCGTCATTGTCCTTCAACGTTCTGCGGTGAACTTCGTTCACAGCGGTGGCAACTTTGGCGTTGACAAAAAAAAAAACATGCGAAGACACGTTCTTTTCACAGCGGACTGGTGACATATCGCTGAACTCGCTAGCACAGTAAAAAAATAAAGAGTCCAAAAGAGAGGCAAATATTCCCGACAGAAAGGCAAACATGAACACTAGAACGAATGAGTATAGATACCCAGCACGGCCGCGTTTAACAAAGAGGTGTCAGGAGCTTTTGCTTCAAACACTCGGCACAAGCGGTAGTTCCGAATGAGCCTAGGAGTTGTCAGAATGAAGCCGACTTTTCTGCCGCGCACGGGCTCCCCCATGGGTCCGATGTTACTGCATGAGCCCTCGTCTAGGCATTAGAGCAGAGAGCTACGCGCCGAAAAGAGGAGTGTAATCCGTAGATCAGCTTTTGTGCGCGAGCTGCATAGCCTCCGGGGATCCGCTAAAGATGCGCCAGGAGCTCCGAGTCCAAAGGTGTGGAATTGAAACTTTAAACGTGTATGGTCCTTCTACTGCGTATGCATAGGAGGTTGCGGTGCTGCATTTATTATGCACGACTGCTTCCTTATTTCACACCACGAAACGGTCGTCAGGATCTGTTTGCCTCTGCCATGAAAAATAAACAGCCTCTCTGTACATGAATTCATAGTTTTCACATAGTTTTACCTAGTTCCTCTGGCTTCGTGGATGAACAGAATGTTTGAGTAGAACATATGCATAGCATAGAATTGAAAGGCAGGGAGTCAATATGCATACGCTGTCGCTAGGTCACATTTAAAGCGAATTAACGAAAAAAAAAGATGGGAGAAGGTGGTTCAAAAATTTTCATATGGCAAACAGCAACGCTTTATATAAAGACATGTGCTCTCAGAAACAAAGAGCCCAGCCAGAAGCTTTATTAAGGTGGAATGAATTGCTTCCTGGCGAAAGACGCTACTTTGATACTCCTAATACTGTTTTGTGCACACAAAAATGCTTCGTCCTTGAAGAGTAGTAGCTTCTGCTGTTTCAGGCGTACACAGTGCCCACGCGAACTGTTAAAAAATTTTGGGGCCATCAATTGGATTGATGCGGAGGAAATGCGACAGCTTGTTTATTTATCTCGGCAACATATTCTAGTTTTCTTTTCTTCTAGTACATAGTTGGTTCCAATTCTAGTTATATTACAGTTTCGATTCTATTCCAACTGTTATTCTGTTATACTTCTATTTTTGTTCCTCGATGACTGTAGTGTATCTATTCTAATGTTGTGAAACGATACAGTGCGATGTAGTAATTTCGCTGCTGGTGACGCCTTGTCTGCTGTATTCTCTGTTATGCGTAGCATATTGCAATCACTCAGTTCCGCCCTTGGGCGCGGCCGGGCAGCCACCAAACCACGTGACGTGACGCCACGTGGTTTGGTGACGTGACCAAACCACGTGAAAAAAAGAAATAAAAAAGGAAACAAAACAAAACAAATACAAAACAAAAGAAAAAAAAATACGCCTAAACATGGTGGCGGTTGCCACCGCCCCGTTTCAAAGGGGGCGCTCCTATCCATCCATCCATACGTCACGGAGGAAAAGCTGCTGAGAAAATCGAGTGCCGCCAAGCAATACCTCGCGCAAAAAGACCGCGCAATATGCAACGCATTCTTGGCTTAATCAAGCTAAACCTGGGCATCTTTTTTTTCTTTTTGTCCTTTGGTGTTACACAAATTATGTACCCACCTGCGATGGTCATGTTGTTCAAGACCGCAGTATTTATAAATAAATAAATAAGACAATTCTATTCGCACTTGCTCCTCTGCCCAACAAATGCAGGGAGGGGTACGTGTGTCAGGCGGCTGTTCGAGAGATGGAAATTGCCATAAACACCACCTTTCACTGATACGGTTGACACGTGGCAGCTTCACAGCGACGCCGAGAGCGGGCACTTTTCACCCTCATGGCATTCCTAATGGCATCGCGTTAAAATTACTTGCTTTATGGTGGGCATGACCAAGTTCGTTTCCTTGTCTCAAACGTCTCCCGGAGTAGCCTCCGAGAGTACTGCGACATAATCCTGATGTATAAGCGTGGGCATCCATTCAACGTCGACTAAGTATACACGCAGCCACACTCAATCCGCTGACTTCAGCGTTAATACGACATCGTGGATGCTAATCTCTAGTGCGTGCATTTAGCGCATGAAGACCGTGCTCAACGCAGCCCGTAAATAACGAGGGCCTCAATTCGTGGCCACACTTAAAAATTCAGAGGGCACTTACGACTGCTTACGTGCTGTCAAGGCGGAAGCATTAGTGTCTCATCGTGAGCGTTCGACCTCGGCTCTGGTTGCTCACAGAGAAACGAAACGAACACGTGCGTTCGAGCGCTGATTCCACAAGCGCTGAATCCACAAAGACCCGAGTGAAACACGCGGACACTCGTTTAGAATACCTGTCGCGAGTTAGCCTTCAACTAGCTGATTAAGAGAGGTATGTATTATGCCACAAAAAATCGTATGACACCCCTTGCAATGGTGTACGACGACGGTTGCTGCGCAACTTTGATACGAATATTGATTTTGAAAGAAGGAAATGGCGCCTTTCTAACATCTCGGTGGACACCTCAACCGCGCCTTAAGAGAAAAGGCAGTCTGGGAAGGAATACAATTAAAGATACATATGCCATCGGTTCCAATCCCTTTCGCAAGCTAGCCTCCTACTTGAACAGCACATGTAACTACGCGCAACGAGAACTGGTATGACATCATCCGGAATGCTTTATGACAAACGGTTGCTCGCAATTTTCGTATGAATGTGGTCGGGACCACTGGAGCCCTATTTAGGTCAGCCAGTGGAGGTGTATAAGACAAAACTAACATATAAACCATTGTGTGAAATGGCGGTGCCCGGCTTTGCTGCGTGCGTTCTGCGGCCGCTTGATGCCGTCACCCCATTATTCTTGCCATCGCTGGAATTTCTGTGCCATCTACAAGTATGATAGTGCACTCTCACTGGCTGCCGGCTTTTCTCGTAATGTACTGGCAATGATTATGTATTAATACCGAGCTTGAGTTAGTATAGAATCGCGGCTTGATGCCGGAAGAGCCCGAAACCAAACCTTCATTAACGGGTAGACGGTACTGCTTTCCAATTAAAACACAGAGGTGACAACTCGTGTCTCGTGTCGGAAATCCATGCTACAGGTCAAGCTGATCCTATGTAGCCGCTGCTTCATAATGCGGAGTCTGCTCCCTTTGGGTCTTTGGTCACCGAAGGCTTGTTCAGCGGAAAGCACAGTGCTGTTGTTTGCCTCAGGCTACGAGAGTTAATTGTAACGGCGGTGCTTTTTAAATGATTAGTAAATTACGATTGCGTTTCCAAAATATATTTTAAATATTTCGTTCAGTGTTTTGAAAATGTCTCTGCATCGTTTGAGATTTTGCAATATGCCAAAAATAGAAATTTCTCAGAGCAGCCAAAAAAGTAATGTTTCGTCGATCAGATGTGTGCTATGTTAGTTGGTACCAACTCCTCCATCTGTAAGGAGTGCTTGAAGGAGGTCTGTCGCGTGTTAACATGCACGCGAATCCTGTTGTTTTTTTCGACTTTTACTGTATAACGTGCTCGCACTGACTCTGATTTTTTAACTCAAGAATGTTTAAATTTAACGGCAACATTTTCACCTGCCATGTCTTCAAAATTTGTTCCTCCGGTATCTGTTCGTTCATTGTTCCCACTGGAAAACACGAGGATACATTTTATACAAAACAAAATTAGGCTTCAGTGGGATTCAAACGCATGCCTTACGGGTACTAGGCTTAAGACCTATGGCGCCCTAGGCGGCTGGTCATTGACGCATTTTTGTTTCCAGCCATGGCCGTGAGATTATGGCGTTATTATAGGGCTTTAGCCTAGCATCGATGAGGCGCGGGTTCGATTCGCACTGAAGATTTAATGTAGGAGCTGATTCGTCAGTATGAAATTTCAGTATAGCTATTATAGGACTGGTGGCGTATGTTTTACATACGGACAGTTGTCATAATTCTTTGAGTTTGAATTCTATGAATTTAAATGAGCCGAATATGTGAAAGTTGCCGGTAAAGCATGTGAAATCTTTTTACTCTAGTATTTCAAATGGTGCCCTAATCGCCGACTAAAGCGGCGTTGACATTCAGGCTTCTCTGCCGTGCACAGCGGCAGGCAGAGGCCGCAATGATGACGTCACGTACGGCGGCGCTGAGTTTCTTGCGAACAATTGGTTGTTTCAATGAAGGAAACAACTTTCCTGGACGGTCAAGCTAACGGAAGACGCACAGAAGCATTGTAGGTGATGGGAGCGGAGATCTGAAAATTCGGCAGCAATGACATCACCGTGAGCTTTCTCGCACTCCTTTATCGCAATGAGGAGAAACCTGAACACTTTCGTGGTTTTAATCGGTGATTATGTTTTCGTTTGAAATGCTAGAGCAAAACTACTATGCGTGCTTTGCCGCAGCGGTGGCCCAGTGGTTACGGCGCTCGGCTGCTGACCCGAAAGACGCGGGTTCGATCCCGGTCGCGGCGTCTGAATTTCGATGGAGGCGAAATTCTAGAGGCCCGTGTACTGTGCGATGTCAGTGCACGTGAAAGAACCCCAGGTGGTCCAAATTTCCGGAGCCCTTCATTACGGCGTTTCTCATAGCCTGAGTTGCTTTGGGACGTTCAACCCTAATAAAGCAAACCAATAAACCAACTGTGCGTGCTTTACTTAGAAGTAGGGGTGTGCGAATATCAAATTTTTCGAATACGAATCGAACACGAATACTTAGTTCCGAATATCGAATCGAATATCGAATAATCAAGGACATACGAATTTAATCACTACAAAACATTTATTTGGGCCCCGAAGAACATCACAGTTCAACTATCGATGATTAAATGAGCACAAAATGTGTGTGTGGCTGCACAAAAAGTATCAAAGTCTCGAACATTATTCTTAGAAGAGTATAAATATCAGAGAAGATGGCTAGTACACAGCATTGATTAAGGCTAGCTTGCCATCAGCATAAAAACGCGTTGTTGGGATGACGTAAAAGGTTGTCGTGAAGGAAAACCAGCTGCACCACATGGTCAGGCAGAAGTAGTTCCCTTCTAACTGAAACGATCGTTTCTGAAACGATCGGCTGGAGGAGTCGACTCCTCCAGCCACAGAAATTGCCCTCTCACTTGGCACTGACCTGGCACGTATTGCGAGGTACTTCGTGCACAGCTCTGACTATACCAGCTTCGCAGGTATAAATCTACAAAAAAGCTCACCAGCGCAGTCAGCTACGGAATGGCCCTTGGAGGAAGAAAGAATTTTCCTTCCGTGTAGGCGCCGCCATGTTGTTATGTATCTGTCGATAGGGCTTGCGGATCGAAATGAACGCCGGTGCTCACAATGAATATTCGGCTAGATACGAATATTCGCGTCGTGTCGAATATTCGAAACAACACGAATACTTGGATTTCGAATCGAATTCGAATACTAAAAATATAATATTTGAAATATATTCGAAAATTTCGAATATTCGCACACCCCTACTTAGAAGCTTCATCGATTCGAATTCTTGAATAACCTCGAGTTCTCAAGAAACCTTTTCATCTTCCGTTTAAGACAAAAAAAAAAAACGTGAATGCAGAAAAGAGAGAAAACAAGAAGGGTGGGTATTCACTGATAAAAGAGTAAATTTTTTTTATTCATACTGTTAACCCTCTGTATAAGAGTCATTACAGGGAGGGAAACATACACAGATACAAATGCTATTCTCTTCGCTAAAGAGCACTCAATAACACAAAATTACAGATTTGCACAGCAATGCTCTAGGAACGTGTTCACACCTATCTCAAATTTGTCTGCATCTGTTTGGTCCACAACGTCGCTTGATAGTTGATTCCAAATTTCTACTGCATCGGGAAAAAAAGAGTAGCGATAGACATCAGTACGTGTAATAATAGGTTGTAATACCTTACTGTGATTTTTTTCGTGGACAACGCTTCAGGGGAGGTGTAACATAGTGTTGTTTATTAACTTTGGCTTCATCATTCATTATCAGAAAAAATGTTTCAATTTCTGCTTTGCTCTTACTTCTAGTGATTCTAACTCACACTATTTTAGCATTGCTGTGACTGCATCAGTGCGGCGGTATTTAGAGCATATAAAAAGTGCTGACGTCCTTTGCAATCTTTCCAGTTTTCGTTTTAAACCTTTTATGCGAAGCATATTACTAGACTTACACTACAGTCCGTCGAGCGCGGCGGTGGAGCTACCATTGACCTTTAGCGTGACCACGTGACACCACGTGACAACATGACGTCACAGCACAGGGGAGATGGGCTGCCGGCTCGCGCGGTCGGCCGCGGCGGTGGAGGCTCCACATCAGAGGCGCTGCAGCTGACCACGTGACGCTACAGCAGCGGTATAAAGGTGAGCTTGCCTCGCTCTCCGGGCACTTATGAGGCGGCCAGGTATTGGGATGCCGCCTAAAGCAGGGCTGATTTGAACGAGAAGCGAAAGCTTCAGCGTGCCACAGAGACCTATGAAGAGCGGGATGAACGTCAACCAAGGAAAGCCATGCATTACCAAGCCTAGCCATCAATATGCTTCGCATCTGACTAGGCTTAACCTTAGCTAAGCCTCAGCCATTTTTTGATGTGGACTCCACACTGCACTTGCGTACTCTATGATTGGCCCCACGAATGTCTTGTACGCAATTACACGACTGGACAAGAAGCAGCCAGTATAAAAGCGCGTGCGATGACCTGGAGCGGATGACATGGAATGTCACGAGAAAGGAGACACTCGAGCTTGTCCTCAACAGGGTGTTCTCGTTCGGGGCTAAAGACAACACGGCTCTGAAGAGGCTCAGCCGGCTTTGCACCAGTCTCGTTGCCTTCTGCAGCATCTGAACGACCAGACCGCAAGTCAAGCTTCGACAGGGACCTTTACCCGAGCAGATGTTTTTCCAGTAGCGTTTACGCCACCGAATTCTACTCCTACGACGACGCACTTCAAGCCTCTTACGCTTTACTGCACACCGACAGCGCCGTGAACGAATTGTTATGTGAAATCGTTTTGTTGACCGTTTTTTGAAGGTGCGATACCGCGATACCAGGAGTTTATTTTGTGTTTAAATTTCTCGAAAAGTCGGCTATGCATTCTTTTCGAACGCGCAGTTTCTTACTCTGTTATGCATTCTTTTCAACCTTCGATCGCGTGTCTGTGGCTTTCCTCTCGCGTACGCATGGTGCCGCCTGCTTGGGCTTGTATTTTTCCTGTTTTCTATCTTCATGGGTGGTATGAGCCGGAGTACCCGAGTTCAAACCCGACCGCGCGCGGCCGCGTTTCAATGAAGGCGAAACGCAAAAGGCACCGAGTGCTGTGCGATGTGATTGGACGTTAAAGAACTCCTAATGGTCGAATTTACTCCGGAGCTTTCTACTTGGGCACGTCTTTTTTTACTCAGGCTTCCCCCCTACCCCTCCGGCGCGGTTGCGGCATCCACCAAGAAGTGAGACAGTTACTCCGTCATTTCCTTTTCTTAAAAACTGCTAATTCGTGCGGGACAGGTTTTTGTGTGTTTGGTGGTGGTGGTGAAAACATTTATTCGGGAGGCAGAGGAGGTATGCATGCATCAGCCCATAAGGGACCGGTCCTTTGGTGCTCTCGTTTCCTGCAATAAATTTGCGTGCTTATGCCAACGCTGGCGTCCTCTTTCATTTGTTCCCCCTAACCGGCCTTTCCTGGAACACGTAAGACCACCGGATATTTTTTTACATAAGAAAGAAATTCTCCTGGCGAGATACCGGGAACAGGGCATGATTCTAAGTAGAATGATGTAACCGCTCCGTCCCCGCTTTTGCCAAATAAGTATTAACTTCTTACGCAACAAAATGAGCGCATAAAAGTTTTGGTAGGTCGCCATCTGGGCCGCAGCAGTCGCTATGTACAGGGGACAAAACGCGACACTGCACGCGTGCATTCATGAGGTTGGTTAATCCAGGGGTGTAATGGACTAGAGTGAAACGTTTTTTTTTTTTTTTAGACATCGTGAAGACCAAAAACAATCAGACTTTTACTATACTAACTGCTTAGCAGCGCAGTTTGCAACGCAGAGGAGAAAGCTTTTTTGCGGCACTAAGCAACCTTGATTGGCTGCTGCACCTACCAGTCACTTGTCCAGTATGTCAGACCAATTTTCCATTGCGGATACTCAGGTGTATATGTATAGTTTATTAGCTTTAATGTTAAATATCTGTGGCCATTATGAGTCACTAAAGTTGGTTGCCTGTCCGCAATCTCATTTCTCTGTACACCTCTGCATGGAGATACCCAGCGGAAGCGTACAGCAAATTCGCAGGTGTGCTTTGCTGCACTAATTGTATTAAGGGCATCCAGGCTCTCTACACCACTGACTGTGTTCTTCTTTCTTGGTGCCCATTCTTCTACTTTATGAAATCAACGGTAATCCACTCTGCGCTTTGCACCCCCTGGCCAAGCTACGGCACCTCGCATTGAAAGTGGGCGAGTTTGCTCACCACAGACCGATCGAGAACACGCCTCCACCGAAAGACGGAAGATTATAATTCAAATGCCGCTCTTGAGCTCCTTAAGCGGTCCGCTGATGGTGGGCAGGCATTTGCATCGAACAACGATGATGGACCCTTTGCACTGTCTTCCAGTCAGCCCTTTACAAGAACTAGAGCCTTTTAGCCATTGGGGTGTGGGCAGTTCTCAAGGAAAAAAGAAAGAGTAACAACGCAGTGACAGCCTGTCGCCGCAGAGATGGGCGCACTCTCTCTTTGCACGCTGTGCGTTTGTGTGGCGGGAGTGAGCTTGGAGCCGCTTATTCATTCCATCTACCCAGATGTAAATATTTTTACCGACCGTGTGGTCGGTATAATCGGCTCGCTATTGCTGCCTGCTGTACCGGCAAATCTACGTTAGCCGATGCGTCTGCGTCCAGTGGGCGTGCATAGCGTCGTCTCCACTGCCAGACCACCCACGAGAATTTGTTTGGCGGCTCGGTCGTGCTGTGCTGCCCACACACGGCCGCATATAGAGCGGTAGGATGTTTTGAACACCAGTGAAAGCCCGAACTGCCGGCTCACGGAGTCCAATCGCAACGCAAACGTCACCTGTTAGATTGCGTATGTTTTCTGGCGCGCGGCTCATGCGGGATTCGTGCTCTGGCAACTTCATTCGTTCACGTGGCCACTTTCCTGGCGGTCACTTCGCACGCCTGTTAAATGTGGCTCACCTGTTTAGTTTATGGAGAAGTCGTTGCGCAGTAGTCGCTGGTCGTGTCCGGCGCCGTACCTTGGGGCCAATACACGGTCGTCTACGTATGCAACTTGTAAGGTATTTGCCGGAGAAGCTACTTTTTGGGGGAAGAAGAGTTCCTCCAAAAATTGTCGTGGCCATTCACTTATGTGCCCAACAATTTTCTCGTTCGCGTTTTTAAGCTGAATTGGCGTTGAAGGTATGTTCAACAGCGCCATAAATTGTCCCTTTCATCCTCCATTTGTGCGAAGCGTACGCCCTCCTTCTTTTATGCTAATCCGCTTTCCTTATGTACTATTTCTGTTAACCCCCTTCACTTGTCTCTTGCCAACGTCCATTTGAATGTTCACCGTAAATATTCATATATCATGTTGCCGTTTGATTTGCGTATATGTAAACAAGATTTATCGAGACACAACCCTGGTGTAGTAATTCGCGAATGTTGAAATCGCAACTAGCACAGCTGCGTCAATCAGAAGGTCGCCTGCGAACATAATTTTTTGCAGGCGCTTTGAATCTGGTAGAGTTCAGCCCTTTAATTTGCAATTTTCTCAGCAACGCCGTTACCTTTTCGCGTAGAAAAAGCATCAGAAGTATTGCAGAGGGATAATCTGGTTTGGACTAGCTTATATGGATTTAACGTCCCGGAGAGGCTCAGGCTATGAGGGACGTCGTAGTGAAGGTCTGCGGAAATTTAAGAACCCCAGGTGGTCGAGAGGTAATCCATCCATCTTGTCTAGTTTATTATTTTCTTTCAGTGTTCCTTTAAAAGCGTTGCGCTCGAACATCAGCCCATTCACTCGATTATCGATACTATACCGGTATAGATTCACCTTGTTTTGCCGCGGTGATTGCAAAAATAAACGACTTTCTCTGCTTCTTCTCTGACGCAATAGGGTTGATGAACTGCTCAAACTTCTTACCCTGCTCTACGATGAGGAAAAAACGATGTCTTCAATGGAAAAGTAATCTGATTTTACTTCTCGCGGTGGCTCAGCGGTTATGGTGCTCGGCTGCTGACCCGAAAGACGCGGGTTCGATCCCGGCCGCGGCGGCTAGAATTTCTTTGGAGGAGAAATTCTAGAGGCCCGTGTACTGTGCGATGTCAGTGCACGTTAAAGAACCCCAGGTGGTCGAAATTTCCGGAGCCCTCCACTACGGCGTCTCTCATAGCCTTAGTCGCTTTGGGACGTTAAACCCCATAAACCATAAACCAACCATTTTACTTCCTTAATGGCGACTACCTGCAAACGCTGCTGGCTTAACCAATTCAAACTGAATCTACCGTGCGAGTTGAAGCGGCTCTTTGTTGTGATCAGGATATTTATTTATTTATTTATTTTACCCTCAGGGCAAAGCATTACAGAGGGCAGTGGGTAACACATAACACTGAAAATACAAACAACAGCAGAGAACAATAAATTGCCAAAACATAGATAAGTTAGAATAAGTGATAAACACAATATATCTTTCAATAGAAGCGGTAACAGCAGTCCGAAATAATACAGGGTCAGGAAATGTGGCGACTGAAGAAGGAAGGTGGTTCCAGTCATATGACGTGCGAGGAATAAAAGAATCCCAGAATGTTTTAGTTTTGCATGTAAAAATGCCTACCTTATGTATGTGATCTGTGCGGCGTGAAATATATGAAGGGGGAAGAAGTAACTCGCAGCGAATGAACTCATGATGAAATATTTTGTGAAAAAGACACAAGCGTGCAATTTTGCGTCGTGATGCAAGTGAAGTTAGGCCCAATGTAGCCTTCATAGCCGTTACGCTTGACGTACGCCGGAAGTCAGAGAGAATAAAGCGCGCTGATTTGTGTTGTACCATTTCTAGTTGGTCGATAAAACTCTTAACACCAGGGTCCTGAATATAACTAATATATAAAATATAAATGCAATATATCCTAAATATAACTATTTATGTTTAGACGTACGCCTTTTTGTTTGTTTTTAAATAAAACATCAATATAACCTTATTTTATGCGATACAGAGCGCAGTTAGTCCTACTACGATAATAGCATTATATGAGCAATAGTTATATTTGGAAGGATCCCCAAAGTTTCTCTGCGCTTATTTATGTATAGCTCAATTTTACGCACTTAAGCAAAATATTTCAACAACTTTTTTGTTTTGTTTTAGGGCGCAAGAATACACTCTAAAACTGAAGGTCGTCAACTTCTTTATATGGTTCCAAACGATGTGGTTTCAAATATTGAGCTTCAAAATTACGCATTTCAAATCTTATTGAGATTACTTTGCACAGCTGCATATATATAGAAGGGTGTTGCTGCCCGTGGTATCAAGCCCTGAAATCTTGACCTGCTTCTGTCAAAGAAATCGCGTGCGGAGTCTTTATGTGCTACATTAGAATTGTAAGCAACACAATTTGCGAATGCGCAACGCGTCCAAGCTAAGTCAACAAGC